>NW_027493230.1:0-405857 GCF_021521415.1 Bidens hawaiensis
ACCAAGACCACCTGGAGAATCTACAAATGAAACTCAATGTCCCTAACTGCGAGAAGGTTACGTGCCTACCCGCAGCAAAGAAATGTCCTTCACGCAGAAAGCTATGCGCACAAAGTGATGCGCACAGAACACTTAGTCTATTCTCCAGACGTAAGGAGATTACTCCCGCCCAAAAGGAAACAGTAGCGTGTTTCAGAGATTTTCCACTTTTTACTGTACACTGACAAAAGTACCTGAAAAAGCACACTGTAACATGAAAAGTCAACTGTCAGCCACCCTATTCTCACCAACCCCAGACCTGCATGTCCTGTCCAAATCAAATCAAGATCTTTTATCCACTCCTCCACCTTTTAAATAAATAATAATAATTTCCATACTTTATCATCATTACCCCTAGATATGAAAAGATTACAATCCCCTAAAGCAAGGGATTGTGTTCCCTTGAGTTTGCCTATAAATATGTAACCTAAATTATCACTCAAAACACACTTCAAAGAACTGCAAACTTGCACTAATCATCTCCCAAGCATCCGTTATTTTCGATTCCGTTCCAGTTACTAGGTAAGCCGAGGTTATAAACTTGAGATCTACTTTCCAAACCTTATATTCTCCTATTTCTTATATACTTCTTGCTATTTAATCGTATTCTAGACCTTCAAATTCAAAGGCCAACACCAAGGAAACCCGAATCTCGATTAAATCCCTTAACAAGAACCACAGGTGAGTCTCACAGCCCCTATTTTCACTGTTTTCACTATTTTTAAACTGTTTTCGGGGCGAGGGACACGTACTTAAATAATGTTTTATCATGGTATACTTACAAGCTATGCAAGCGATTATGTGTTTAAGTTATGTTTCATGATGAGCGATGCGAACGGTTATCTATGGTTTTTCAATGTTAGTGCACCAGATTCGAGTAAGTGATCACTTTACCATTGGAACTCTAAGGGTAGGGACTGCTGGTTTGATCCGCCCACTCGTATGGGTCGCACCTCTTACACAGACGAGTGCCTAGTATGGTCATGGGGCAGTACTATGGGTTTGAGCCCGCTCGTAGAGGTCGCTCCTCTTACGCAGACGAGCGCCTTGTTTTCCGGCACAACGTCTGCGCGTAACCCGCGGGACGGTATTATTCGCTCGTAGTGGCAGCGCCACTTACACAGACGAGCACGGTTTTTCAGATGTGTCCGCGCGTAACCCGCGGGACGGTATTACTTGTTTCGCTCGTAGTGGCAGCGCCACTTACACAGACGAGCACAGTTCCCAGAAATGTTCGCGCGTAAACCGCGGAACGATTTTATCAGAATATGTTGATAGAACTATGTTTTACCAAGCATGTGTTTTAATGATGCTATCAGAATTATGTTTCAGAATGATTTTTATCAAGATTATGATGCAATACGATTTATCAAGTTACTAAAACTTGTGAACTCACTCAGTTTATACTGATTCAAATGTTTTACGTGTCTTTCAGGAGATAACTAGGTAGCGCATGAAGTCACACTTAGAGCACCTCACGCTGAACATCTAAAACTAGCTTTTTGGAAGATTTTAGTTCTATCCCTTCGATGCGCGTGGTTGTTCTCGCCGCGCAAGGGGATATGGTGTGGAAATCTTCAACAGTTTTTATACTTGGATGATTTTATGTAATCTTTAAACAATGTAATGTATTTGTATTAAACATTTCATGCGCAATGAAAATCTTATCTTGAATGTTTGCAATGGCCCGTGCTTAAGTATCAATCCCCACTCGCGCGCGCCCGGCTGTTTCCGCCGTTCAGGGCCGGGTGTGACACAATGTGCGAGCCAAAAGCCCGAGTAAGTGACTCCAATAATTCACAGGCGATTGTACCTTAGACATGATGGGCAAACGATGCTTCAGAGACAGTGGAGATTACTATCATGCATACGTGTGCATTGTTAGCAATTCATGTTGTATAATTTAAATTGACAGTAAGTGCTGCAGTAGTGTCAGATGCAGTAGCAACAATGCGAGCCAGACACGAGATAGAGGCGTCAATATAGCCAAAAAAGATTGTAATCATAAATTGCTCAATCAGTGTTTCCGTAACCTGTAAATTACTGGACACACGGTAAAAGCAAACTTGTGAGAATTTTGAGATTCCTTTTCAATTTGTGAAAGAGAAGTAATTGTAGCTATTTTAGATAGCGTTTGGTATGCAGGAATGACAATAGGAATGAAATGATTCATTACGTTGGAATGAAAAAAAGTGGTGTTTGGTTGCTCAAGGGAATGGAATCATCCATTACACATGGAATCCTATTCCATCAAAACCATTCCTTCCCACCCCATTCTTTTTTTTCATTCCATTCCTCCTTCACCTTACTTTCTCAACACCACCACCACCTAACAACCACGGCCACCACTACCATCGGCACCACCACCAACTCCGCTGACACCACCACCGCCGCCGCCACCATTGCCACCGCCACCACCATTTTCGTCGCCGGAGCTACCACCGTCGCCATTGTAGAGGGTTTTTTTTTTGGTTAAAAATTATTTTGAGATAGGAGTGTTTTTATTATTTGTATTTCATTTCTATAATTTTTTTGGATACCAAACAATAAAAATTAATAATTGATTTCATTCCTATAGGTTAACCAAACAAGACAAAGGAATGGTAATGATCAATTTCATTCCCTTGTCCATTCCATTCATTCTCCCATTCCATTCCGGCTTCATTCCATTACCTCCAACCAAACATACCCTTAGGGCCCGTTCGTTTCACGGACTTTTTTTAAAGGATTTGGAATTGGAATTGGATTTGGAATTGGAATGGAATGGAATGGAATGTTTGAGAATCCCTTTCATGTGTTTGGTTGGTTAATATGTATTGGAATTGGAATCTTCTTCATTCTCTGGTTTGTTTTTTTTTTTGAAGAACGAGGACAACGAAGGAAACGTTTTAGTTTTTTTTACATTTTTCGTTTTTGATTTATATTTCGAATTATGATTTTTTTATTAATTTTTTTGAATTTTTTTTGGAGGAGTTTTTATTTTCCATAACAATCCTTTAAAATAGGTGGGATTTTGAAATCCCATGAAATGTGGGATTTGATAGGATTTAGTTTCCATTCCCATTCTTTCATTTAATGAAACGAACATATCAATTCATGGGATTTAAAATCTCATTCCTTAGGATTCCTTCCAAATCCTTGAAACGAACAGGACCTTAGTGAATACTTGTAAGCAATCGAAGACTAGACTTGTGCAAGTAATGGTGTTTGTGTGTACAGATGTGTTGAGAATACTTCAAACAGTTGTGAATACTCAATCTTCAGTGAGAACTTAGTTTTGCAATTTCTAAGTTTGCGAGTACTTTGGTATGCGAGAACTAAGATTTGCGAGTACTTAGGTGTTTGAGAATTAATGTTTGCAAGTACTTGGGTGTACCCTAAGGTTTGCGAAAATGTTTGAGTGCCAAAACAAGTCTAAATACCAAGTGTAGGTACCTGCGCAATAATCGTGTGAGTACTTGTGCGATTACTGAGTACACCAGTACTTGTGACTATGGGAACCTGTGTTCAAATCCTAGTAATGGCGGTTGCAATATCCGAACAGACATTGATCATTGTTGATGTAGAACAAGCACGGCATATGATTGTAGACTGAATACGAGTATTGTGAGCCCAAATCCAAACGAAAAGCGTAGTTGCAACAATGAATCGTAGTTGCGACGGCAGCACAAGGATGATACTGACGAATGCTGACCAAATAACAAACCCGAAATAGAAAGTTGACGAGTGACTGTTACCAACTTTCAGAGATGGACACGATGGTGAGGATTTGTATGCACCGGTCCTTAGCTCTGATAATAAGTTAAATTCTTACGTGTGTGTAATAAAGCTGAAATTATGTTTTTATATATTGATGATTGTAATTAGATTTTTTACAAAATGTGGAGCTATATACTTCACGCATATTTACATCAATATACCTTTAAATTCTACTAATTTCATTGTGTCTAATAGTATAAGTTACAAGCTATTAACTTAATATATTTGAAGTCAAATATCTTAAGTTACTATATTTATTATTAAATTTAATATATTATATTTTGTAACTATAAATACGCATGAGTGAAATAAGTAAAGTGGGAAATGGAATACTGGGTTTTTAAAATTGTGACAAGTGACGCAATCTGTTACTTATTTATTACGTATAGACTTATAAAATAAAATGTGTAATTCTTTAACATGATAATATTTAATAAAAGAAAAAAATTGAAAATATTGAAAAGGCTACCATAAAATATTAACTTCCACCATAAATGGATTTATACAAACGAGTGACAAAGGTTCTAGCACCGTTTGCCCTCTATTTCGTTTTTATTACCAAACCAACATATTTATTGTTACAAAGTACACACACATTAACATAACTAACAACCATTGATTCAAACATAGTGTAGGACAATATTAGTAACAACATAGCACACTTGAACAAAGCAGATTTATTTCCATTTGCCAAACTTTCCATGCTTGCCAAACTTACCATGGTGCCCATAACCTCCTCCATGGCCATAGGAACCATGGTTGAAGCCATGCAATCCATGAGACGCATGATGAGCTCCATATCCACCAACCGCTCCAAGTGCTGCACCACCAGCTAGGAGTCCCGTCCCATGTCCACCATATCCTCCGTGACCTGTTAAGGGTTTCACATGTGAAAAACTTGCACCATTCATCTTCACATACACATTCCATAGTTTTATTGAAACATATGCAAAATAAGTTTAGCATAATGCATATCAAGTTCAACAGAGCAAGCCACGTCGAGCCGAGCTAAGTTGCTAACAGGCGAGCCACCCTTGGCTCAGACTATGACTCAAATATCGTCGTTTCAAAACACACAATATATAATATTATTGTAAAACTAAAATAATTCGATTCAAACCAAGTTGAGCTTAAGAGCGAGACAACTTTCATTCAGGCTAGACTCATTTAGAAACCAGCTCGACCCAGTTTCATACTTAGCTAATTCAAGCGAGTGTTTTCCGAGTGAGCTTCGGGCCACAGGCTTATTGGGTGGTAATAGACACAGATAAATGTGCAAGCATCTTTGTTGTGAGATTATTGTATTCGCATTTGAACTAACCTGAAGAATGCGGATAGCCATTTGGTTGATATCCGTATGAAGAATAGCCCGCCTGAGAGTATCCTCCTACAGGAGGGTAATTAGCATACCCTTGAGACGAGTATGCTCCATGTTGTGAATGGTAGTGCCCGCCACCACCATGATTAAAGAGTCCTCTATTATGCTTCATGCTGTGAATATGGTGACTATCATTGAGTAAGATCGACAAACATGTAAAATATTGTCAAAGTGAATTAAAGTGAAATAATAATAATAAAGTAAGAAAAGAAGAAAACTAACCAAATTGTGTATTTGTTGATCAAAGTTTTGTGAAAGCTTTAATCCATATTGAAAGAAGGGGAGTGTCTTATATAGGAAGGCGGGAAGAGCTCCATTACTTGATTTACGCTTTGCTTAGATGCTTGCTTGTTAATGGAGAATAAAACATATGCTAAAGGTACACACTGATTGATCATTTAAATTGTGGCAAAATTCATTGAGTAAATTATTTTGTTTTTTCTACAGCACGTCGAAGTTATTTTTAAGTCATTAACGATTACTGAAACTAAAGTGGATCCCATCATCCCATAAACACTATTTACTCGGGGATTGAAGATGCACGAGTGAGCTAGTGATCAAAACTAACCGTTATACTTGTGAATGTTAACTTTTAACCCCGAGCAAAGACAAAAACATATCAATATCCTTGCCGCATTTTTAAGATTTCGATAGACCATTCACCAATGATCATAGCATCATCCGCATAGAGGAGTTGGGAGATCAATGGACCTCCGTTTGGTAACTTAAGACCCGACATATACATTAAATACTAGACCGGAGCCCGCGCGATGCAGCGGCTATTTAAACACAGACCCTGGTAATCACATAACAATTATGGATGTTCACAGTTTTTGGTTTTGATGACAAAAAATTGTTACTAATGGTTAGGCTCACAACTTAACATAAAAACCGTTAAAACCGACCGTGAATATCCGTACGTAACATATTAATGTTTTTAGTTGAAAAACTATAGCACTACTATACTCAAATTAAATAGAATAAAATGCTCGTTTTTATGGTGCAACTTTTTTACAAAAATATTAATGCATGAATAAGTTGTGCCCGTTTAAGAATCGTGTGGGTAAGTTAGTTTATAATAAACAAAAATAATAATATATGGGTTAAAGATGAAGGGGGTAAACATGTAAATAATATTTATTTTAACAAAAATTTGTTAAAGTTAAGGATGGAAAGTTGTAAATATTTTTTTGAAGAAGTGTTCAAAATACAAGTTTCCCTCTCTTTTTTGTATGTATCTTATGCATTAAATTGTGTAAAACTCTTAAAATTAAGTGTCTTAATTTGTCATTGTCTTATACATTATATATAGATATAGATTAATATAATCAATATTTTCAGTAATAGAGTTAAACAGGGTTGTCTATGAGATTAACAATTATTAAAAATGGCTCTTATATAACCTTTTTTAGATCTTTTGATCCAGACTAATTATTAAATTACCAGGCCCTTTTTCAGATTTTTCATCTCAATTAAACTTAAATAGACTAATTGTTAAAACTACAAGCAGATTTTTTTACACAATTCATAAACAGACTAATTGCTAATTACTAGGCCCTTTTTTCTGATTTTTTTTTTGCTCAACGTCACTTGTTAATATTTTATATAAAAAAAAACTGTTAATATATTAATAATTAAAAGTTTTGTACCCTCATCGAAACAGTGCCCTAGACGCCCACCAAGACCAGGATGGGATCTGGGCCGAACCTGGAGGAAATTTATACATAAACGTACATATAATGTATTTGTTCAACATTAGTTATTGTAAGGAAAATTTCCAAAATAAGCATTTATGAAAACAAAATTCTAATTTTAGATATCATTTGCAAAAAATAATATGTATTATAAACTAGTCGTGACGAGTAGTTTGTAGAAACCAATTCGAACTTGCCACGTGTCCTTAAACTAACCGTAACGAGCACGTTCACTAATCAATTACTCGTCACGACTAAATAAGTTTCATGCCTCGTAATCAACGCCCACGAGTAATTCATAAGTCCTTTAGTCGTGACGAGTAGATTATAAGGTTAAACTAGTCGCGATAAGTTAACTACTAATAAACTACTCGTGTAAGGAATGTAAACCAGGTAAACTAGTCGTCGCGACTAAAGGATTTATAAATAACTCGTGGGCGTTGATTATGAGGCATGAAACTTATTTAGTCGTGACGAGTAAATGATTAGTGAACGTGCTCGTTTCGGTTAGTTTAAGGATACATGACAACTTTTAATTGGTTATACAAACAACTCGTTACGACTAGCTTATAATACCTATTTATGGAATTTTTTACAAATGATACCTAAAACTAGAACTTTATTTCATAAATACTTATTTTGAGAATTTTCCCAAAAAAAATCCCTACAAGGACTCAACTCTATATAGTAGAATATCTTTTGAAGATTTAGTTTTTAGAATTTATTGTTATCCAAAGTAACATTTTTTTCGATCAAGTATAATAAGTTAGAACACCCTATTGTGTGCCACCAAATGATCATGGGCATCATGCAATCGTGGGTTGCATGCAGGAAGATTTGGGGAGTAAGGATAATCATATCTAGTTAGTTTGTTTTTGTTTACGCTATGCATTATACTTCACTCTTCATCACTCTTCACAAAAATTTTACATCAGTTTTTCTCAACTTTTCAACTCCATAATTGAACCTATGTTATACTCAATTCCCTACTATTCCATTTATTTATGTTATTTTTGATACAAAATGTAATGACAAAGAAATAATAAAAGAAAAAAATTTGATTGGATAGGTGGTGACGGGTTTCTGTGGGTTGGCTCATTGAGACCATGCGACTAGTCGTCTGCATCTCGGGGAGGGGGGGGGGGTGTTTTGGTGACTTCAGTGATGCCACCACAACACCACTAATGTCTTTCGGGTACATCAGATAGCCTTATGTTTTTTGTCATTTTATGTAAGTGGGTTTGAAGTAGTTAGTAACTTAATTAGTATGTATAGCTATATAGTGGTAAGTTTATTAATTTGTTCGGCTATATAACAACCCTATTTTCTTTATTAAAGTATGAAATGAATATGAATACGAAAAAGATCTAATTCTCTCCATTGTTCTTCTGGTCATCTTCAATCCCCATTCTATTATCTGGCCTAAACCAACTTGATACATATCACACCCAAAAAGGGTAACCTAATGATAAGTTTACAGAGTAATTTATGATGTTTTTATGTCAATATGACTACCAAATTAGCTAAGTTAGCATCCGGATTGAATTTTAACGAACAACTGATTCAAAAGCTAACTGGCACGTCTACTCAACATGATAAATGAGCTAAAAAAAATTTAACTTAAAAAAATTCTTTCACTACATTTAAAATTACCTTATTATTTTGTCAATTTTAAACTTTTGATAATTAGAGTGCCAACAGAATTTTGAAATCTTCTATATATCAGTGCTTAATCTTTTTTAAACGGTCACTGACCCACACGATCATATCGCCCTTTTAAATTGAGATCTTTGAGCATCTCACTTTAACCACTTGGATTGAAAATCATTGGCAACCGGTTTTGTTAGATGATTCATTTCCTGCATTTATATAATATATTTTAATTTTAATTAAATGCTAGTTCGGCATTTCGATGATCGATCCATGAATGAACAAAGCGAATAATAGATTATAACACGTGACATGACATATATCAAAACCAACTGAATAACTAAAGACAAGCATACAAACACGCAAAAGAACAGAACTTATTCACCATACACGTTTTCAATATTATTGGGGAGGAATAAGAACATCTCTTTATTATAGAATAATAATAGCATGATCAAGGAACATATTCTTAGACGATCAAACGCGTACAGTAAGTCCAACCGGTTTTCACACTCGCAAACATTTCATAACATATAGAATCTTTTAGCTAGTATTAAAATTGATCACTTCCATTTCTTGCCCGAGTGCTTGCCCTTATGTTTACCAAACTTACCCTTGTGCTTACCAAACTTGCCGTGCTTAGCATGCTTCCCGTGCTTGTACTTACCACCACCATGGTGTCCCATATGACCCGTCATGTTATAAGCTCCATGACCATGACCATGGCCATGACCGTGGGTCATATGGTGAACTCCATATGCAGCGGCTGCAGCTGCTGCACCACCGGCTAGTATTGTTCCCATACCTGGTCCGTGCCCTAAACCAACAAAATTTTAACATGACTCGGTCATTTGATAGTTTTAAGTAAAGTACAATGCGCGCAGGTTATCATCATTTGCATCTTTTAGTGTTAAAGGTGTGTTTGGATGTTCATTGTGGAAAAGATGAATTAAAAACAAATTATATAAATAGCATGCTTTTTAGGTTCATGAGCTGCCTCGAGCTCGATAAGTGAAGCTTGGGCTCGTTTATTAAACAAGGTTATAACAGGCTCGAGCTCGAGCTGGTTTAAGCTCAGCTCTGTTCGAGCTTTTAGTGAGACAATCTCGGGTAGCACATGAGTGGCTTGGCTCATGTACTCCCAGGTATCCATCACGCTTATTTTAGACATAGTCAGCTAGGGGTGTGCAGTGTGCTTGAAACAGAAAAAACCGAACCCATAAAAAACTGATGGTTCGGTTTATGTTTTTGTTAAAACCGAACTGAAGTTCGGTTTTGGTTTTGCATGTAATACAAACTAAATAAACCAAACCGAACTGAACCGAATTTATGGATTTTAATTTAACTTTGAAATTTTAGTAATTTATAAGAATGTAATAAATAGTATGGCCCAAATATTTTAGCCCAAAATGTACAATCACTTATTAATTAACAAATAGATTTAGTCCCAAATGATAAAACCAAAAAGCCAAAACCATACAGTTTTTAAAATTAAAAAACTTAACTTTCGGTTATGGTTTGTTTTTGCCCAAAACCGACCGATGCAAACTATATTCCTTGTTGTGGCAAGAAAATCCAGTCAGGTTTCTTATAGAATCAAACAAAAATCCATTTTGTATTCGTGATGGTACTTTAGTTGAAGACAGACTTTGATATTTAAGAACAAAAATGGTTGCTTTTAATTAAAGAAGTCTGTATCAGCATCAACCATCAGCCATCAGATAATTAATTGAACTGATAAGCAATATAGTAACAAAACTTTAATTAAGAAACAGAATTCAACTGAAATGAAGTACTTATGAAGTTAATGTTGACAACAGCAACTAACCTCCAGATTGGTGTGAAGCCGATTGACCAGGATTGCCAGCAGGAGGATATCCCTGCGGAGGGTACCCACCAGCCGAATGAGGGTACCCTTGGGAAGGGTACCCACCACCAGAGTGAGGATACCCTTGAGGAGGATGGTCACCAGCGTGGGGTGGGTACCCACCTGGTGCTGGGGGGTATCCACTGCCAGGTGGAGGATATCCACTGGAGTAACCAGCAGGTGGGTATCCTCCACCATGTTGATGCCCACTAAACAACCCTTTGTCCTGTTCGTTTTGGTTTCCGTCTCCTCCGCCCATTTTCTTTCAATTTGGTATTCTATTCACAGATACTACAATACAAAGAAAATTAAATAAAAACTGGATATTACAAAGTCTGCAGAACAGAAACATATGAAGTGCGATGGACATACTTCAACCAAACGAAAACGATTACAAATATCATTACGACTGCAGGCAATAAACGGTAGATGCTACACAATTAGCAGTATTATCACACTTATGATCCTTCAATCCCCAATCACAGTTGAACAGTTGCATGCATGTATGAATCACATATGCCTTTATCAAATTAATCAACTAGCATCCAAATCAGATTTGATAAATTAAACAAATCTACATATCTAAACAACCTAGCAGCTAATGTAATGTAAAGCAATAGGCAGATCTCAACCAAACGAACATGATTACCAATATCGTTTTAAAACCCTAGATAACAGTATAATCACATCTATGATCCTTCGATCCCCAAATTGACAGTTTACACAATTAACAGTAGCATAATATATATATATATATATATATATATAATTCACACATTCATTGGTCAAAATATTGATTTGACCGTGTCCTAAAACACAAGACAAAGGTATATGAATTGGATTTAAACATATTGCAGGAGTGAATTAAAACCTAATATTGGAGGATTGGGATAGAGAGATGCTTACCACCAAATTGACGATTTTTTTATGAGTTGAAAGTTTCAAACGCAACCTCTTATGCTGATGCATGTGGGTGTATGACGCAATCAAAGAAAGCGTGTTAAAAGATTATTATAAAATATATTTATTAAATATTTAATTTAATGTGACAAATTATTACAATCAAAATACACAACAATTACCACAATTCTTGTTGATCGCGTAAAATGCAGCAAATCAATTATTATAATATAAGATACACTTAAAATTAAGTAACTGGTTAGGAATCATGTGACTAAGCGGGTTATAATTAAGTTGTAAAATAGTTGATGGTCTGTAATAAAGAGACGAACTAATAATATGAGTTGTATACGGATTAAAGTATTGGGACGTGACACACTATAAATGCATTATGGATTTTAGGTTGTGTGAAATAGAAAGAGAAAGAGGGTGCAATCGGCCTGCCACCTCTGTTTTGATGAGCGCTAACACCACGGCGTCTCATCAAACGTGGGCTCCAAATTCACCTTTGCCAAAGGTTTAACGAAGTGGAAAGAGGGGATGACCGTCGGAGGAGTGTGAGCGATCGGCTCATCCCCAATCAACCAATCGCATATTTTTATTTTTTTCTTTAATTTAATTTAACTAAAGAAAACAACTCCACCAAGGTAAAAGAGTGGTTTGAGAATATATAAGTTGAAACCCGTTAAAGCCACACCAACTCTGTTTTTTTCTTATAGCCCGGTTTCAAACCCGATCCAGTTCTAACTTCCTTAACTTGATCCGAACCCGTCTTAACACCAACCCAGTTTGGCCCAAAATCCAGTTATGTGCATTATAATAACTTCTAAACTGGGCTCATGAACAGCACCCAAAAGCCCAAGAACATATTTTTTTTTTAACATTTAGCCCATTCATTTAAATAAATCCTTTAGTCTGTCATCCTCAGTTTCTACTTCCTTATCCTCATTCTTCAACACTATCATCTCACCTTCATCTTCACCACCTGCAAACCCACAAACCCATCACCAAAATGTACAATTAGAAGCCAGTTTTCATGTGCACCACCACCATCGTCATCATTACATGTATGCAGCAGCAGCAGCATCTATACCGCCTGTAACACACACCATGTCCTGCTTACTCCCCCAATTCAAGTGCCTACCCGATTCCTTATTCAAATCCCACAATCATCATTCTCCAATTCAACGTAAAGCTTGCATCTTTACTTTAATGTTTTAGCTATTTATGGCAACCAATTATACTTCATTACTCATTAGGGCTTGCAATTGTTTATCAATTTTAATTTTTCCCCAATTTGTAGTTTTTTATCATTGTCAATGTCATGTTTATTATAAATAATCTGTTTAATTTAAAGTTTTAAACTTTGATAATTTAAAATGCAGCAAAATGCAGAGGGCCTGTTTTTTTACTGACCCGGTGCGTATTATCGACTACAGCACCGCCTGTAACAACGGAATCTACGGTTATTAATTTAGAGAAGCTGCAGTTATCATCTTTAGAAGTTCATTCCAATTCAGATGCTGCTGACAGACAATGGTCATCAACGTCGTCATCAGCAACTGGAGTACTTGATGTTGAAAATTTCAAGCTGTCGGTGTTAGAGTCGCGTGCAAGTTCGATAAATGGGAGTAGATCATGGACCTTTGATGATGCAGTAGGTCAGGTTAGAATCATTTTGTGTCTCTTTTAATTTTTAATGAGTTCATTATATTAGTTACCTTTGAATCTTTGGTATAGGTAAATAAAGGAACAATTTTGCCTCCAGAGAGTGAATTTGCAGCTGCTGCGGAAGCAATTGCATTAGCAAAGGCTGCAGTTAAAGTTGCCAAAAGTGCAGCCGAAATGATGATGAATATTAAACAAAAACCTAAACAACCCGAGCCCGGTAACTCCATAAACGGGCCTGGGTTACAGATAGAGGAAACGGAACCAACAGTTGAAGAACTGAAGCTTATAGAAGAACAGTTATCGGCTGGTATAGCTGTGAGGTCAAGCCGTCAAGTGGAACGGAAAGAACGGAGGATTCGGGCAGCTGAACGGGCTGAGGCTCGGGGCGGTCGAGGGCGGGGTGCCGCAAGTACGGTGGCCATGAAACCGGGAGTAAGTCGAAGGCGCGGTGGTGATAAAAAGGATGTTTTTGCTTTTTTGGGAGGGATGACTAATGCAAAGCTGTTAACTGCTGCTGAGGAAGTAGAACTTTCTAAAGGAATACAGGTACGAAATAGCCGATTCATAACCAAATAACAGAACCCAGTTCAAAACCAACGGTTTGATTTTATGTGTTTTTCAAAAACTGAATTTTAAGGTTCGGTTTTGGTTTTGAATGTACCGAAAACCCAAACTTTTGGTTCGGTTTTGGTTTTGAATTTATGGATTATAATTTTTATGGATTATCAATGCACAGGACCTATTGAAATTGCAAGAGGTCCATAAAGAGCTGTCCGCCCGTTTTGGGGTCGCACCCACTTTTGCAGAATGGGCTGCTGCGTTAGGCATTGATCAGATACAGTTAGGTAGACGTTTACATTATGGTGAAGAATGCAGGGACAAAATGGTCAGAAGCAATATTCGACTCGTTATTTCTGTAGCAAGAAGTTATTATGGAACAAAGGTCCATCTTCAGGATATTGTTCAGGTATGCATTCGTTTTGTATGGGCTAGGCCTGTTTGGTCATAGTTTGAAACAAGGAGGGTTGACCCACAACCGCTTTTTTGTCCAATTTTGTTATCATAACTTAATCATGATAATTGGTAAAGGAAACAGTATTATCACAATAATAATCTAAATGGTTGAATAAACAGTACTAGGAGACTTGTAAGCCCACTTGGCCCTTTTCATTTCTAGATGAATATTTTGATATGCTCCGTTTGGAGTAATTGACTAATTGATAACCGAAATCCACTTAGCCCGGGATAACACGAACAAGATTCGTTTAACCAAATTTTTTTCCACATATTACTGCTTTAATTTTACAAAAAAATATACAAATCTTACCTCAATTTCTCTTTTAAGTTAAAATTTGGCATAAATTACCCAACCAATTTAATTTATGGCATAAAACACATTTAAAAAAATAAGATAAGTAAATGTGTTAAAACAGATCAACCCACAAACTCGTCTGGTTGACACGAACATGACCCACTTAGACAAGTGGTTCGACCCGAACCCATTTATACTAAACCCCAACCCACAAATTTAGTGTTAAGAGTGTCATGTCAGAAATTCACAGCCCTATATTTTCGACATTTGATGACGTGGATATTATTCTCAGGAAGGAATTCGAGGCCTCGTGAAAAGTGCCGAAAAATTTGATGCTTCAAAGGGTTTTAAATTTTCAACATATGCGCATTGGTGGATAAGGCAAGCGGTCCAAAGGTCACGTGCTGAGCAAAGCCGGATAATTCATGTTCCGGTAAGAATAACATGTGAGGGCTATATGTGTCATTTCAATGCTTTGACTAACCCGAAATCTTTTTCCTTTTTTTTTTGATACAGTATTATATGGTGGAAGTGCAATCTAGGGTGAACGAAGCCAGACATCGATTGGATAAGCAGCTTGGAAGACAGCCGACTCGTGCAGAAATCGCAGTTGAAACGGGCCTTTCTGTTAAGAAGATTCAATCTGCAGAACAGGCCCCGAAGCCGGCCCGATCTATTGATATCCCTGTCGGGTTTGATAACAATACCAAGCTCACGGTTTGTCTTCATTTCTTACTTTCTGCTGTAACTAGGGGTGTAAATGAGCAAAGCCGCTTACTTGAGTCGAGCCGTGCTTAAACGAGTTCGAGCATATAAATAAGCTTGTTTAATAAATGACCCCGAGCCTGAGCTGGCTCGTGAGCCTAAATGAGTCTATTATTTATATATTTTTGTTTAATATATCCAATTTATAATATATAAAATTATAAACTCATTATAAACATTTTATATATAGAAATTATAATGTAAAAAAATATTAAAATAATTATAAATGTATATTAATAAATAGTAAATGAGCAAAGCCGAGCCCGACCTTCACTTATCGAGCTCGAACTGGCTCACGACTGAAGCTCGAGTTCGAGTTGTCTTAAGTTAAACGAGCCAAGCTCGAGCCTAGATGAGTCCGGGCTTGGCTCAGCTCGTTTACATAACAGTCGAGTGGGTTAGGTAATGGGCTAATACGGGTTATTTTGGTACGTGTTGGGTAGCACCAATACAAGTTATTTTGGTACGGGCCAGCGTGCTGCAACAATAAACTGACTTGTTGGCTTGTTTAGGATCTAATTGATGACCCTGACCAAGAGACACCTGAGGAGGTATTAATTAAGCAGACAATGTCCGAGGACTTAGGGAAGGTGTTGAGTACATTAAGCGAAAAGGAGCAAAAGGTGATTAGGTGGAGGTTCGGGCTAGAAGATGGTAAAACAAGGACATTGCAAGAGATTGGGGATGTAATGGGTGTGAGCCGTGAACGGGTCAGACAGATTGAACTTAACGCCTTTCGCAAGTTAAGAAACACAGATAGAGCTGAAACCCTACGCCAATACTTGCCCCAATAACTATATGTGCAAATGTGTATAGGGAAATCTTCTGGGCCCGAAGGTGTTCGGGTTGGGTCAAGACCTCAAGTGACTGTTTTTACTTGACCCAAACCATGACCTTGTTATGAGACGATTAACATCACAGGGTATTGCTAGACCCGGGTCCTTTTTGCACCTTTTCTTGATTTTTGTTATTCTTGATCCTCTTTTTGGCCATTGCAAATGTGTTATTTTAGACTAAAGCGACGTATAATGGAACATTTTTTTGGTTGAAAATTTCGGTCATAACATTTAGGATTACTTTTAAAGCTTAATGTTTACAATTTTGAGCAATATAAGGTGTAAACTCATGAAAACCCGACCCGTCAGGTTCTTGGTTCTAATAAACTAGATTATTTGTTTCCAGGCCAATTTCGATTAATATTCCTAGTCCTTTTACTTGTTTGTCATTGGTTTCAAAGTTGAAATAGAAGTCTAAATCAAACCCGAACCTGTGAAACCCAATCCATAAAAACCTGGATATAGTTTGTTCGGTTTGGTTTTCGCTTCTCATATTTGCACTTTATGGTTCCAGTCTGACTGGGTCTGATTCTTGACGTGCAAACTGAAGAAAGTCAAAGTTGACTGAACTGTCAAACTGTTACTTTCACGGTGCAGTTTTGACGGTTTAGAACTTGGAAACGGTAGTGTTAACCAAATCGGCCATTTAGCATTTATTTATATTTTTTTATTATAGAAATATCATGAACGATCCTTGTCACTTCTAAAAAATCAACACAAGATTTTGCTTTTGAAAATGATTTTTTTTTCAAGAACCGCTAAAACGAACCATTAAACCATGAAAACTAGTCGGTTCGGTTCTCTTTTCTCGAAACCGTAGTTTATGGTTCTGGCCATATTTTCATTTTCATCAAAACTGGGCGATCTGGACCGTTAAAATCCTAATAGAAACATTAATAAAATACTGACTTCAAAATTTGCCAAGAGAACTGGTGATGCATAGACCAGAAGTCATATTTCACCAAACTGATCTTCAAAACAAGTATCATGACTACAAAACCATAAAAACATATCAACAAACACGAACATGAACACGTGCAAATCCTAATCCACATTAATGGGTTTATCCAAGGAAGACCCGACTGCTTTTTTCTTCAATTCATCCGGGAACATGTCTTTAAGGATCTGAACTTTGAATTTAACAACACTGCTCTTGGTGTCGCCTTCTATCAATTCGAACACACATGCATCTCCAGCAGTAACATTGTTTTCCGACATGAACTTCCCCCATGATTCAAGTCCAAACTTTTTTGTCACCTGATCTCCAATGTAAACAAGGTCCCACACCTTGTCGCGGCAAAAGATTTGAGCAGGGACTGTGGCATTTGGAAGCTTATCAGACAGTTCCGGTGGAAAATTCTATAATTATAACAGATTAGTAGATAAAACCTTTTGTCTATTATGAAGAATTGTTATCACTACTTTGACCTATGGATGTAAACGAGTCAAGCCGCCTACTTGACATCAGCTCGTTAAAAGCCCGAATTGAGCCAGGCCTAAACGAGCCCGAGCCTGAAATAAGTTTGTTTAATAAACGAGCAAGGGCCGAACTTCATTTATCGAGCTTGAGGGGGCTTGTAAACCTATTACTTTTATAAGTTTTATATAATATATCAAATAGATATTTTTTATGATAATTATTCTTACGTACAAATTCATGAAAAAAGAAAAACAAAATAATATATATTAGGTTACAGACAAAAATTATAATTAAAATATATATAAAAGATAAGTATATATGTATTTAAATTAATTCATAATTAGAGCTTGAGTTCAAATAAAAAGTTTGATTTTACTGTAAAGTTAAGGAGGGCATTTTGGTCCATCATTTTCATCTCCAAAACCCACTTATATCTTCACACCTACAACCACCACCACCACTCCGCCGTCCACCGCCACTACCTCGCTGGAAAATTTTCACCGGAAAAATTGGTCAGAAATTCGTTGAAAAGTAGGTCGACGGAAACAATCACCATCTCCATCAATTGAGTTTTTCAACATTGAAAACACCATGAAAAAAACACAGTTGTATAATCCAATTTGATAAAACACAATTTGTAAAAAACTCACTAATTTTGTTTTTAATTTTATATAGCAATATGCTACTCTTATTAAAGATAAAAAAAACATCTTGTTATTATGGTTATTTATGTTTTAAAAAAATCTTGTATTAAAAGGTTATTCTTTTATGCTCTTTTACTTATTTCATTCTTGATTTCACCCCTAAACTAAACTAATCTCAACATCCGAAAAAACAATACTCCGTATTATAACCTAACCCAATAATTAAAATTAATAACTAATAAACGAGCCTAAGCCCAAGCCAAGCTCGATCTTGAAAACAACGAACGAGCTTCATAAACAACGGTCGAAATGAGGTGAGCCCGAGTAAGTTAAACAAGACGACTTGTTTACACCCCTAATATTAAGTGAAAATTACATACCAGTTGAAACCTCTTAGTCTTAGATTTGGCAATAACAACATAAAAATACGGCTTCCCTGATGATAACGCCCAAAATTCATGAATCACTCCGTCACCACTTTTACTTGATTGTTTCTGCTGCATTCTGTTCTAGAAAAATTAATCATTTTAATAATAACTTGTGATAGAATAATAATAATAATAATAATACTGGAATCATGGTAATCCCCTAGCTGCTATTAATTTATCTGTTATCGCACCAAATTAACACTGAATTCAATATTTTAACCTAGCTATATGGACATACAAAAATAAACACTAAAGGTTGGTTACGTGAGATAGATAAACCCTAAACGAGGTGGGTGAAATTGAAGAACGTGAACGTACTTGTGGCCTTACGTGAGATAGATAAACCCTAAGATACGTTAGTATTTATTGAAGAAGGTGATATATAGCTAGCATAATCGGACACAATCTTGTCTTTATTCCTTACTTTAAATATACATAAATAATCGCATCTCTCACTTATTTTACCCTTTTTTTTTATTTTTAATCTTACCCCATAAATCGCACTTTACTTTTAAAGTAAGAGAAAATTGTGATAAGGGCAAACCTTATCTTTAATCCTAGCTAGTTGACGGAGAGGTTGCTCTCGCATACCACGGCTCCAAAAGTCACGTTATATCCAATATCCATCAAGCACCTAGGTAAGGTAAAAAATGTATGGTAAGACTCTTTACTTTTTTTACGTTGTTTATGTAATAAACACTTCTAAAACTAATAATACATGTTTTAGTTTTTTAATAGAGCTTTATAAAAAAAACTAAAACATGTATTATTAGTAAATGATTAAGGCGGTCTTAGGATCGAAACCTGACTCAATAAGGTTTTTTCATAGTAGTAAGTTTTCTTTTTTGATGGTGTTTATGGGTTTGTTAGGCTTAGATAGTTAAATAATTGTTAATTTTTGAACCAAGATAATTAAGCAAGCGGTTATTTTTTGTAACCAAAATTTATAATATAGTTAGCTTGGGGAGATTTCAAATGAGAACCCATTTGAGTTTTAAGAACTCGAAAGAACTCAATGTAACGATTTTTTTTTCCGAATTTTTTTTACACATGCGTAATATATGTAGGTTACATATACGTAAAAAAATTACAGAATTTTTTACGCACCGAGTCGACTTTTTACACATGTGTAACGGACGTAAAAGTTAGTGTAACCACTTACATCTTTATTCTCTCTCATACTTTGACTTTTTGGTCAGATTTAATCTCAACCACATATTCAAATCCATTTAATCAAATGTGTGGTCAAGAATTGAGTTCTTAAAACTCAACATGGTTCTCAAAATATGTCTCCCCTAGTTATCTTTATATATTTATAAATTATGGGGTTGGATCTAACACAAAGTTGATTTTCCATGTGAATTATACGAATTGAATGGAACCAACATAAAAGAAAAGCATAAACATAACAAAATGATACAAAAAAATAACATTAAACAAAGTGTCATACACCAAACCACATTAAAAGCCATATGTTCATCATTCTAACATATGAAAGCAAGTAAAATTACCCTTCTACCTGGCTAAACAAAACCACCAACTTCCTTCCACAAGGGCAGAACGGTCATTTTCGACCCGACAAATTTCCAAACCCCTTTTTTCGTGCTTCAACTTTAAGTGACTTGAGGTATTTAACGGTTTCATCAAGAACATCAGCGGTATTCATTTGTGGGTTACCACCAGGCACAATTGTTTTAAGTGACTTCACCATCTTTTTCATCTTTTCACGTTTTCCAAAACTACCCTTTGACCCGTGAGACGATGTTGATCCGACGCACTTGTTTCTTCGTCTCAAAGAGCTGGAATCAGCTGTGCTAGCCTCTTCATGTTCTTCATCTTCATCCTCGTCATCAAAGCTCAACAACGCATCAATATCTGCCGGATCCTCTTCTATAACGCTAGGGGTATTTTCGTCTTTTTGCATCCATGCAGAATTATTATCAGGGAAGTAAGATGCATCCGTGTTTAAACCAGGGTTGTACATGACCTGGCTACAATTATCCGTTTGGTCAAAAATTATGAAATTTCTCGGGCAATCCCATGACGGATGAAAGTCAACATTTTGACCAAAAAACGAGCCCGTTTGACCTTGATCTTGGGGGAAATTATGTTGGTCACCCTCCATTACTTCTTTTCACTAAATGTTACTTCCAACTTTATAATATCTTTATGTCTTCTAATGCAAATAATCAAAAGGACAAAACAGTCAATATCTACAAGCTTTGATTTTGAAAACACTACGTAACGGGCTTAAGCAACTGACGGAAGTATTCAGCCTGCAACAAAACACAAGTCAACCGTTATTAATCCATCAACTTATTCGGTACCAAATGAAGACGAATGTTGACTTATGAGGTCAAACAAGACATGGGCTTTGATGCAAACTTGACATGATATGTGCCACTATTTGATAATTAAAGAATATTTATTTCTTGGTAGATTTATGTGATGTGAAATGAGTTGATGTTCTACTCTTGATGATAACTATATGTTTAGCATTTTGTAGTGTAAAAATAGCCTGGTTGACCATGAAAGTCAAAGGGTATTCATCATAAAAAAAGTCAAATATTGATCCATGAGTTCTAACATATTTGAAATTTGATTTTTGTGGTCAAACAGAAATTCATATGAATAACTATGAACACTTTGATTACAAAGGTCAAATGAATCATGTCTTAAATTCAAAATCGACATGATTTCTACCGTATTTTCAGAACTAAGAAGTTGCAATTCATAGAAGCTTTTATAATTGATGAGAATCAAATTGCATTTTACTCAATGTAACCATACCGATCTTATATATGGTAATCCATGAAATCACTTGGTTGACCAAAAAAGTCAACATTTACCTGACAAACTTTCATCAAATTGTAATACGCAATGACCCCAACACTCATTTTAGTTTTCCCAACTTCTTTCACGATTCGAATCCTCCTTCGTGCAACACCAATGAACATTCTCATATAAAAAACAACAAAAAACGCCTACAAAACGCGATATCCCAAAAAAAGTCAACAATTTGACTTTTGAACACATAAACTATAAGCAAAATGAGATGCTTCTCACCTTAGAAAATCAAATTACAATATGAAACGAAAGAAAAGCGCCAAAAGAGGTCCACGGCATGTTGCTCAACTTCTTAAAATCCGGTTAGTATTATTATGACCCGCCTGCATTACAACATTATTAATCATATAAAAGATATAGCAAAATCGTAAACGCATCAAAAACGGATAATAGATGCACTTTACACATTTATGAAGTAAAAGTTGAACATAATTTTATAAATAAACTTATGTAATCACATAATAAAATAAAGAAACATTTAAAGACATAAACTAGGAACATTTGTTCCACAAAAGATCACATGAAAGTGTAAGTCAACTATATATTTAAAATAGATTATAGCGGTGTTCACGGTCAAGTCAAGCCGGTTTAAGTAAGATTTTAGCCTAAAATCTTAGTTAAAACTTTTAACTAAGATTTTAGGCTGAACAACTAACTACGGTTTCAAGAAAGTAAAAACCGAACCAATCTATTACTTTTAGTGTATTGACGGTTCGGTTTTGATGACTTGACAGTTTGAAAATATTTTTTATTTTATTCAGAGAAGTTAGTTCTGAAAGCTGAAACATAACCAAATTCAGATCCTAGGCAAAGATCATATTTCTTGATCTTTAAATATCAAACAATAAAACCCAATAACTAATAACATACTAACAACTGCTGTAACTTAATCAACAAAATTATCACTAAATAAAACAGTTAACTCCAAATATATATAAAATAACTCAAAAAACAAAGGTGGGTAGCTAATTCATACCAAATGAACTTGAGATGATTCTTGATGTGGAAGACAATGCTATGTTAAATGGGAAGACAAGTTGCATGGTGGTGGGTTATAATGTTGGAGACAGCGTGCTTTTTGGTTGCTGGTGGGAGTCAAAAACAGAGAATGTGGGATTTGTGGGATGAAATGTGACCGTTGGATTGAATAATGAGATCACGCGTAAGCGTGATGAGGAGCAACTGAGCAAGTGTGACATAATGCATGCGTGATCTTGTTGCCCAGCAATATTAATCTCTTGGAATGTGGTTTCTGCCACTTAAAACACATGTAACACTTGAGTGTTTTTTCTTTTTTTAAATTAAATTTTGAATTTTATTATTATTATTGCAGGTGTTCGATGCTTAAATGAGCTAATCCAAAGCCATTAGGAAGATGATTAAACAAGTTCCCAGATATAGGAAGCATAAGAAAGTGAAGATGGATGTTATAGAATGATTTGGGAAGAGTTTGGATTAGAAACCTTAAGCCCATCGGCGGACCTTTCAATGGGCCAAAGCGGGCCGCGGCCTCATCACGTTTTTCGCTCGATAGTGTATTTTTCTTGAAAAAATCAAAAATATATATACATGTATTGAGTTCGGCCCATCCAAGTTATTTGAGTTTGGCTCATCCATATTATTTGAGTCCGGGCCAACCTTGAATCTTTTTAAAAAAAATAAAGTTTGTCTAAAGCCGATAAACGTAAAGATAAAAAAAAGGCTAAAAAAATAAAGCTCCATAAGAACAAGCCAAAATAAATTTTAAACCAAAAAACCCGAACATTAAGCCTGAAACTAACCCTACCACCTGGTTGATGTTCGAACACAACAACAAACGGAGTATCCATTGTGCATTGGCCGCTGTGTGACTTACTGACTTGGTGAAATAGTTTGGGGTGAAATCGATTAATTGATTGATTGGGCGCTGCCGCTATTTGTTGAGGCCTGAGGTTCGAACTGACTCGTGTGGATGTGAAATCGATTACTCAAAACAAACAGTCAACAAAAGGCAGGTAGAGTCCAGGTTCGGCAATTCACATTTCACCATTTTGTTTTTTTTTTCAATTTAGTAGGTTAGGGTTTGGAATTATTGTTTGACTCGACCCGAACTGGACTGCCGACCCGAAACTTAGAAGTAGGAAAAAAATTTTGGGTCTCGTGGCTTTCGACCAATCCATACTAGATGTTCAATATCCGCCACTACTTAAGCCGATGCTAAAACTGAACACGATGGGTAGACAAAAAACGACCAAGAAGTAAAACGAGTATATGTTGGGCTAGAATATGAGTTGGAACCCGTAACATATGAATTTTGGGTTTCTCGACGATGGAAACTCAAAATTGAGGTTATCTTTGGTCGCATATCGCAACAATATGGGTACATGTCCATCGCGATACGCGATGGACATACAAAACGTGAAAAAACGAGTTTTGACCTATATCTTCTATTTTACGAACCCTAATCCATTATTACAACTTCCAGCCATTGTTTAGGCGGTTTTGGGTGAATTTAGGCTACCAATCATCTCTTGATCAATCCTAATGGCTTTTCTCATCGTAATTGAATGTCTAATGAAGACGATGAGAGACTAATTTTCTCGAGTCATACCCGGGATGTAGAGTATTGTATTTTTACAGGTTTTCCAATGTTTTAAGAGCGAACTAATTGTAATTATTTATTATTGATCTATGAACATTAATGTTTGGTATTATTGTGCACTCAACTGGTTTAGGTTTATTTCAATTAGAACGATTAGTTTGCCAGCTGCTATGATATGTATTCATAGGGTTGTATTGATTAGATTGACTATGATGAAGCATACAATTGCCCTTAGTTGAGTCATGCTGGCCTCTTTGATAACCATTGTCGTGTGTTAGCGATTGTTGATGTCTAAGGTTTAACTAGTTGATTAACCAGATTCAATTGTTGATAATTAACCTGCTAAATGACCTGAGATTGTCGTTTGTTACACCCAATGTGTGATTTGTTCTTGTTAATTGTTTGAAACTTGATTACTTGTTTGCTTGATTCTAAACTCAAATCATTGCTAGTAGATCAGCACTCTTAATTGCTACTTGAAAATGTTAGAAATTGATTGCATGTTACACTGACCACAAACTCATCGTGGTTCAACACTCTACTTGTCCTAACTAGTTTAAGGTGATTAAGATACCTGATATTATTATTGTTTCAATTAGATCACGACTTCTTAGATCACCAAGCATGTTCGTTTTAGTTTCACGTCAAACACATGTACACCCTTGATCAAACTAAAATATAAATTAAAAACGAAAAAGGTAAAACAACTAAAATGTTTCCCACATCGTCCTCGTTCGTTAAAAAAATAATAAAAAAATCCGGTTCGTCTCGGTTCAGGTTCGGTTTTTTCGGTTCGGCTTTGGTTCTTTTTTCATTTTGGCCGGTTTCGGCTTCGATGTTTCGGTTTATCTTCGTTTTCGACTTCTCGGTTTCTATTCGGTTTCGTGAGTTTTGTTTGAAATAAAATAGGATGAAGCTTTAAACAAACCCATTTTAACCCATAACCCGAATCGAATGACTTGCTTCCCAATCCATTGCGACCTCCTTAAAAAGGTTCTTTTAGTTCAGCATTCCTTCCGCCTGCCCTGCACTTCCACGATTTCCGATCTGCTCGATTGTCAGGTAATTAATAAATAACTGGCTTCCAATTCTTGTAGTTACGTTACAAAATTGACGTACTCCTAAAATCAACAATTAGGGTTAGACAACCTAAACAATTCACTTGTTGATTCATCATTTACTGATGTTTATTGGATCTAGTTGATTGAATCCATGCAGTATGCGTACTGGTATTGTCAATTGCATATTTGAAACCACTGATAGCTATTAATATGAATGGGTATTAGGATTTTACTAAAGGCATTTTTCACTTTTGTTATAGTCAACAGTTTAAAATGACTTGACTTACAATGTTTCAAGGCTGCTTGTTACTTGCAGAAGCCGCAATTGACTCGACAGCTGACTAAGACTGGAAGCTCGTTTTTCCAAAAGCAATGGATTCTAAACACACCGGAGACGTGTTAAGGTAATCTTTGTTGAATTTTATTTTTTTTAGTGTTCGATACATTTGTGAGCATCTAATGATATTCATCTTTTATGTGTAGACACTTGGAGAAGCAAGATGAACTCCTCATGGACGCTTATAGATCAATGTCACATGAATTGCATAAACTTCAGGTAATGTTTTTGCTATATATATTTGATTATTTTTACTTTCTTACCAAATTATTAATCATCTTTTAACAATTTTGTAGGTAGAGGAAGAAATGTTAATGAAAACATTTTATCATCTCATGGAAACTAAAGGTCTAACCAAGAAGGTAACATTAATGACCACAAATCACTGCAGCTAATCATTGAATTTGCAAGCTTTTCATATTAGAATTTATAATGAAATTTGAGTGTATCCTTTAATATTTATGGCAGAAACAAGATGGGACAAATGCTTCGGAAGAAAGCGAGCCGCCCCAATCAAAAGCATTGGTTATTGTCGATGACGTGGAAAAGCAGTAAATATGTTAAGCGCGGTTATGGCGTTGTACTTTTTGTGAGGTCAAATGTGCTTCGAGGATTGGTTTTGGGTGACCGCTTGTTCTTTAGCAACCTGGGTTTTAATGTGTTTCATGCTAATGACTACATAATTTTGCTTCAAAATATTAAAACAGGTGACACATTGTTAAGACTTAGTTATATGTAGAGTTTGTTAGATGAGTAGGCCGTGCAGGTTGGGTGGCGCGCCTAAACATGGCTGGGTTTATTTTATGACTTGTGCTCATCATTATTAAAAAACCTATCCTTCCATAAATGTTATAAACATTTTTACTCTACAATCATAATACTTTTTTAAAGTATAAGTTAAAATGGTCTTAAAGGTTGAATGTGTTGATGGAATATCTGATTTATCTATTAAAATTAAAATGAACTAGTATTTCGACCCCCCGTCCGTAGCCAAAGAAACTAAGTCCTTCCAAGGTTACACGAAACGGGTCCTTGATTAACATTCAAGACCTTGTATACAAAACCGAAACCACCCAATACGCTTCAGCACCGCCAGCTACAAACCCTATCATTTGCCGCTACGACACGACAACTGCAATTAGTTCAGAAACCAAGAGGTTAGGAAATTCAATTATAAGCTATTATAATAAACGAAATGAAATTACCTTTGCATGTTAATCCATTTAAGCAAACGGGTCAACGGCTCCTCCATTAGCACAACACCACCGTCGACTCTTAACCTCATCAATGCATCATAGGCTACGGATCCTCAACCGATCTCATATCCACAAAAGCAAACCTCTTTTCATGATTAATGTATACATTAACAACAGAATCATGCTAGCCACAATCTAGAAAAAAAACAAATAATTAAAAATATTGTCTATAGTGAATCATCTATAACCAACAAAAAGGAAATAAATATAGCAACGCAGGCTTCAAAAAGAACACAATCATAACCACATCATGTGAACCGGATAGATAAAGAACTTAAACCTCTATAAAACAAATAAATTTCACTTTATGAGCCAAAATCATATTTTCGTATTGAACAACATCAGTTTTAACAATTTGAAGCCTCCTATCATATGTCAAGTGGCACTCAATAATGTAAACAGAACCAATAGCCTAATTAGTCTCAAATGCGTAATAATTCCAATTACAAACATAAAAGAAAAAAAAAAGCCAAATCAGATCCACATTAGGACAATCGAAGAACATATAACAAAAATAAAAAATCTAATTAGCAGAAAGTAAGGAACTTCAAATGATATGAAAAAAATTGTCTTCAAATATATGCAATCTGAGAACATAGAAACCTACTTGAAACACAAAGACAACGCCCGATGACGACTTCCTATTGTCACACCCCGACTAGCATAATGCGGAAGCATAAAACGGGAATCTAACAGACACCTCTGGTATCAACAACATTGTTTATAAAGAAACATTACAAACTAATTTACAATATATTACATTACGTTGTTCTAACATTGTTTTACAGTCTAGGTGTTATAAACAAAACTAGTTCATTAACTATACGATCTTACTACTAACACCCCTGCTTCTATTCACATAGCATCAACCACACACCTTGAGCAAGTAACAGATCACCAAATCACTCCGATTTAGGTACACCTGAAAAGCAGTTTAAAACGGGTCAACTACTAGAGTTGGTGAGTTTCACGAGTTTCAAGAAAACAGTTATGAATATTCACAAGTTAACACTTGTATCACGATATAAGTATGTATGCATGTATGTAAATGATGTAATTATGCTAAGCTACAGTGAAGCCTTGACCGTATGTGCTGCTTGCATCCATTTCCTACGCTCAATCAGCCACTGTGGCTCCCCTTCCGCCCACAACTTGCCCCCCGGTAGCTATGTCTAACACTACATAGCCTGTATATATAAATATGGTCATGTGCAAACGGCGCTATGTGACACGGCAACCAGGCCGATTCTGTTTGGGTTTGTCAAACCAATAGTACTATTCACAAGCCACCGGCTCGAGGTTAATCACTTTGATCGTGAGGACTTTCGTGTGTTAGCACTTAGATAATTCACATCATCACAAATTTCAGATATGTAGACATAATCAAACATGCTTTTCACCCCAAAAGTTCGTAAAACTGTTTAAAGAGTGGGGTCATGAAACTCACTGTTTAGTAGATAATCAGTAGCACGTCGGTTCGAGGTTCGTGTAACTTGTAATCACAGTTTCCTATAATTAATATTATAATAATATTAATACTTTAATATTATTATAATCTCAATACTAAACTGGGCTGTATAACTAATCTGGGTATAGTTGGAACGCCCAGTAAGTGGCAATAGGCTTAGGTTGTGATGTTGTTCAATGTCTAATACTTAAAACCGAACTTGGCTCAGTTTCCCGTTTTCCCAGCTGGGCCAAGTTGTTCGTTTACGCGTTCAGAAAACAGTTATGGGGAAATAAGCTTGGGTAAATGTATTGGTTAATAAAATGATTAAGTTATAAAGAAAGATCACATATTGGGGTCCCGGATTAGCTACGGGGCCCGTTTCCGTTTATTTAGTTTTATTTAAGAAGAAACGCGCACAATCTATCCGGATTGTCCAGGTTTCTCATATAAAAGTTCGTTTTTACTTAATTAATCCAAAAATATGATTTTTGATCACTCTTGGTGTTTTGATATTCCCGCAGGTTCGTTAGTCGCGAACTTGCCGGTTTATATAAAAACTGAATTTGTTTAATTTTCAAAATAGCATAATTAATTAACCGTTAATCATTAAATTATGAAAATTTAGCCACTTATCAATTAAATTATGTAGATTTTTATAAAAATATTTCTGGAATTATTTACTGATTTACTAATTTATAAAAATTCACTTTATCAGCTATATTTCGCCTGAAAATTATCCGTTTATCCCAAACAATATCCAAAAATTCCACAAAAATTCCTGAATACTCAAATCATGTCCCAAAACAACTTGTATCAATTCCAGAATGTAAAAAGCTCATGCAATATTCTTTTCGGCCCAAATTCGGCTATAAAAATTCACACGAACGCATAGGCACAAAACACCCTTTGACTTCTCCAAATGATCCCAAAATTCATATGTTATCAAAATAAATTAAATCTGAGTTATCAGAAAAATTTCATGATTTTAGAAGCATTTTAACTATTTTTCCCCATTAAACGTCCCAATTCGGTAATAAATTCGCCAAATATTCTCGGATGGTCGAAAAATTACCAAATTTAAACAGGGAGTCAATGGCATGGTCCCTGATGTCCCTAAAAAATTTCAAGGCCTAAAAATATGCACATCACAACCTTAACCAAAACAGCCCGTAAGCGAGTGTTTCGGCATTACCTTAGCGGTTTTGGTTCGTTTCCGCCTTTCTAATCAACTTTTCAAGTTCTTGTGCTCCTATGTAGGCTAGATACAAGTCCTATATCACAAACCCAGCAAGTTTCATCAATAGAACAGCCTTTTAACTTAGGGTTTCGGCTAGGGTATAAAAACGAACTTTTGAACAGTAAAAATGCCGTTTCAACCCTTTAATCCGTGTTTATGGCCAAAAAAACTATCAAACCAGGTTCCTCACCATGTGTATAATCAAAACATGTTTATGGACCATTTTTAGGATTTTTACATGGTTAGGAATAATTTTTGGCAATTAAAACATGTTTATATGTTATTAACATAATCAAATCAAGTTAAAAATGATGAAAATGATTAAGATACCTAGGGTTTTGAAGGGTTTGGATGCATATCAGCCTGCAGCTGCTTTGTAGAATGTTTTGAGTGAAAATGATGTTTCAACAAAGCTTCTAAAACAAGTTATACAATTTTTGGGGTGCCCCCCCCCTTTTGCGATCGGAACTCCTTATGGGCCCATTTTGGGCCTATTTTGACCCAAGTTTCTGATTTTTCAAGCCCAAATACGAAAATCCCGGTCCAAATTTAGTTCGGGTTCGGATTTTGTCGCGAAAAACTTATCGGGTGCGTCAAACAGTGCGAAAACGAGTGTTTTCGGCTAGTTTTGTGTAAAATTACAAAAGCATGCTATATGCTTGTAAAAATAGAAAATATTTTCACGGATCGCTTAAAACATTTCAAAGAAGTGTTTGGTAAGTCTTTTTCGGCTTAACGGATGATACAATGCTTGGTTTGTAACTATCTTTCGCGTTTAAATATATAGCGGGTAGTTAAACGAACATGTTTTCGTTTAACTTGTTTGCTATCGAACTAAGGCCATATCACCAATATTTTGACTTATATTAAACGTATATCACTTATAGATGGCCCCCCCAGGATATCTGGGTCATAACCCGACCCGTTCGGTTAATCGTTTGATTGTTACGTATTACGCGTTTATTTGCTTAATCGATAAACACGGCGGTGTAGCTTGTTTTGGCTCATATGTCACACCTATCATCATCCATTGCCGATGATGAAGATACTGGAGCTGTCAATCGAGATTAACCTCTGCCACATCCATATACAACCAAAAGTCGTCGGTCTCCGCCACCACCGCCGCCCAGGGTTCCAAATTGGAACCCGGCAACGGTCGTAATCGAAGCACAGATGGCGGAGAACAACACCGATTCCCCTCTGTCACAACCATAGACAAACAAAAGTCGTTGGTCTCTGCATCTGGAACCCTAGGTGACGGAGGTAAGTAGGTCAATTTTGGTAATTAGGGTTCTCTTTTAATTATATTTGAATCTATTTATGGTTAATAAACATCAATTGGGTTGCATTTTTGACCAAAAATATTGTCCGACAGGTGTATGATGAAATGCCGGTAGCTAAAATGGTTTGATTTTTCTACTTTTTGACACTATTTTTGACAAAATGTAGCAAACAGAATACACCGACACTAAAGGTTCTTTCATTATCTCTATTAACCAATTTGTCTCATTTGCTGATTTTGACACTATATTTGTTGTGCTATTATTATTTGCAAGATAGTTATAACATTTGTTTAAAGTGCTAATCACATGAATAGTAAAGTGAATACACACCAAGAATTAATTATAGATTTTGTCACACATGTTATAATCTGGCAGTTTCGTTTTGTTCACAACATTGTTTGTTTAATGTTTGTCATTTTATGTTTTGTCAACCACATTTCTTGCTCGACAGGTATTAGATGAAATGCCAGTAGCTAAAAGCCCGCGATTGGCAATCAAAGGTAGTTTGAAAGTAATTTACATGGTAATATGTTATTTACTAATGTCGATTTGTTCATGTGCCACTTAATATGAAGGCTGTGATGGCTATGATGATCGATTTATTCTGAGGGGACATCGATTATAGGATTCGTATTGTGGCATGGAAAGATCCGGAAGGTCTGGTCATGAACTATGCAATTGTGAATTTGATCCCCCACTTAGAGATCTGAGCCTTGGCGATTGACGCTCGATGGTACAACAGGTTGGATCTCTATTGCTTTCTTGGTATGGTATGTGAAACTATCTAATTTTAATAAATAATATTTATATGTGTTATTTATTTTTTTGCAGTCAACTACTGACTTATGAACTATTCTGATTCAGAGTTGTATTCTATTGTTGGCATTCTTTTCGTTAATATTTTGAATGGGACTGCTACAGGAGTCGATTATTTCGATTCACCTCTGTAAGAGGCTGTCTCTATTTGCTTAAGAGGCTGTGATGATGTTTTCTATGAAGAATCACATCTTGGCGGGGCATAATCGGAGTACAAAACTCATTTGCAGCCATTTGCATTCTAATGCACTCATCTGAGCCAGCGGATGTGATATTTTACATCCGCCTAATGGGTTATTTCTGCTATCTTTTGAATATTATTTATCAATATGTTAAAAAGGCTGTGATGATTTTATCTGAGCGTTTTGTTAGCTTTCGTTAATGCCGACAAGTGTCTAAACGTTCCAAGTTTGGCTAGCGACTTCAACACTTCGCCACAATGTGCTAATTGATGGAAGAAGTCCACAATTGGTTCTGGCTATGTCGCTTCTTGAGTTTTTTCATTTGCTTTTTACAGTTGACATTAACCATGAAGTTACCATGCCACTTGAGATTACATTCAAATCTATGTGAGAAGATGTGCAATGCAACTGCAGTTGCTGATGAAAATGTGACTTTCCTTATGTATCTAAATTTAGGCATTTGTTTTCTATGTATTTAGCAAATAGAATGCATTATAATTCTTTTTTTAAATGTGCCAATTTGCATAATGAAATTGTACGTTGATTTAATTGAAAATCGAATTTGAAGATTGAAAATGAGATGAAAAGTAAAGTTTTGAAATAATTTGTAAAGGGCATCAAGCTTGATCCGTGTCTTGACTTGGTACTGCCATTGTTATTTCGCTATTTAACTCTAAATTTTGCAAGTAAACATTTGGCTTAACGACAACGCGCGGGTTCTAAATACTAGTTTAACTTTAATATAAAAATATATATATTTCAGTATAGTTTATATAGACAATTAAGTCGTGTCTAGTATACGTTACTTTATGAATAATTATGACAATTTGTTTTTAAACAACAATTTTCTTTTACATAAAATCTAAGGATTTAAACATGACATCTCACTTTCATAAAATAAACACCATACAACCTTAACAAATTTTATGTAGACATATTGACATAAGAAACTAGAAAACTCTATATTAAAATGAATATTACTCTAATACAATTTTATTTATTATTATTATTTTTTTCTAAACAACCAAATATGTATTACGGGAAATGAACCTTTGACCTTCAATTTTATATTTAAACCATCTTATCACCCCATTAAAGCAGGAATGACCTCTTATACAATTAATGTTACTACTTAAAAATAAGTTATATTTGAGTGTAATTAGAAGAAGAAAAAAAACATACGTATAAGTTAATATTATGGGTTGGCCCAGTTGGTTATAGCAATAAAGATAAGAACTAGCCTTTCTTCGAGAGGTCGTCAGTTCGAATCCGAGCCAAGATGGAGGTTTTATCACTTTTATCCTATCTGCATTACGTCAGAGGGTTTCGACTCTTGTGGCGACGCAACTAATGTCTAGTGGCATAAGAGGAGAAATAGAGAATGTTCCTTCGGGGACGCGAGGAGGACCCGAGAACCAAGGGTTCCAAAAAACGTTTTCTAATTTCTAAAACTAGGGGGTTATATTTAGACATTAAGACCCAATTTTATGAGCTTCCCCAAATCTCCACTACTCGACGACGTCTCTCTTTCCGGCACCGGCGACGGCGAGATCAATATTATCTTTATAAGGTATATATATCTAATCACTCAACTTATTATATCTGCACATATTCCCCAGTTCTATATCCTGCAAGATCACACACAGTTTCATATATTTGCCCTACCAACTGAAACAATTTTCATTGATTTATTGTTCATCTTGTGAGAACAATACAAGTTTATGTTCTATTCATAGTTTGAATATTGATTTATTATCAGTAGGGATGTTTCTATGAAGTGTGTTCGTTATGTTAAAGTCTTGATTCATAATGCGTATCACCTGTTCGACGAAATGCGTGAGAGGCAAAACCATTGTCATGGCTTTTAAAAATTTTATGCCCAAATAGCATTCAGTGATCTGGGTTTTGTTAAAGATTAAACTTTATTGTCTCTGCCAATATTTTGCGTCTCCATGGTATAAGTTTATCTTAATGTTTACTGGAGTATGCTCTATATTGGTGTTATTTTGTTTGTTCCTTATTCTTTTAATCATGTGGTAGACTGATAAGTTTAGTGCTTATACTTACTAAGAAGGAGGAGTGACATGCGGGTCGGGTCCGGACGGGTTTGGGTCACGGGTCAAAATGGTTTAGGGTCTAATGGGTGATTCAAAAAAGGGTTAATGCTGGTTACATGTGTTTAGGTGTTAGTTATGCGTGTTTAAACTCCGGTTGCGCGTGTAGAGTCGGTCACACGTACCAAATCGAGAAAATGCAGGTAACCCGGAACTCAGCTTGACGCGTAACTGGCTCTGCACAAGTAACCCGTGCCAGTTACACGTGTTTAATGTCGGTTACACGCATTCCGGTGCCAGTTACTCACATTCAGGCACCGGTGCGGCTGGTTACGCCTTTGTAATGTGTTTTTCCGCATTTTGACATCAGTTACGCATCTGAGGCCATGCTACGCATGTGTTAGCGCCGGGTTGCATGTGTACCGGCTTCAGATTGCGCTTCCACGCGCCCGATACTGCATTACGCACTTACTGGCCGAGTGGCCGGGTTGCGCGTCCTATATCAACCTATTCTGATCTGTTTGAAAAATAACATCAACCCATTTTGACCCATTTCATTAGAAAGGGCTGTCTCAATTAACCCACTTGGACCCATTCTATGAGAAGCATTGACTCATATCAACCCAAAATTTTTGAAAAACGACCCATATCAACCCAATTTTGGGATGGTTGGTCAAAATTTATAGGCCTAACCAGGAGCTGTAAATCTATAATGAAATTGGTTTCTTTATCTGCTAATTTAGGTACACTTGTTGGAAGACGAAAGGTTAAAGAAAGATGAGTTTGTTTCAGCAATGGGCCTTCTTAGTAAAAGAAGCACTTGACAAAAGCTTTCTACTTGCCAAATTCTTCTGTGCAGTTCATGTCACCAATACCTACCTCGGCTCAACTGCTGTGGTAAAAACTAAAAACCAAACTTTACCTCTTATATTATCTCTTTGTCGAAATCCAACAATCAGCTACCTGCAGGTCTTTGGTCCTAGTATGCTCCCTACCTTTAGTCTTACTAACGAGCTCGTCTTGTTAGAAAGAATCTCAACCCGAAACGGTAAAGCGGGTACCGGTGACGTAGTCGTACTCCAATCTCCTGAAAATCCAAGAAAGTTTGTCACCAAAAGGATCACTGGAATGGAAGGTGACAAAATTACCTACATTGTGGATCCCAAAAATAATGATAAAACCGAGACCATTATTGTATGATGATTGATCTACAACATTTATCTTTACTATTTCAGTATTTTGAGTGTGAATAAACAACTTATTGTTGATGGGTTAATATTGTAAATATGTAGGTTCCAAAGGGGCATGTTTGGGTTCAGGGAGATAATATTTATAATTCTTATGATTCGAGGAATTTTGGACCGGTTCCTTATGGGCTGCTTAAAGGGAAGATTTTCTGGAAGGCAAGTTTATCTCGTCGTTTGGATCATCATATTACATCTTATTTTGTTATTGTTAGGTTATAAAATTCAATTAGGCTTGAGAGTGTATATATAAATGTTTACAGATATGGCCCACTAGTGCATTTGGGTCAGTTGCAAAGAGACCAGAAACTGTTGACCCGGCCCTTAAGGTACGTTCTGCACACGGCATTTAACTTTGTTTATATGTTTCTCGGATGGTTCTTATCATATAAGAAGGTGATTATATTGTCCTCTAGTTTTGTTTTCTTTTTTTGTTGAAATTTTGGTCATATTTGTTTTGGTCACAGGATTTGGAGCAGGCAAACCAGTCATGATAATACAGTAGAGTTGTGAGTTTATCATGCCTTCAATACTGAGAATCCTTTGAAGGGTTATTTTTCTGATATTTTTTACTAATAATTGGAACATATACACTTGTTTGCCTTTGAGGGAATGCATACCAACTGTTAAATTTGGGAATAATACCATTTGTCCTATTGAAGTTTTGCTGTTTTATCATGTGGTATGGATTTGTTTGTTTTTTTAGTATCTTCAGTTTCATGTTCAATAACATATGACCGGTTGAATACTACGTCAAAACGAGTTTGGGCCAAAATAAGTATCTTTTTTATACTGCTAGCATCAACGAAGAACGTTTTTTATATAAATCTGATAACAAAACAAAATCTGTTTTTGTAGAGCCGTGTTTGTAACATATTTGTAACTTTGTAACCAAGTTAAAAAGTTTTATAAAATATTAACTTGCAAAATAAAATACTCTTTTAGGTTTAATAAATCAATTTCGTAAACAATTTTCTTGTGCGTGTTATGCTGAGGTTCATGCTTACTACCAAAATAATCCTATCATTTTATGATAAAAACAAGAGTAAAGTGCCATTTTCGTCATTGTGATTTGGCAAATAATACGAATTTAGTCCAAAAAGTTTATTTTTTGCATATGGACCCTCCACGTTTCCTAATTCTTGCCAATTACATCCAAATCACTAACTCCGTTAAATTGAATCGTTAACTCAGGGGTAGACATGTCTTTTCACTCTTTCTTTATTACATGAGTACAGTGTCAAATTCGTCCCTGAAGTTTGGTTACATTTGCTAATTTTGTCCAAAAATATTTTTTTTTTCGCAATTATATCCTCGATGTTTCCCAACTGTTGTCAATTTCGTCCAATTTGTTAACCCGGTCTAAATTTAACGTCAACTCAGGGGTGTTACTGTCCTTTTACATATTTGTTTACATTGTTATTATTGTTACGCTGAGCTAAACCCCTTATATGACTACAAATAAAGAAGAATAAATAAACGGATAATATATTGGATTCAAACATAGGAATCGTGAAATGTTACATATGTCATCAAACAAACACATAATAACAATAATGTAAACAAACATGTAAAAGGACAGTAACACCCATAAGTTAATGTTGAATTTAGACCGAGTAACAATTTGGACGAAATTGGCAACGGTTGGGAAAAATCAAGGGTCTACTTGCGAAAAAAAATATTTTTGGACGAAATTCGCAAATATGACCAAACCTCAGGGACGATTTTGGCACTTTACTCATATAATAAAGAAATGGTGAAAAGACATGTCTACCTCTGACTAACGATTCAATTTAACGAGGTTAATGATTTGGATGTAATTGGCAAGAATTGAGAAACGTGGAGTGTCCATATGCAAAAAATAAACTTTTTGGACTAAATTCGCATTATTTGCCAAACCACAAGGACGAAAATGACACTTTACTCCTTACTCTAAAAACAGTATAAGAACTTACCGGATTGCCTTTTGATAAGAACGATAATAAAAAACGATTGTATCGTGATTTTTTTATCAAGTATTTGCTTTGTGAAAAAAGTAATTTAATATTGTTTATTTGATAGAGATTAAATAGTGAGTCTCGTTCTGTAAATGTATTGAACGAACATGAACATGGGCATTCTTGTGTTCGTTCATTTCACTTTACACAAACACGAAAATTTAACCAGACAACTAGTTCTCGTTTAAAAAATTAGCTTGTTCATGGTCATATATGGTCGTTCATATAAATCCAAACGAACATTATTGAAGATACATAAGCGAACATACTTAAATGAACAAAATTGAATAAATATAAAACATTGAGTAGATAATTCATCCAAAAACGACACAAATGAACAAGTGAATCATATGTTCATGTTAGCTCATTTATTAAAAATGAACTTAGATAAAAGTTTCTACTGAACAATTTATTAGTATTGATGAGCAAATGGTACCGGTTATGAATGAATGATACCCAAGTTTTTAGGACCCTTGCCCAGGTCTTCCTACTCTCCTCTTCGTCCTCATTGCTTCTTTGATCGCTCGCAGGTTCGATTCGCTGGTTATTCACTTGTTAGATTCCGTGATTACAGATCAGTTTGGCTTTTAATGTAGTCTTTCCGATCAGGTATGTTAATTGCCAAACTACCTGCTTTGTTTGTACACTTCCGATTGCAATTGCAAACTAGGGTTTTTAAGCTCTTGAATCTATCTATAATTATAATTATGCGTCTTATTTGGCAATTCAAATCAACACGCATTACCAATTTTTTAATTCCAATTAATCAACCAAATTTTATTTTAATAACTCTCTATGTAGGAGTTACTAAGAAGATGGAATGGTTCATATTATTTACTTCGGTAGCTCTTATCTGGTTAGCTTCACTCTGCAAATTCATCCTTCATGCATCATCATTTTACTCGTACCAATCTTCCTTCTTAAACAACACTGGTCAGTGATCCCAGATACATATGCTGCTATTGTAACGTTTAACTTATATTACACTTTAATAATTGTTTTCTGAATGTATCAGCTGAAAAGAGAAACGTCCTGCTAGTCATCGCCCATCCCGATGATGAATCCATGTATGAATTATAATAATACTCTTTCAAATTTATTATTGACTTTATGGTATTGAACTATATTATTTGCAGGTTCTTTTCACCAACAATCAATTGGCTGACTTCAAGAGGGCATAACGTGCACATATTATGCATGTCAACTGGTAATATATTGTGTAACTATATTACTATAAGAGTTGCCAATGTGGCATGTATTTGATGTTGTGTTTTGTTAATTGGCTTGCAGGTAACGCGGATAATATGGGAAATGTTAGAAAAGAAGAGCTTTATAGAGCTTCTGCTGTCCTTAAGGTGATATATTTTGTTACACAATATTATGTATAAGTTTAATTTTGTTGCTTATGATAGTTACTTGGTCATACAGGTTCCCATTCAACAAGTGACAGTAATGGATCATCCAGATTTTCAGGTTTATTTCTTTTGCTACTAAAAAAAATATTAATCTGTTTTTTATTTCTTGCCTATGAATAATATATTAATACCTGTTTGAATTTATCTTCAGGATGGTTTTGGGAAAATATGGAATACGAGTTTGCTATCAAAGATTGCTGAGAAGAAAATTAATGATCACGCAATTGACATTGTAAGTTCCGATCTCTCTAATTTTTTGCATTTCACGTTTTATAACATATAAAAGTTAACCTTATATAATTTGTTGCAGATAATTACTTTTGATAACTATGGTGTATCAGGTCACTGTAATCACCGCGATGTACACCATGGTGTGCGGTAAGTGTCATTGTTGTATAAAACTTTTCTGCAAATTTAAATTAGCAGTTAAGATTTAAGAAATTATTATATAAATAATTGGTCTCCTTTTAGAAGGTTTCTGCTTGATGCTGCACAAGAAGATATTGAAGCATGGGAACTGGTATATTTTTCTTTCCCATTTTTTAATGGTTGACTTTCTCTTATGTTTGACTTTTCAACATGCCGTGTGTGTTCCCTCAGGTGAGTACTAACATAATCCGCAAGTACAGTGGGCCAATTGATATATGGTTTTCTTTATGGAGTGCTCAAAGTTCTTTAAATGGACAAATGCATTGTGTGCTAAATGAATATCCACGTCGCAGTTATGCTGCGATGTCACAACACTTGAGTCAATGGGTATGGTATGTATCATAAGTTGACACTTGTGCTATAGAGCTTGTGGTTTGGCAAAAAAATATTTTTGGACGAAATTCGCAAATATGACCAAACCTCAGGGACGATTTTGGCACTTTACTCATATAATAAAGAACTAGTGAAAAGACATGTCTACCCCTGACTTAACGATTAAATTTAACGAGGTTAGTGATTTGGATGTAATTGGCAAGAATTGAGAAACGTGGAGGGTCCATATGCAAAAAATAAACTTTTTGGACTAAATTCGCATTATTTGCCAAACCACAAGAACGAAAATGGCACTTTACTCTTATTCTTTTTTGTCCAAATTTCACTAACATTTGTGCATATTTTCAGGTTTAGAAAGCTTTTTGTATCATTTTCAAGTTATACATATGTAAACACTTTGCGGAAGATTAACAAATAGGCAACCGGGAAGATATTTGCAGTCGACTAATAGTAGTTTTAAATTTTTGTGTACTTTTTTTTTTAAAGTTTATTGATGTTGGTAAACAATCCTTTCAGAGGTTTGCATCATCATACCAGGGTTTTGTTTATTTTATTGTTTTATGAGATTATTGTATACAATATTTTGATTAACATAGCATCTGGTTTATGTATTATGTTACCCAACAGCATTGGACAGAGTGTTTCTAGTTGAAACCATGTGTTAACAGTTTGATTTTAATCATGATTCTGATGTAGTTATAACTGTTTAGTTTGCTACTTTGCTTGCTAAGAGTTGGAATGAAAAATTGATAGAAGATTGTTAGATTAGTTTATAGTAGTAAATAACATCCGATCCGATTTATGCACATGTAATCTTTTGTTGCTTCATTCAATTGATCCGACATTCAAAACATTGATTTTATCATTTTTAGTATTGCAAATGAACACAGGACGAATGTCTTATAACTTGTTTTCATGAATTATGGCTTTGTGAGGGATCAAAACTAGAGTTGCTAAAAAAAGTTTGCAAAAACTCTCGCTTGAAATTGCATAGGCTCGGCTCGTAAACGAGCCGATCCTGAGCCAAGGTAAGCTCTCGTTTTCTTGTTGACTCGCTTGTTTAAATTAAAGCACAAATTTTAACACAACCCTAATTTATAAAAAAAATATTACATACACACACATCAATAAGTATTAAAAATACAAACTTTGAAAACACAAAATCAAACGAGCTGGCTCAACGAACTACAGACTAACTTGAGTTTTTTGGCGGTCGAGCTCGAGCTCAACGTTTTAGTTCGTTAACACAAGCGAGATAATTCAGCTTTCTTCGGGTTATAAATAAGTTAAGCTTTGCTAGCTCGTCAAGCCTTATCAGGAGTGGAGCCCACCATGGTGTGGGTTTTACACTAGGGGTGTGAACGAGCCGAGCGTGAGCTTGACTAGGCTCAAGTTCGGCTCAATTCAAGTTCTTTTTCTAAAGCACGAGCTCGGTTGTGAGTTGTTTCTTCAAGCTCGACTTGCTTGTTATTTACTAATTTATATATATATATATATATATATATATATATATATACCTTTTTAATTATTTTCATGTATTTTGAGAAAAACCTTAAACTAGGCTTAGTTCATCTTGAACTCGTGTTGTACCTTACGAGGTTGTGTACTGTAAATTAATACATAGAAGTCCAAAAAAGAAAAAAAAAAGAAATAAAAATAAATAAGGCTTGATAAAACTCGACAAACCTAAATGAGCATCCATTATAAGGCTCGAGCTCATGCTCAATAACTAAACAAACTTTATTTGAGGTTGAGCATGTTAGCTTGTTTACACCCTTAAACTCTAGTCCATTCCCTAACCCAAATGTAATTATGCTATATAACAAATGACAAGTTTGGTGTCGCAAGTGCCCTATTGGGCCATTTGGCGGCACCGAACTGGCCCACAAATTTTGTTTTTGTTTTTTAGTTCAGTCATCATAATAAACGTAACGAAAACAGACAGAACGCCAATATTTTTTCGGTTCCGGTAGTATAACGAACGTGACTGACCAAATTCCCGTAGACTCACTGTTTCAACGCCCGGGATCGAAAACGGTTGGGTTTTACCAACACTTGAGTTTTACCGACTGACCCCTTTGTTGACTACAAATGAAGTATTGTCTTTTACTCTGTAGTCTGTACCTATTTTCCCAAGCAAACTTTTATACTATCGTGGCAGACGCATACACCTTCCATCCATGGGGAAGACACCTTCATCTTCCGCAACTGCTGAATCTCCTACCACAACACCTCACACTCATAGGTGGTATCTTCAAATTAATAATTATAATAATCACAATTTCAGTAATGTTTTAGTTGTTTTTTCGTAACTGGTTCCTCCTTTTTCAATTTTACAGGAAAATGGCGTTGAGGCCAAGGCCAACTGTGACGATGAAAGAAAAAGAAATTAGTACCGAAAAGAAGAGACCTAAAATGGGGGCAAATAAGAATAAGAAGAAGAAATTAGATGATGCTAATAAACCTAAAAAGCCACCCACAGCCTTCTTCTATTTCCTGTATGTTTCTCTCTGTTCAATTCTATGCTATCATTTACTTTATTACCCTGCACTGCATATGTTGTTCAATTATAATTAGGGTTTCTTTTTGTTTTATGATTTCTCTTTGAAACGAGTTAAAACAGAAAGCTGAAGGGGCTAAGTGAAAGAGCCAGATTAATTATAATTAGTATTTTATTAATACTTGGAATGTTTCGAGTTATCGGTTAGTAAGTTTGTTTATTTGCATGTTTATTGCTGATGCATCTCGGGTGACATTAGTTAATAGATAGTTGTTTGTAATACGTTTATATTTCATGTCGTTCATGTTTATGCTTATGTATCCTGAGTTAACAAACAAGGGTGTTCAGGTTTTGTTCAAGTATTGATTGTAGTCAGTTTTTAATCAATACAACAAGTGTTTGAAGTATTTGTGTGACTGTTCTACTCGTTTATTGCTTGTTATTGTTAATCAAGGGGATTCGTCACCCTTGATATTTCGTATTAGTCTCGTCAAAATCCATCTAGGGACCTACATTTATCTTATTAGTTTGAAAGTCCAGGAAGTAGGAGTTTGAGCCATAATATGTTTAGGAAGTTAATTAGTCTTGGACCTGATTTCCAACAATTTCAATTATTTAAGGGAGGATTTTCGTAAGGAATTTCAAGAGCAAAATCCAAATGTCAGGTCAATGCGTGAGGTGCATACACTTAACTCTATTTCATTGTTTTCTTTAACTTCTCAAAGTGATATTATTTGTGTTTACTAACTCATTTACCAGATTGGCAAGGCTTGTGGAGACAAGTGGAAGATTATGACTTATGAGGTTTTGTATTGTTTTGAATTTATATCTTAAGCTGTTTTACATAACATTAACCAACAATAACTTTGTCAACTGATGAAGAACATCCATTTTAAAAATTTTTACTAGATGCATAACTATGTGTAGTTAAAACTCTTGATGGTGTTTATTATAGGAGAAGGTCCAGTACTATGATATTGCAACAGAGAAACGAGCAAAGTTTGAGAAAGCTTTAGCAGACTATGTTAAAAAACAGGTACGCATGTTTTCTCAAAGTAACTACCGTCTTGTTGTAGCTTATTAGCATGATAATATATTATAAGTATATAATTGCTGTATTGTGTATTGCAGCATTTGTGTTTATACTCATCGACAAATATATTATTTCAGGAAAACGGGGAATATGATAAGTCTGATGACGACTCGGATTACGATGCATGACTATGTTGCTTTTGACCTTGTAGAGATTCTATGTAGCTGTGACAGGTATTTTGTACAGTGAAATATTGAAACATGTCTTTCGGTACAAAGTACTTGTAAATCATCCTCTGTGTACATTGTGGATTGGAGAAGAAATAGAACCGGAACATAAATGGGGATTTTTATTAACATTGCTTTGTGCTGCTATCGGTTTAATGAAACCAATACAATATTTTGTAATGGTTTCTTCGGAATCAAGCATGCATGTGCTTTTTAGATCATAGCCAGTCACATGCAAACGTCCCTGTGATACGTGCTCGTACATGTGCTCCTACTGTCAATACCATGTAGACAAACAATGCTAACACATGCAAGTAGTGGAGTGGTGGTGCATTGCTCTCTCTTCATTTCAGGCTTCATTTCATATGTAAAGGCTATATAATGTTGTTCCTATGTGATGGTAGTTCAGAGAAATCAATGCGGCTCTCTATTGAGTAGAGTTGTTTATATACCTCCCCCCCGCGTTGCTCTGAGTACGCATTTTATGTCGTTTATCATGTTGTCTAGCCGTTAACAGGTCTACTGATCGAGATCTGTCCTGATGTTGTAGTGGAGCCAGGCTATACATCTGGGAGACATGGACCCAGTGGTTGAATAATTTGTGACAATGATTCCAATTATATTTTTCTATCATGAAAGTTGAAACTAAACTAAAGAACTAGCAGACTACTAGACTTATACTTAAACCTACTAGATTATAAAGGACATAAGTTAGGTATGTATGAAGTTACAGAACCCAAAAGTAATAAGCCAAGACATCTTAGTGGAACTCTTTCATTGAGCAAACAGCCATAGGCGTTTTGTCCCAACTTTTGGATAAAAAATTGATCGTCTGAGCATCGATCTCAATGTTGGCGGTTTTCCAAAAGTTTACGAGTTCTAGATTTTTCCCTTTTCTATGTATAAACCGTGTGAATCTTTGATTTGAGTAATCCAAATTAGACACCACCTCTTAAATTTGGATTTACTCTCTAGTCTATGTTTTGAATATTATCAGATTTTCCTCGAGTATTTTGTTGTTATTTCTAATTCTGCTCTATGTCAAGCTCATGCATTGGTGATAATCAGACGCGCATATCTACGAATGAGTTAAAGCATGTCTTAAAATGGAGTTATGCAGTGTTCAAACCGATCTCTCAAAGAGTACTCTACAACCTAGCAACCACAAGAACTATAGAAATCTTCATCATCTCATGTCAAACAAAGAGTTAAAACTCTAGTAATACAAATTTGAAACATCAAAGTAGTCACGAAACAGCACAGTTTCATGATAAGAAAGATACTAGACAAATTAAATGCAACACATTAGAAGAAACACGCCACGAAAGACACAACAACTGCAAGCATAGCTGGCACTTGTAACGCCATTCCAGCGCTCTCCATTGATGGGGAAGGTGCCGGGGCGGCCCCAAGCTCCTGAGCCATGGTTCCACAGCTGGTCAAAACCATGAGGACCATGATTGTAATGGTGAGAGAAGTGGCTAGCTTAATGGTTTCCATTTGTTAAAAGAGTGTTATATTAAATTGTAGAGATTAGTTTTGAGTAGTTTGTGTGAGTGAGTGAGTGAGTGAGATTAATGGGTTTTATAGAGGTGGTTTAGTGGGGATTAAGAGAGGAATCTAACAGCTAATCACATAGGTAATATTGTTTTTAAAGCAAAGGCATAATCATTTGACAGTGAGTGGTGTCTAATGCAAACTGTTAAAACTATCTGTATTCCATTTGGCCATTGTCTTCCAGACTGGACAATTTGTTACACCCTGATTATATAAGTAAATTAATAAAATAATCTAGAATATTATAATAATATAAAGCAAGAATGATAAAGAAAAGTTTAGTAGAAGTAACTATCCCACACTAAAAATAGAAAAACCCAACACAACTCTATATTAGGGGACAAAATAACTTCCAAAAATTAATCTTTCAACTTTTTTTTAATATTAGATTATAGGTTATTATTTTTTTTTGTTATGTGATGTAGTTTTATATAATATCACATGTATATATGATAATACCAGTTTTAGAGCCCGTGTCACACACGAGATAATTAATTTAAATTATAAAATTACAAATAAAACAAATAATTACATAACATATATGAAAAAATGTATTGCATCTATGCTTGTATCTATGCTATGTATACATAAATTATATATATCACAAAATATGTTTTTAAATGAACTTAATAAAAAAATGCACGTGTAAAAATGTACCCGATAACGCTCTTTCTATTGAAAATTTCATTCTTAGTGTCATATGTGTATAATTGAAAGAATTTTGGTTATTAACCAATTTCGGGAATAAGACTTCTCAAAGAATAGCATCTAACCACTCAACCTAAATATAGAATAAGTGTTACCTTTGTTGATATATTTATCAATTTACCACCCATCGAAGGAAAGTAGAACATTAAATTGTAACGACGGATGTTCTTCAAAAACTATGTTTTTCTGAGCTACACCATGAAAAAGATCTTGATAAATTTCAGGGAGCTTATCGACTTTGTCATAATGACAACATAAAAAATAGCATGTTAACTCATTCTAGTTTGTGAATATTTTGCTTCATTTGAGCATAGTTTTGCATGACATGCTTTCCATACAACGTTCTTAAGCATATATTTATAATTTAATGATTAAAATGTTACTTTGTAAAATGAAAACATATTCGGGTTTTGTTTTTCTTTACAATCTTCTATAATATACATAGTACAATATGTTGATAACATTTGAAATTATATTATTTTCCATCTTTGACAAACATGGTTTATTGTTGATTTTTTGATTTCACCTTGTATTTTTGAATACATAGTAAATAATACGTTATATTTATTTGTATAAAAATGTATAGATATAATATAAATTGAGTACAAAAGGAAAGCGAATATTTATTGATCTATTACATATATTAGGGTTAATTAAGATATTGGTTTTGGAGGGAAAAGTATTGTGAAAATTAACCAAAAGATGACAAGTGTCCATAATTATTTTACTTTATTAGAATATAGGTAGATATGGTTTCTCAAATTTGGTTTTGTCTAAACGTTTGTTACGACATATCTAGCCTTTTTTTTTGCTCCTGCTTTGTGTGTTGCATAACGTTTTACAACTCCGTCCAAGAGATGCGAAATTTGTGATGATTACACGTTAACTCAATCGTTCATTATAAAGGCTGTTCTTCTTTCCTTTTATGTTATTAAATGACTTCAATAACGTGAGCCATGTGGCAGTATTATTCATGTAATGTTAGTGAATTGTGAGGACATGTATACTAAGAATGAGGTGTGTTATCATATACCATATGTATACCTTTAATGTCTGTGAATAATATTTCCACATTAATGCAATACAAAATACAATGACACTTTCAATAGTATGTTGTAAAAACTTCAATATCTATTGCTGTGGGACCTATGCAGTCTCATTTTGTTTAAACAAACTGCAAATGCATCAATGCTAGCAACAAACTAGAATTAAAAGGAGGAATTACGTAGTGGCTGGAATAGATGAAAATTTCCGACATGATACGAAACACGACAAGAAAATAGTCAAGTTTAGAGTTGTCATATCTAGTCCTTTAATAGTATTAGGTTGACATGTTTAATCAAATTGGCCGTGCCCAAGGGGCATATTTAACCCATTTAATTACTAGGTTGACCCGCTAACCGATAATTTTGCTCGTCTAACCGATTTTATACAATCCACCAACCTGATTAACATGTTTACAACATGATTACCACTTGTTAATCCGTCTGACACGCTTAAATAAATAGGTTAAACATATCGGGTTCAGCTTACACAACATTAAACATGTCTGCTTAGGGTTGATATTTTGGACATCAATAAAAAAGTATGGGTGTGTGTTCATGTTTAGGTTCACACCCCTAGGTTGTACCGGTCACATTTGAACATTGGCCTTGGCAATCTAAGAGTTTTGTTCGGATGGAGTGTGTATATATAAGAGTTATAAAGAGTTTAACAAACAAATTTACCCAGTAAAATATCACTAATAGCAAGACACTGATAAGTAGGATGCCGATAAACCTTTCCTCTAGCTTGGAAGATAGAAAGACGGCCCCTGTTTGTCAAATAGTGGATCACCTGAGTAGCAACACATCTAAAAAGGTCATAGCCTCATGGTCATAGATTTCAACTATTAGAGATAATATCTTTACCACAACTAGAAGGTATGACTTGATTACTTTCAACATAATGTTTTCCCATGGTTTTCAAAAATGGCAATATAAACAAGTGTTTTAAAATCAAAACTGAAGTGAAATGCTCCATTCCCTCTGTACAATATTGCAATTTATATAAGATCATTCAACGTTCACCTCCAGTTCCATATATATTATACAACCATCACACCCACGAAGTTGATTTATATATAATATATGCAAACTCGATATGGGTTCCTATAGTAATTAGGCTCAACAACCGGATGTTGATTTTGTTTATATTTGAAATAAGTTCAATTGTAGTTGGATAAGTAGTGACATGCAAAGGATCCGTCGTCGTTATCGTTCAAGAAAAACCATAAAATCTTCATCATCTCATGTTCAGATAGAACATTGGTTACAAATGCAGAATTAAACTCAAGTTTGAAACATATTAGCAAATATTGTGTGAATATTTGTAATTATAGTATTCAGCATATTCTTAGGCATAATATTGTAATTATAGTATTCAGCATATTCTTAGGCATAATAGTTACCATAGATTGGTTCCCTTCCAAAGTTATCGGATATCATTGTATTATAAATTGCAATCTCAATTAATAGAATATTCATTCAGTAAATTATTATCATTCTTATATGGTATCATAACCTCCGATCCTATTTTACCTCTTTTTCTTCCTACCATGGACGCCACCCTTCACCCCGCAATGGCTGTCACAAACATCAAGAATATGATCCCTCTCATTCTTGAAGATGAATCCTCACACTTCACCACCTGGACCGCTCTCTTCGAAGTCCACTGCCGTGCTTATCAGGTGTACGAACACCTGCTGCCCCGCACACCAGCACCCGTCCCACCTACTTCCTCGTCAGCCGAAGACATAGCCAAGGCCCTCGCTGCCAAGGTTGCGGCTGATGCTCTCTGGTCCCGCCTAGACGCACTCGTTTTGCAGTGGATCTATGGCACCATCTCCAAACCTCTTCTCCATATTATCCTGATTCCCGGACAGACCGCTTACGAAGCCTGGCTCGCAATCGCAAACCACTTCAATGACAACAAGAGTACTCGTCAAATTCTTCTACAACACCAATTCTCAAACATACACCTTGAATCGTTTCCGAACATGGCTGCCTATTGTCAACATGCCAAACACCTGGCCGATCAATTGAACGGTGTGGGTGCCCCGGTTGATAATCAACGTTTGGTCTCGCAACTCCTAGCCGGCCTCACCGAAGCATATGAGAGCATCTCCACGGTGTTACAGAATCGTGACCCCTTGCCAGATTTCAGTGAATGTCGCTCCCGTCTCACTATGGCCGAATCCACGAAGAAATCAGTCTCCGCCAGGGCAGCGGCCTCTTCGGCCACCGCCCTTGCTGCAACCACCGTCTCACAACCTCCTGTCGCCGCCTCCTCGTCTACTCGCAGCCGCGGGAACAGCCGACCAAGAAACCGGGGACGGGGTACCAGCCGTGGGGATCGCTCCAACACCAACCACCCTCAACACCCCTACATTGTGTTCCCGAATTCGTGGACGGCCAGCCAATGGAGTTCGCTTATGCAACACAGCCCACCACCCGGCACCACACCATGCCCTTACCCCTCTGCTCCTCGGACCAATACCTCCTCGGCTGGCATTTTGGGTGCAGCCCCGGCTCAGGCATACACCGCCACTCTTTCTCCTACTGACATCCAGCAGGCCTTGTATGCTCTGTCACTAAGCCAGCCGGATCCAAATGGTGTTATGGATACTGGTGCTTCTAGCCATATGAAAACGCCTCAAGGTACGATCTCCCCGTCTTCTTTTAATACTTGCACTTCTAAATTTATTGTAGTCGGAAATGGTATGACCATTCCTGTGATTGGCCAAGGCAACCTAACCCTCCCACCTCCCTTCCCACCATTTAAATTAAACAATGTCCTATTTGCCCCAAATCTTGTCAAAAACCTTATTTCTGTCCGCAAACTTACTACTGATAATTTATTGTCCATAGAATTTGACCCTTTCGGTTTTACTGTGAAGGATCTCAAGACCAAGGCGCCCCTCCTACGATGCAATAGCTCGGGCGACCTATACCCACTGACTGCTCCTCTCCCGCTCAAAACCACCCCTACAGCTTTTGTGGCCACCACTCAAGACCGTTGGCATCAACGCCTTGGGCACCCGGGCTTCTCAACTTTGCAATCGTTGCCTTTATCTTTTTCTAGTATATCTAATAAATATGACAACACTTTATGTCAAGCATGTGTTTTTGGTAAAAGTGTTCGATTTCCATTTTTTGATTCTTGTAATCGTACTAGTTTGCCGTTTGACATTATACACAGTGACCTGTGGACCTCCCCCGTGCCTAGCACCGGGGGCCACCGGTATTATGTTTTGTTTTTAGATGACTTCACTAATTTTCTATGGACATTTCCCCTCACCCACAAATCACATGTATTCTCTGTTTTCTCAATTTTTAACACCTACATAAATACCCAATTCAATGGTAAAATAAAACAGTTTCAATGCGATAATGGCAAAGAATACGACAACAACGCGTTTCATAACTTTTGTCGTCAAAATGGCATGCATTTTCGCTTCTCTTGCCCCTATACCTCGTCTCAAAACGGCAAGGCTGAGCGTAAGATTAGAACAATTAACAATATGATACGCTCACTCCTTGCTCAATCCTCCATGCCACCCGCCTACTGGCACTTTGCTCTTGAAACCGCCACTTATTTATTAAATATTATTCCAAACAAACACCAACAATTTCTATCTCCTACCACCCGCTTATATGGATGCGACCCCACTTATGAGCACCTTCGCGTGTTCGGGTGTCTCTGCTATCCGTTACTACCATCCACCACCATTCACAAACTCGCCAACCGTTCTAAACCTTGTGTCTTTCTCGGTTACCCCCCACATCACCGTGGGTACCGTTGTTTAGACCTCACCACTAATACCATTTTTGTGTCTCGTCATATCCAATTTGAAGAGACCATCTTCCCGTTCGCCACCACCCTACCCTCCGCCCCCACTTCCTATGACTTTCTTGACACTCCTTCCAACCCACTGTTGTGGGATAACTTCACCTTCACTTCTCCGGCCCTACCGCATACTCCTTCTGGCCCCCCAAGCCCAAACCGGCCCACCTCCTCTACACCTCACCACCGTACGGCCCAATCCCCCTCTACTCCACCTTCGGCCCCTCAACCAGCCCACACTCCACACGCCCAACATGCCCATAACTCCCCCCTAGCCCATACGTCCCCAACCCCCACCTCAACTGCCCCACCGAACGAACCACCATCACCTCCAGCCCACACCATGCGCACCCGCTCCATGGATGGTATCCACAAACCCAAACACCCATTTAACCTTCATACCACCACCGTCGTTCCTATACCCAACTCACCACAGGTTGCCTTGTCCTCGCCTGAATGGCAACATGCCATGAATGACGAGTTTAGTGCACTTATTAAAAATGAGACTTGGGAGTTAGTTCCTCGTCGGCCTGATATGAACGTTATTCGGTGTATTTGGCTTTTTAAACATAAGTTTCGTTCGGATGGTAGTTTGGAGAGGTATAAAGCCCGTTTAGTTTGTGATGGTCGTGGTCAACAGGTTGGTATTGACTGTGGGGACACTTTTAGTCCGGTGGTTAAACCGACGACCATTCGCCTTGTCCTTACATTGGCTCTCTCTAAGTCCTGGTCCATTAATCAGTTGGATGTTACCAACGCATTTCTTCACGGTAATTTGGAAGAAACTGTCTACATGCACCAACCTATGGGCTTTAGAGATCAACGTTTCCCTAACTTTGTATGCAGGCTCAACAAATCGCTTTACGGTTTAAAACAGGCTCCACGAGCCTGGTATCAAAGGTTTACTGATTTTGTATTACTGCAGGGTTTCACACAGAGCAAGTCTGATACTTCTCTGTTTATCTATCACCATGGACAGGACACCGCCTACTTACTTCTATATGTAGATGACATCATCCTCACTACATCTTCTGAGGCCTTAAGTACCCGCCTCTTGCGTTCTTTATCTGGAGAGTTTGCCATGAAGGATTTAGGACCATTGACTTACTTTCTCGGTGTTTCTGTTACTCGCAACGGGGATCACATGTTCTTGTCTCAGCAGTCTTACGCCCGGGACATTATCCATCGGGCTGCTATGGATTCTTGTAAACCTGTTGCAACCCCAGTTGACACCGGCTCCAAACTTGGGAACGCATCATCTTCTCCATTTCATGACCCCACTCTGTACCGCAGTCTGGCAGGTGCCCTGCAGTATCTTACCTTCACTCGTCCTGACATCTCTTATGCCGTCCAGCAGATTTGCATGCACATGCATTCACCATCTGATCATCATTGGGACGCACTTAAGCGTATAATCAGGTATTTACAGGGTACTACGGAGTACGGTCTCTCGCTGGCTCCTGCTCCCAATATATCTCTTCGGGCATACACTGATGCTGACTGGGCAGGTTGCCCCGACACTCGGCGGTCTACGTCCGGTTACTGTGTCTACCTTGGTGATAGTCTGCTCTCTTGGTCCTCCAAACGACAACCAACCGTCTCGCGTTCCAGTGCCGAAGCCGAGTATCGAGGCGTTGCCAATGTGGTTGCTGAAATTTGTTGGATCCGAAACTTGATGCTGGAATTAAATCAACTGCTAACAAAGGCCACCCTGGTTTACTGCGACAACGTCAGTGCTATTTACTTATCTGGTAACCCGGTTCAACACCAGCGCACCAAACACATTGAGTTGGACATCCACTTTGTTCGGGAGCAGGTACAACGGGGGTGCGTTCGCGTGTTGCATGTCCCCTCCCGGTACCAAATAGCAGACATCTTTACCAAGGGTTTGCCTCGTGTTTTGTTCGATGATTTTCGATCCAGTCTCAACGTCCGACAACCTCCCGATTCGACTGCGGGGGTGTATTAGCAAATATTGTGTGAATATTTGTAATTATAGTATTCAGCATATTCTTAGGCATAATATTGTAATTATAGTATTCAGCATATTCTTAGGCATAATAGTTACCATAGATTGGTTCCCTTCCAAAGTTATCGGATATCATTGTATTATAAATTGCAATCTCAATTAATAGAATATTCATTCAGTAAATTATTATCATTCTTATAAAACAACATAAGTAGTCATGAAATTAAAGAGCATAGTTTTAAGATAGGAAGGATGCTAGATAAATTAAATGCAACACATTAGATGAAATAAGCCGCAAAAGACACAACGAATGCAAGTAAAGCTGGCACTTGCAACATCATTCCAGCGCTCTCCATTGACGGGGAAGGTGCTGGTGCGGCCACAAGCTCCTGAGCCATGGTTCCACAGCTGGTCAGGACCATGATTGTCATGGTAAGAGTAGTGGCTAGCTTGATGGTTTCCATTTTGGTGAGTGTTATATTATGTTGTAGAGATTAGAAAGATTAGTTTGTGTGAGTGAGTGAGATTAATGGTTTTATAGAGGTGGTTTAGTGGGGATTAAGAGAGGAATCTAACAGCTAATCACATGGGTACCATTGTTTTTAAAGCAAAGGTATAATCATTTGACAGTAAGTGGGCACCAAAGCAAACTCTTTAATAAATTAAATCCATTTGGGTATTGCATGCTTTTTTCTTCTGTTAGATAAATTATGAATCAATTCTAACTGTCAGATGAATAACAATTTTCTTTAAATTTTGTTTTTGACAAAATACCCTACTAACAAGCGGAATTGTGTAAATCGTAGCTTGTGGCAGGAAAATGGCCCTCAGAGAGGTTATAGCATAAAACCAGTGAAATTTGGATTTGAACATGAAACCTAAAAACGTCCTTAATTGAATAATTACCACTACGTCACGACGTACTAAGTTTATTACTGCTGTCGGCCCAGCTTGTTTAACGAGTTGAAGTTTTGAGCTTGAGCTAACTCCCTTAAATTCAAATTAATTAATATTCAGTATTACGCATGACTTCTTGGTCTAGTGGTATAGTGTCTCTCTTCACAAATGTGAGGTTGTAGGTTCAAATCTTTACCAATACAAGGTAAAAGTGGAATTTATGTGTTAAAAGAAAATTGTCATTCAAGAAATATTTATTATTTGTTTTAATACTTTGAGTAAACAAAGTTATTGTAATTAATAGTAGGCCGGGTAATTTTAATTGAGCTCATAAACCATATTCTTGTAGACTTATCAAAAAATGAAATTTTGGTTATAACTATGAACACTAAAATTTGAGCATAACTTAAAGGAGCCAAAATGACTTAATTAACCAACCAATGAGCCAGCTTAATCGTCTTAGCTTAAGCTCGGCTCGCTTAAAACCAAGCTAGCTTGGCTTGACTCGTTTATAGATGAGCCAAATTCATGCGGTCATCGATGTAGCCATCAGATTTTTGAACAGCCCAATTGTTTTGAACATTCTTTTTTATACTAACTGTTCGGTTTTTGAAAAAACGACTTCAGTTATGTAGCCATCACTACACTTTAGATTAAAGAATAATTTTTCTAAAAGGGTTTCCTTTCCTTTCCTTTCTTTTCTTTTTTTCATCTTTTTTTTTCCTCTTCTTCTTTTCTCATTATTGAAAGCCAAGTTCAATAATTTGAGCCATGTGAGTGTTTATCAAATTATTAATGTTTTGTATATATTGAGATATCAGAGAAATAAATAATGCTTTTGAGGGCATAAATAATTACTAAGAATGAGAAGGTGCATTGTTTGGGGATCTTTGTTGGATGTGTAAGGACAGTAGTCACTACTAGAAAGCTAGGCATTTGAGACCATCTTTTCGGTCGCAAAATGGTCGCAATTGCCTTGTTGCGACTGTTTTGCAACGGAAAATGCGGTTGAAAAAACGCAGGTCGCAATTGCTCTGTTGCGACCATTTTGCGACTGCTGTTACATTTTGCGACCAACCACTAAAGCAGTCGCAAATTTTGCAACTGTCGTCGCGGTCGCAACTCTAGCAACCGCAGCCTCAGTCGCAGCTCTTGCAATTGCCGCGGCGGTCGCAATATATGCTTGCGGTCGCAAAACCAAATCTGTGCTTGCTGTCGCAAAGCCAAAGCATTTATGCCTGTATGGACCAACTTGAACTGCATGGTGTTTGTCCAGCCATTTTATCAAAAAAGTAAAAACATCCAGTAATATTCAAAAATAACCCAAATTAAATTGTCAATATAATCCAAACGCACGTCAAAATGTTCAAAATATTCAAAATTAGCATAGCTTCAAAATACTGAAATTGCTTATCGAACCATTCCTATTTAAAAATTACATCTGTCTCTGCCTTATCTTTTTTCTTTTCATCCACCAGCTCCCCAGTTATTCCATTTAATCTTTCTTTTTTCCTTCACAAGCTCCTTGATATCCGAATGCAACTTTTCAATCTAAAAAACAATTGATAACGGATAAGACATAAGACCTTAAATGAGTTGTAAACTGGTAATGAATCTTTGACTTATAACCAAACTATAAACGGGTTGTAATAAACAAGTTATAAGCGAGTTGTAAACGAGCCGATGACTTATAATCAAACTATAAATGGGCTGTAATAAACAGGTTATATATGAGTTGTAAACGGGCTGATGGTATATAATCATATTATTAACAGGCTGTAACTAAATAAAATCTAGCCAACCCGTTTGCAGCTTGTCTGAAACGAATTGTAATCTCAAACAACCAGTTACTAAGCACGCCTTTCGATCCTAAACTGATTATTATGAAAACTGAAGTGATAGTTTGACTTTTAAAAAGTCCAACTGTCAAAACTATAAATGGGCTGCAATAAACCCTTTATAGCAGGTCTGTAATAAACACATTACAAATGAGTTGCAAACGGACCCATGGTATATAATCATACTATTAACGGGCTGTAACAAACATGTTTAACAAGTTATAAATTGGTATTGGGTCTTTGACTAGGCCTATGCAAGTGTAAGACCCATGGAACCACTTAATTTTTAAATTTTGCATTCATAATCATACCTATTAAAATTATTGGTAAAGGAAAATTAGTTTTAGATCTAGCAGTTTGTGATCAGTATGTCTTTGGTTCATATGCAATTCGGATTGTCAACTTGTTTTTTGAGTTCCTAAACTGATTTTGTTAATAAATAAAATAGCCAAATATCAAATATAACAAGTAAGGGTGAGTTGCATACCTTGTGCAAGCAAAGTAGTAGAGAAAACGCACTTCAATTGTCGACTCGTACAGTTTAAACACATATTTGAATCAATACTTCTATTTCCCCCCTATAATGATAGAAAAGGAATTGATTAATCTGAAAAATAATTAATAATAATAACAGCATTGCTGAATAATATTGTGCTATTGAACTATAAACATGTATATAAAGATGGCTAAACAATTAGTACATAAATATGTAGTCAAGCATGACAATGACAGTTACAAGACAAAACCACGGTAAACAACAATGCCTTTGTATTGGTGAAGCATTCGTGAACAAGTTCATTACCTTAATGAGTGAACACTGAAGCGTTAGTTTGTCGGATAAAAGGTTACCTTGTTGGGTAAAGAAAAGAGACATAATACCTTTATCCTGGGGTTGTAAGGAAGAGACATCCGAGTATTCTCCAATTGTTGGGTTATGAAGGCCTTTGGGCCGGTTTTATTAGGAGGCCCAGTTTTGGTTCCTAATTATGTTTAACCCTAATATTGTTTATTATATATATCCCATCATGTAATTGTAATCTTTGTTCTGAGCTAATAAGAAAACCTAGTTGCAGCCCGTGGACGTAGGTCCCCTCGCGGGGACCGAACCACGTTAAATTCTTGTGTCGTTTATATTTTCATTTATGCGTGTTTATCGTTGTGCATGTGTGTGCTGTTTCGCTTCCGCGCGCCGCTTTGTTCCTAACAAGTGGCATCAGAGCTTTGGCTTGTTGGACACACGGTTCGTTGCACTGGTAACGATTTCGCAGAAGGTTTTGGTTCGAATCTGTTTTTTGGTGATTAGGGTTGGGTAGGTCCGTCACCGTGAATAACTCTTGGAGATCGCAGGGTTAATTTCTGGTTCGTGTTCATCAGTGATCGACAGTCAAGATTGGTGGCTGTCAGGCTGAGTTAGGGTTTGACTATTTATTATCAACCGTAAATTAGGGAACCGGGTTCTGTGAAGACCATTTAGGTTCGGGTTCAGATTTGTTTGCAAGAGATTAGTCAGAGGTAACTTTATATAGTTTATTTACAGTTAGTTGATTTATCGGTTATTGCAAGAGCAAATCGGTTTATTTGGCAGTGTTCTGTTGAACAATCGTCAAGTTTAGGCCCGTGCCCTTGTTGTGTCTGTTCACTGTTTTCGATTTGTTCTCGTTTGTTATTGTTATAACTGAAGACGAGGTGGTTATGATCGGAATGTTGACGGTTATGGATTTTGGTTGATTGGTTTGTCATGTGAACTTGGATATAGTACTGGTGATTGATAAACTTGGAGAAAATGGAACCAGCGGGTGTGCTGGTGACGGCATAAGTGAAAAAAAAAATGAGGTTAGTGGCAAGTCATGTAAACTATTGCTCGTTTGGATGATCTTTCGGTTAGGGTTTGAGTTAACTGATCGTGTGTACGGTCATAGAACCCTTGGTACCGCTTGATTTTATGAAAGTTCTACTGTTGTTATAGCTGTTTGCCTGTTAGCTGGTTCGAAACTGTGATTATTACTTCTTGTTCGTTTGGAATTGTGAAGTTATATCTTGTTTGGTGGTGATCAGTGGTACACCATTTGAGAGGTTCATAATCTCGTGTTGGGTAAAGTTATTTGCCGGGATAGTACGAGTGAGGTTCATCTCATGGAGTGTTGGTGTGGCATGGGTTGGGATAACAGAAACAGTGGGAGCTGGGCATAGTCGACTTGTTAGGTTGCGTAGAGGTGAGACATTTTAAGGGTCAATGTCGAAAGGTTTGGAATTCTGCTTTTGAGAATGTATCTGGGGTTGATGCATTGGGACTCAGTGAAGGCGGTGACGACTCTTGGGTTCAAGATTATGGTATGCTTTATTTGTTACTCACTTCAATGAAGCATTGTTGAATCTTTTAATTAAAGACTTTTGGAAGATACGAGTTTTTTTTGTATCGTCGGAAGAAGTGAACCAACTTCCGAGTTATAAGGTCTTGGCTCGCTGAATCGGGTAGAGCTAAGGGATTTCAGTTTGCAGACATGAAGCCTGGAGCCACAGTGATGTTAGTTTGAGCGTATTCGGAGGAGGTCTGAACATGTTCGGGGTTTTGGTAACAGTGGGAGCACGCAGGTGTGTTCTAGGTTTGTTTCCAAAGGGACGTTGGGTTCGGAGGACCAGGAATCCGAATGTGAAAATCTCTCCTGGTATAGTCTGCTGATTTGGAGAGTGTTTATCCTCTGGAAGTCTTTGAAGCCGGTTGTGTGAGTAAGTGAAGGTCGGTTAAGATTGAGGATGAGTCATTGGCGAGTTTTGTCATGGCTGGGTCTGGGATGACCGGATTGGAGTTCTCGGGAGCTTCAATAGGCCTTTCAGGTAACTGATGAGAAGGGCGGATGCAACCAGGGTGTGGATTAGTAGAAATCTTAGTTTGTTCCTAGAGAACTGGAGGCTTGGAGAACTTCTTTTGTTGAAGTTTTAGCTTGTTCTTGGAACTGGAGGCTTGGTAGATTTCTATTACTGAAGATTACTAGAGTTACTGGATGAATGAGAGTGTTATATTTACTTGGATGGCAGGCTGGAATTTATCGCAAGGCCTTCAAGTGGGAGATTGTTGGGTTATGAAGGCCTTTGGGCCGGTTTTATTAGGAGGCCCAGTTTTGGTTCCTAATTATGTTTAACCCTAATATTGTTTATTATATATATCCCATCATGTAATTGTAATCTTTGTTCTGAGCTAATAAGAAAACCTAGTTGCAGCCCGTGGACGTAGGTCCCCTCGCGGGGACCGAACCACGTTAAATTCTTGTGTCGTTTATATTTTCATTTATGCGTGTTTATCGTTGTGCATGTGTGTGCTGTTTCGCTTCCGCGCGCCGCTTTGTTCCTAACAAGAATCTGACTAAATTGACCCTAAATAAAATTAAGACACAAACAAAAGGTAAATAAGTAAGTAAATAATAATAAATAGCAGCAATTATTCAAGTGACCTGAAGCTGTAATACGCATTCTCTGAGCAGATACTCCTCATCCGAAGCTATCAAATTCGCACAACAATTGCTTCCAATTTCAGTAAGTTCGATTCGACTGCAAATGAAATGTTGAATAATAATAAGAAATGAGTGTGCTAAGGTTTGGTTTGTGAAATACATACATACCTCTGAATCGCCACCAAGAATGGTTAAACCAGCACCCGCACCAGCAGCAGGGATCCAGAGGGCCAAAGAGCGAGAGGCCAAGAAAAGGGTGTGGTCTTGATCATGTGAAGGTAGTATGCAAGCTGATTTGCATGGCATGTTATTCACAGTAGTATTTGAGAATATTATATGATAACTTTAGAATTCATCTTGTGGTTTAATTGCATCTGCTTTTAGTTATCTATCTGCATTTGTCATTTTCCATTTAATACTTAGATCACCATTGTAAAAAAATAAGCAAACCAAACTTCATGTTTAAAAAGTCTAGAATCATGCAACAAGGTAAATGTTAAATCAAAATGTTAATGGAATAAAATGGAATGAAGTCTCTAATGCACGGAGTCACGAACTCCAGTTCTTTTTACGCACACTGTCAACCTTGTTTACCTACCCCAAAGAAAAAAAAACGCGGTTGAATTAACTGCTTTACATAAATTATGCTCAAATGGTCTCCAAAGTATGTTAAGACCGAATGTATCGATTTTCTTTCTTTATTTCAAGTATTAACAAATTTATTAGAATTCAACAGATAGTTTATATTTTTGCTCAAAGGTACTTTAATCAATTAACTGTTAATTAACAAAAGTTCAACTTCAATGATATCTAAATAGATTATTTACATATTCGGAATAGAGTATATTAATGGTTAGGGTTTACAATTCTGGTTTGGCGAATGATCTTGGTCTTCCATAATTGAATAAGATTAGTGATACCATTTTTTTGTTTGAATCAAGTGGTTTGTTTTCGGGTATTAACTTTTCCCATCTATCAAATATAATTGTAAGAGCTTTATCAATGCAAAATTCTTAGTTCATACACATGCACTGCTTAACCATGTAACAGGATGATAGATTCCAAATACTCAAACTTGTTGTGTTTTTATTGATTAGAAAAGGTTTCATATATATTTTTTTTCCTCTGTGCTTGTTGACAATGAATGCTAGGTCTTATTCAAACCAAGAAGCATATATGTTAATTGGGAAATCTAAACGTAAAATAAGAAAAAGGACTATTCAACTTGTGCAAATTTAATGTTTCAAGGCATAAAATAATTATCTCCCTAATTGAACCATACCTACAAGAATATATGGCTTGCCTGGCTTCCGTGTTATGCTTTTTTTTCAAAACAATCATATGCAACATGGGATCATTTTTTTGATGTAACTGTGCTTTAATGTAGCTGCTATTGAAAGTGTGGTGGGATCGGGACATTGTTAGTTAAAAAAATTAAGGTGTGAATTTTGCTGTAAATCTTTCTCATTATCTATATTAATAATACTGCAAATTTTGAGATTAAATTTTGCTGTTGCAAAACTTTCTGAGAATGTTTCTGTTAGTTGGCTAGTGAGTTTGGTGAAGTAGTTGCCGATTCAGCTAGCAAGGAACTTTACGCAAAGAAACCTGATAGTTTTGTAAGAATTAGTCACTTTTGCAAGAATTAGTCAGTTTCATTGAAGTAGTCTTTTGTTGCGTTTTCTTATAGCTATTTTCAAGTATTAATGTAGGTAAGTAATTTAATGAACTGTTGTGTTAACATATTAACATCGGAAATACGTAATGTAATTCGAGATGTATGTGCTCATCGTGAAGACGAAGTTAGCTTTTTTACTCACTGCCTTTTAACATCAAGGATCCAAGTAATATATATATATATATCAACTCTAATAATAACAGTTACAACTTTCAAAATTCTTGCAGCTAACCTGCAAACTTTATCCAGCTTTGAGGTCCTTTGATTGGTGACAGAGTAAGATCTCAGTATATTTTTTTATGTAACAGTAGTATTACATGCCTTTTTCAACTCTATACCATTTTAATCTCTTTTAACAGGACACATGCTAAGGACTTTGTTAGTTTGGATAAAGATATGTTGACACCTCTTGCTGGAAAGATGCAATTATACACCTATAAAACAATGGATTTCTGGAAGAGATTAAACTCTAGGGTATTTTTTTGAAATCGTGCTTTATTGATGTATATTCTTTCATGACACTTAAATAATTTAGGATGTTTTTGAAATGGGCTGCTTGTGTATAGTGTTCAGTTTCAATACAACTCTACTGGTCTCCTAGCAGTTATGGTTTATAGAAAAGGAATCCTATCATTACTTAGGGGGCGCTTGGTTCGCATAATGTTTTTGATGGAAATGGAATCTACCAAAGGAATTGGAATGGATTCGTGTCATGCATTTGATTGGCACAATGTAATGGAATCCTTTTGTGGATGATTATTGTAGCTTTTGTGTCATTTAGAGCACATGTGAGTGATGATTATTGTAGCTTTTGTGGATGTTTGTTAATCTATGTAAACAGATCTTTATACTTATGTGAGTGTCGTCATTAATAAAAATAGGATAGAAACATGTGTCTTACACACAGTGAATGATTAAAAGAATATAGTTTTTAAAACTATAATATACTTCTTAAATTCTTATAATTGAAGTTACCTATTACATTAAAATAATAAAATTATTGTAATTGTGGTTATCTTTATATACAAAAAGATCAACTACAAATCTATACCTAATATATAAGTAACTACCAACTGTCATAGCCTATAACGTTGCAAGTTAAAACTTATTTTTTCTTGCTACTCTTATTTCACTTTTTACTCCTTCGTAATATATAACTTTACAACTTGCAAAATAAAAAAGACTTTTCTTTATTTAACAATCTCTCTATTCAACCCGTGTAACACATGGGTTTCTAACCTAGTATTATTATTATTTTATATTTTGTCATTTAAATCAAATTCAACTATCCAATGCGATGTTTAGGATTGAATTGCGACCAAAGAAAAACGGTCGCTGAATTTGCGACTGAAGAAAAATAGTCGCTAAGTTTGCGACTGGATCTGGGGTGGTCGTTTTTGCGACTCCTAAATTTCGATCGTCGAGTTTGCTACCGAAGAAAAAACGGTTGCTAAGTTTGCGACCGGATCTGGGTTGGTTGTTATTTCTGCGACAACTACGATTTTGGTCGCAGATCGGTCAAAAAATTTGCCACCATTTTTTTCAATAGCAAATTTTGGTCGCAATTGCCTGTTTTTGTAGTAGTGAGTTAACGGAGATATTTTTGGTTCATATCAATGTCCGAACTAGAGGGTTGAGAAGAAGCAAATGAAATTGATGCCTTACGCTTTTATAGTTGGAAGCTTAATGCATGCTCAAATTTGTACTCTTCCAGTTATCTCATAGATTGTTGCAATGTTGGGCCGATTTTAATCTAAGTTTGGTCTAGATCATTGGAAGACAACAAAAAAAAAGTATCACAATATCTTCAAGGAACGAAAGATTATAAATTGATCGACATACAAAATAATTGATGATTTGGAGATAGTTGGCTATTATGATTCTGACTTCAAAATGCAAAAATGATAAAGAATCAACCTCGAGGTATATTTTAGGCATGCAGGTGAACAAATTACAGTTAACAACAATGATGGCAGAATATGTTGCAAGAGAAATGCAAGAAATCTGATAAGTAGACTCAAAATTGTAAAGTCCATATCATGACCATTGATTTACAATGATAACTCAGCTGCCATGAGTTTATTGAATAGTAACAGTTTGAGCAGAGCTGGATCATATCTCGATACAAATAGAGGGAATAACCTTTGTATCGAATATATTAACACTAAGAATATGCTAATGGTCTAGTGACTAAAGATCTACCACCCAAAGTTTTCCAAAAACTTGTATCGAAGATGAACGTTAGTAGTGACCTTATATGATAGCATATTGTATATATCAATAACTATTACAAATTTCCGTAACTACTTTATTGTCTATATAAATAATGTTTATGTGGACCTTTGAGCTATAGACAAAATTTGTACAAACAGGTATTGTATATTATGGGTTTTATTTATGTTATTTTGGATTTAAGTTTTAAATGTTTTGTGTTGAGCCTTTAATAATCGTTAAGGGGTCTCGAGTTGTCAGCGGCTCGAATGGTTGTAACTCTCTACTATTTGATCGTGGGTGTTTTAACTTGGCCAAATTTAATGATTTATACGTTATAAATGGTTATTCGGCCAAACGGGGGAGTGTTCAAAATCCCGTTTATGTTGCTTTCTACCTATTAAACTAAGTTTTCCACCTTGACATAACCGGTCCCTTAACTTATGTGGGTATTTGATGGAAATACCCCTAACTATAATTACTTAATTAGAGTTATGTTTCCCTTAATGTTAATTAAGATTTTCATACATAGAGAAAGAACACCGATTACAAATTCTCTCTAAAATCACCATCATATCTTCTTGACATTCTAAGAGCATTCTCATCCTATTCATTATCTCTAAACCAAAAATTACACTAAAACTCATTATATTTTCTTTCTCCATCTCAATTAAATAATATTTTTTATAGCTTTTATCATTACATTTTCTCTTTCATCCACTCAAAACCACTTTTAAAATATATTAAAAAATTATATGGGATGAACAGTAACTTTTCAAATATACAGAAAAATCACTACTTTTTCTAAAATATAAAAACTCTTCACTCACAACACCCTAAATCACTCTCTAAATTATAAAAACACCCATCACATAAAATAAAGGGTTGGATGAGAATGCTCTAACGCGAACAATTCACAATAATCAAAGCATTCTCATCCGGTTCCTCAAAATTTTGTAAGGGAGTTTGTAAATTATAGGGTAGGGTTTTGAGAGGTTGTGAATGTAAATTATCGGGTGGAGAGAGAAAAAGGTAGTGATTTTTTGTAAATTTGGGGAAAAGGTAATGATTTTTTTGTAAATTATAGGGTGAAGAGAGAAAACTGTAATAATTAAAGTACAAAAAAAATATTATTTAATTAAACATAAGAGAGAGATGTAGTAGTTTTTAGTGTAATTATAGAGATAGAGATAGAGGATCGATTGAGAATGCTCTCAGGGCATTATCTCCTTCATCAAAGATTTACAAATATTATTAATGTGTTGTCTAAGTTCATGCATGTTCATGATTTATTCTACATGATTAGGATTCTATAACTATTCATGTTTATAGATATAATCAACAAAACCTTCGTAAAATCTCTTTGAAATTAATTGCCCTCAATCAAGGCCGGCTGGAGGGTGGCGTCGGTTGGACCATCGCGGCACGTAATTTTTAGGGGTCAAAATTTTTTGTATCTGTATTTTTTATATATACATTTAAAAATATAAAACTTATAAAATATGAATTGTTATGAATATCTATTTCACAATCAAGATTTACCCATCTAGATCTTCCAAGCAAGTGGATGAGCACTTTGTCAAACTTATTGATAATGTGTCATACTACATGACCATTAAATAGTTAATCTTGTTTAGAGAAAAAGTTAATCTTTTGTAATATAAATACTAGCTTAATGTAAAGGAGAAAATGCATCTCATACATACACTTTTATAAGTGATACATTTCACTACTTTCTCTCTTTGCTAAATTTTCTAAAGTTCTCAAGTTTTAGCACTAATCTTGTGTTAATTCTTGTTAAATCATAACATGAATTGCTTTTTGCTATCTTATAATTATTGGGCCCGAAATTATTTATTATCCATAATCTATTTAATTAAGTTTAAATTATTGGGCCCAAACTAAAACTAAAAACTAAAAAAAAATTAAATAAAGATCCGATGCAAAATAAAAGAAATAGCGGTCGATTGAAATTTCTCTTTGGTTCCTTCCTTCTTTGCGAATGCTGAACAACGGCCAACCTAGCCGACCACCACTGTTGGTTCGTTGTTAACCACCAGGCTCCTCCACGGTTGACCAAGCTAGCCACCAAGGACCAAGCTATTTTTTTTTCCAATGCTAGGACTTAGGAGAGTTTCACGAATCATTGGTTAATCGTTAATTATTAATCGTTAATTATTACGGTATTTAATTTTAATAATATAATTTTCTACGTTTATTGTTATAACATTAAGCCTCGTTTAAAAAAATTAGTTTATATATTTCGTTACTCGTTAAGACTATGGGCCTTTTTTTTCAGCTCGACCGATATATTTAAATCCTTAAAGACAGCACTGCACACAATACTAGTGACTTTTTACTCAAATAACTTTTGTTTAATACAGTCAATATCTCTAGTACTATAACTTGTTAAAAGTACATAATTTGTACCTAACTCAATCTTGTTTGGAATTGGAAGTGGAACATTGCATCCGTGAGTTTAAATGTTGCAAATGAAGTAAAAGAAAGTAGAAGGGTAGCTAACTGTAACTTGAGAGATACACTGTATGATATGGGTCAAATTATTCTACAAACGGAGACAAAAATGAAAATGATGAAAAAGATTTGTAGTCATACACAAAAACCTCTCAAAAAAAATAATTATTATAAAAAAACCATAACTCGAATTTTAATAAAAAACCAAAAAAAGTAAAAACACAAAAATGTTTTCACTGTTTTTCTCGTTCTCAAAAAAAAAAAACAATGTTGAGTGAAATATCATTGTGTCTTTTTATTTATCATTGTATTTTGTGTTTATTTTCGTCATTGATTGTTTATTTTTTTCTTGACGTTGTGTCTTTTTTTTCTTGATATTGTGTTATATTACTCAACATAGTGTTATACTTTGTTTGGCATTGTGTTATATAATTAATTTGCGATATGTGGTGTCTTTTTTTAGTTATAATAGTGTCTATTGTTCATTTTCGTCATTGTGTTTTCGATCTCGGCATTGCGACTCTTCGTCAATTTTTTTAACAGGAATGATGGGGGAAACATTTTAGTTTTTTAAATTTTTTCGTTTTTTATTTATATTTTGAGTTATGATTTTTTTATTATGTTTTTTGAATCTATTTTTAAGAGGTAGTTTGTGTGATCACAGATTCTTCTCACACTTCTTATTTTTGTTTCTCTCAGTATTTTAACTTTACCCATATGATATTAGGGTGAAGATAATATTATTTCGCAGCAAGATATGAAAACTATTGTGTTCATGTTAAATTGTGGTCCATTTACATCAACCGAGTAGATATGGCATTTATCAACTCAACGATATGATAGACATGAGTGCGATGAGCTAGGATGATGTATATGATGAATGTAGCCTGAAAGGTATTCATGATAGTAATAACCACAAAACTAATAAATTAAAGTTTCATCATATCACATGTTCAAAAGAACCTAGGGTTACAACTTACAAATGAGAAATCAAACACTAGAAATACGAGTTCGAAAATCAAAGTAATAATTAAGGAGGATGCATGCTGATCGAACACTTTAGAAGAGATAAGCCACAAATGACACAACCACTGCAAGTAAAGCCGAGACGTGCAACACGACTCCATCGCTCTCCATTGATGGGGAAGGTGCTGGTGCTGGCCCAGACTCCTGGGCCATGGCTCCAGAAGCGGTGAAGGCTATGAGGACCATGATGGTGAGTGCAATGGCTCGCTTCACACATTCCATTTTGGTGAGTGTTATTAACTTGTATGAGTGTAGAAAGTAGGATTATGGATTTTGTAGAGGTGGTTTAGTGGGGATTAGAAGATTAGTGGAGGAATCTAACAGCTAATCGCATGGTAAATATTGTTTTTAAAACTAACCCTTGTAATTTAGTAGTAAGTGGGTATCAAATTAGGAGACCTTTAACTACATGCCAATTCATTTTTCCATTAAGCACGGTTCATATGTGACTTAATCAATCTTTTTTCATAAATTGTTATTAAATTATGATTAATCGTATGTTTTGGTGTAGCGTAGTGGATTGTTTTCGTTACGAGGGGCGAAAACGGATGAGTCGTAACGGCTCTAAAATTTACATTAAAATATAACCTACTGAAACATCAAAAGAGGTTATAATGAGGATTTACTAATAAATATCCACTCGTTCTATAGGTTTTGTAAATAATTCTTCTCTTGACTTAAATAATTTTAAGTGTTTATTAGAATATTTAGGTAATGGTTGTATGTCAATAGTAGAATTACATTTAAACAATATAAAGAAAGTTATAAACAGCCTAGAGAATCAATAAAAGTCATGAAGTTAATCAATATTCACTAAAAAATTAAAAAATGTTAAATACTTATAAAATAATTGGACACAAGTCACACAACCCTAATGAGCCATCTCTAATGGGCATGAGCCCAATGGAAGTATGTAGCCCAAATTAAGGGAGGGAAAGGGAATTGTCTACAATAGAAATCAGAAATGGTGTTCACTATTCAGCAATTAGTATTGTATTCTACGTTTTAATTGAAGAATCAAATAATTTTAAGCGGTCTTAATACTTAGGTAGCGTTTGGTATGTAGGAATGACAGTAGAAATGAAATGATTCATTACGTGGGAATGAAAAAAGTGATGTTTGGTTGCTCAATAGAATGGAATCATCCATTACACATGGAATCTCATTCCATCAAAACCATTCCTTCTCACTCACCTTCTTTTTTTTCATTCCATTCCTCTTTCACCATACTTTCTCAACAACACTACCACCTAACAACCACCACCACCACTACCATTGACACCACCACCAACTCCGCCGACACCACCACCATCGCCACTGCCACCACCGTCGCCGCCACCATCGCCACCGCCACCACCATTTCGTCGCCGGAGCTACCACCATCGCCAATGTAGGTTTTTTTTATTTATTTTTTTTTATTATTTAATTTTTTTTTGTTAAAAAGCATTTTCAGATAGGAGTGTTTTTATTATTTCTATTTCATTTATACAATTTTTTTGGATACCAAACAATAAAAATTAATAATTGATTTCATTCCTATAGGTTAACCAAACAAGAAAAAGTAATGGTAATGATCTATTTCATTCATTTGTCCATTCCATTCCTTCTCCCATTCCATTCCTCCTTCATTCCATTACATCCAACCAAACGTACCCTTAATAAGTTAATCACCTTAATAAGTTAAATCAATAGAGATTAGATTTGGTTAGTGAATCATATTCATTTGTAATAAGCTACAAGTCTACAACAGGCTGTGCTTTTCTTAATGGTATACCGGGCCTTAGACTATAGTTCTTAAAAATTCTGGACGCATATTAAATTCATCTCAAAATTTGCGATTAACTTCCGACGGATTTTAACCGTCCCTACACCCTAATAATTGCTTAACAACAACAACAGTAATATAAATAAAAGATAATAATCCATAAATAACAAAATCTATAACACTCATCAAAATTTTTCACAAAGAAAAAAAAAATGTTACAAAATTCACATTAATGATCGTTTAGCAACATTTTCACAAATGATAAATAACAGTCGATTTCATATGATATAAAAACACAAACGAACCAACACACTTGTCATCGACCAGCGAAAAATACAAATCATTTGAAACATGAGTCAAAGCAATGTATATTTCACTTAATCCATAGATCTTAGCTATCCTTTTCTTTTGGCAATAGATTTGTAGATGATTTGTACCAAGGTACCCAAACAGAAGTTGTCTTTTGGTACATTTTATACGCATCAACCCTATACTCTTGCTTGAGCATCCTTTTCTACCAATGTGGTCACATAAGCCAAACACAAGGTGTTTATGAGTGCACCAACATAGACCCAAGACCCACCTAGGTTCCAACCAAAGATGGCTAGTCCCCACCACCAAACTTGCTCACCAAAATAGTTTGGGTGCCTAGAATAATACCACAAGCCTTCATCAAGGTTTGGTACCATGGCCTTTCCTTCCTCTTTTAACTTCTCATTCTTGCTCACAAATGCGTGAAGTGGGGTGTCGGCTATATAGGCGTAGATAATGCCACAGACGCACACGACTAAAGCGATAAAGTCCCACATGTTTAGCGGCTTGTTGACTGAGTGAACGATGTACAAGGGTAGACATACACCGAATAGAAACACCTAGTTCGAAATAATCAAGAATCGTTTACTAGATATTCGAAAGTGATTAAATCCGTAAGAAATAGTGTACACGTGTTTTTAAATAGTGGCGTGAGTTGCTGACCAACACCAGCATAACACGACATTTATGAGTGAGGGTTTCATCTAAATGATCCAGGCCTCTTTCCGGTCACGCTGTGAACACGTTTCGGTTTAGCTAAATGTATCATGTTCAGGATGAACATTTTATTTTTCATTAAATAAAAAAACAAAACGAGGTGTTTTATGTTAACATTTTCGCCAAGATTAAAAAAAATCAAAAAGATTATATTAGTTTGTATTTTTTAATGTAAATTTGTAGTTTTAGAGTATTAATATATGAATAATAAAATTTTCAATTAAATGCAGTGGCGGATCAAGAAAATTTTCTTACAGGGGTCGGAAAACCTTTGGCTCAGTACTCAGTTGCTTATCGTTATATAAATTTTCTTCGGTCTAGTTCAGTTATACGGGTCGGGTCAAATCGGTATATAATTTCTTTTTCAATCTGCTTTGGTCGTTTAAGTCGGGTTAAATCGGGTCGGGTCATATGAAAAAAAGATAATCACACAACATATCATATTACCATATAACAAAAAAAAATACATGATACTTAATTAGTTATGCATAACTAAAATACAATATATTTATAGTTGTTTTCTACGAGTTTTAATTTTTTGGTATCTAATCATAGCATCATTCGTTCGATATTCATATATTGAAAAAAATATATAAAAGCAAAACAAATGCTTATTAAAAGTTAAAAAGTTAATTAATCATATACGAAATAAATGGGAAAGAAATTTTGTCAAAAAAATATATTGATTTTTATTATATATTAGGTTATAAGTAAACTAACTCAGAAATAACAAAATATTTTGTTGACATTATTTTTATTTTCACATGTTCTATTAAATTTTGGTAAAATAATGGGCTATGAAAGAGAGTTAATAAAGGCCCATTACATCCTTAAAATGTTAAATTAGGTCATCTTCTTTCTTTTCTTCTTTAACTACAACATGAGAATACTTCTTTACGCCGGCTACAGGAAATATGGTTGGTTTACTCTTCTTTTTTTTTCATCTCAAGTTCTCTTTGTTGGTGGTCGTTCTCAAATCCATAGGGATTGGCATCAAAATTTCATAGAGGTTGACCGAAATTTTAACACATATACCACTAAAAAAAATATTCTCACAAGGGTCGGCCGACCCCCCCAACCAATAAGTAGCTACGCCATTGATTAAATGGGTCGTGTTGGAGTAACCCGTCAAAAGTGTTTGTATTCATGTTACGATTTTGAGGTTTGTGTAATGCCCCGCTGTGTCAAATTTTCGGGTTCAGGTTCAAGCCATGAACACAACCCGTTTAACAATCAACAAAGATTGATTTACCTGTTGAATGAGGTAAACGCCGAAGAACGAAACCCACCACCAGTTTTGACCGTGTTGGTGAGCCATATCAGTGAACCTCCAGTCTTCTCTGGCACCCCATTGCCATTTCTCCCGACGAAAATAGTTATGAGTCAGTCTGATAGCCCAAACCCATGTCAGGATCACCACCACCGTCGACCGCCACAAGTTATATTCTGCAGCAGGGTGCCTCCCAAAGTAATGAACCAACAACACCGGAATCACCGTCCAGTACAAATCAATCATCTGCATAAACGATAAACCATGATCTAGAACCAGTAGATCTTTAGAAAATTATGTAATATACAACGTCGCTGACCAACTGTTTGATGAAATGTTTAAACGGAAAATAATATAATATAATCGGACATCGCTCGAAGTTCACTTGAAATAAAACTCGTTTACAAACAAGCCGAGCGAACTGGAGCCGGGGTTGTCTTGGCTCATGGCTTGCTCCATAACTGGCTCATGGCTCGCTCGCTTGACTCATTTAAGCGTGCCCCATGTTTTAACAATAATAATAATAATAATAATAACAGCGAGAATAAAATATTAATAATACAATAATAAAATAATAATAATAACATTAACAAAAACTTAAATTCATAACAAAAATAATACAAATGTTATAAATTATCTAGTTTATAAATTTTGTGTTGCGTACTTATGTGTGTTAAAAATTATTTTTTTCTTTTATATATTAGTGTTTGTAAAAAAACTAATAAATTAACGAGTCAGTTTGACAAGCCATGAGCTAGCTCAAGCTCGGCTTTCTGCTCGTTAAAATAAGTTGGAGCTTGGCCCGGAGCCCAACCTGGCTTGGCTCGACATTTAGAGCCTACATATAGAAATGTAGATCAGACCCCTTACCCAATTGCTTGACTGGAGGAGGCTAATGAGCCAAAAACCGACATCGATATTGAGGAAGAAGAGTGTGTTGGCTAAGATCAGAGGGTGCTGATTGCACCAGTTCCACAGAGAGGAAATAATATGATCATTGTTTTGATGGTTTTTTAGGAAATAGTTGTAGAAGATGATTGAAGGTAGAGGAGCCATGAATGCAATCAAAGCATTCTTGAAAGCCATGTTTGATTGAAGTGAGATCAAAAGTATGATGATGAAGAATGTTTAGTGCTATATATATAGTGTTACTATAAAGTAGCTTCTCTTTGTGTGTTGTAGAGTTGTGTTCATCATAACTTACCCACGGTCGAACGTTCTTTTTATGTGTTCATGCATTTTATATCTTAAAACTTTTAAATTCCATATTTACCCTCCTAAACGTTATAAAATCATTGCAATCTCCTTCTAACGGTCAACTACCGGTCAGTGGCGGCTCTGAGAGTTCATGTGCCCCGGCCGAGCTGGAAAAAATATGGCTCTTAGGTCTTAACGAGCTAAATAATATAAACTATTTTTTTAAACGATGATTTTAAAGTTATAACAGTAAGCATAACAATTAGCAAAATTATGATATTAGAATGAGTTTATCATGGTAATGGGCTTATAAGTATTAAGGTATTTAAAAATATATATAATATCGAGAATTTTTAAAAATTTTTGTGCCTCGGCTGGACGCCCACATTACCCATCCCCAAAGTCTCCCCTGCTACCGGTCAAAGTAACCATCAAATCAATACGACAATACCACTATGATTATTAGAGTTAAACATTGGTCTACCAGAAATCTCAACATCCATATACAAGTAAAGTGACTTATGTGACACGGAGAGAGGGCGTGTATGTATGCATAGGACCACTTAAAAGTATGTTTTGAGGATCATCCAAATTAATGGTTGGGGTGTTTTGGGTGGTAAAGGTTAAGTTAAATTACACGGAATGAGGCGCAGAAAGCAGTTATCATGCGTGATGATAATGATAATGATAATGATAATGATAATTTAAGGTTATGATGGTGCCGCTAATCATCACACCCATCACATGCACACTATATGCGCCAGATATACAATTGATTTCTGTTGTTTAATTAATAAACTTTGCATATCATACTTTTTATCACTAGGTTGACGTAAAAAAACACTTATATATTACCAAACCGATTAGCATGTTGCACAACTAATTGACCCGGTACAAATGAATCGGCCTGTTTTATATAACACACTTTATGTGGTCCCCTACGGCCACAGCTAAGACTTAAGCCCAGAATCAACACAAATATATATTCAGCTTTTTTTTTTTAGCTCTATTTGGAGGATTTGTTTGTAAAGAGACTTAAAGAAGTTGTGGACCACGAGATTACGAATGCAAATCGAATCATGTGTCATCATTTCAAATTGTTTTCCTTTTTCTTACGGTTGGCAAATAGTATTTTTCTAGTTTTTTTTTATATGTTTAATATATATTATTGTTAGGAACTTTTCAAAATAAACAAAAACAGTTTTCTTATTTTGGGTTAACTGCTAGGTGTACGGGGTGGGTTCGGTACTGAACAAAACCTTCCCAAGCAGCTTCACTACCCCGATATCTGGGAAGAACAAAGGAGAAATGGAAGCATGTCAAACGGAATTCCGGGATGAAGGATGAATTTTAGGATGGAATGGGAACATCACCCCGCCTCATCCGGTACAAAGCAAAATGGGATAACTACCATTTTGGGACGGAAAATCACTCCTTTCACCCGCATTCATGCTTTATCCTCAATCTCCAACCTCATCTTCATATTCAAACAAAATTGCTTAACAATTCACTCCATCCCACCACCCATCCCCATATCCCAACCATGTATTTTTGTGAGACCGGAAATCAAACTTATCCTTCATATTTGAGAGGTACTACTTTCCGTTGCTCATATTCATTTTTTATTAATTTTGTGAGTGAATGTGAGTGAAAGAAAGAGAAAAAATTAATTGAAAAAGGAATAAAGAAGTATTATTTAATTAAATACTGAGAGATACGAGAAATGGAATGTGATGTGTTAGAAAAATGAGAAATGAATTTATAAAAGATATTTTTTTGTTAAATTATATAACTGAGTATGAGGGATAAAGTATGAATACTCTTACGGTAATATAAAAGTTGTGACCCTACAGGGAACAAGATAAATCGAGCTCCGTAAAAGACTTGTCTTGATTAGACTTTTAGACTTGTCTAATCAAGTTGTGAACCTACAGGGAACAAGATCTTGAGCTCAAGCTCATTTAGACTTGTCTTGATTAGACTTTAAGTGATCGGATCTAAATATCTAGATCATGATAGCTCGGCTCTGTTAGAATTAGTGAAGCCTTTAAAGTTTAGTTTATTTTAGATCACATGAAGGAACTATTGGACCATGTTTATTAATAATAAAGCAAAACTCTATTCTAATCTTAGCCCATTTATATTTCTTGGTGATTAAGCTAAAACTCTAATCTTAGTTCATTTACATCCATCAATTGTAATTGTAAGATTTGCACCCGCATATAATGCCATAACCTAGTTGCAACTTGTGGATGTATGCCCCCATTAAGAATGAACCATGTAAAATTCTTGTGTCGTTTGTTGCTATTATTTTATATACATGCGTGTTTACCGGTTCCAAGGGCGTACCTTTATGGTGGATTGCCGGGGTACACCCCCCCCCCTTTTCTTTTTTACTTAGCGGTATAAATTTACCCGTTTTCGTCAAAAAAATTTGAGCCCCGCGTTTATGAAAATTTGTATACGTATTGAGTTCGGCCCCGGTGTTTTCATCCAAGTTTCAACACTAATAGGTTGTACGTGTTTGTATGCTATCGCTTCCGCATTACTACCTAACTGGCTCGTTTACACCCCTTGGTTGCCAACCCTTACGACCTTACCTTGTGAGTTATGTCCATGAACGTAATGGTCATGTGACTTCATGGCGTACGTTGCACTTCACATCACGATATTGGGTCCCCCTTTTGCTTTTTTCACTTTTTTTTATGGGAATAGTTACACGTATGGCCGGTTGAGCCAACGTTTTGGTTCAACATGGATTTTCCCAAGTGACTACATGTTCACCTTGGTCTGGATTTTGGTTTTTCAAACCAACACTTCCTTCGGTGTTCATGTTCACAGCATACATAATGTTCGTATCGGTCACAAAAGTCATACCGTTGTATTGTGATTGCCAGGTGATATTAGTAGATATTTTTGTTAAACAGCAAAAGATTTTTATTTTTTATTAAAATAGATTGAGATTGTTCTGTAAAAAAATTGGGGGCCGTTTGACATTTGTCAATATGTAAACTGCGAATAGTGATCTCGTTCAATAGACACAACTCTTGGCTATGGTGACCGGCCATTGAAGGCGGTGCCGCCAATTTGTCTTTGCATACTGCACTTCAACAGTTCAACCCCACTTATTAAATTACTGGATGTTGATACTTTCTTATCTCACAACACATTGCTATGTTTTTTTTGCTACCGAAGCATTCATATAGATAACTAACAACTCTCCAGTAGTGTTGATAAAGTTCTACATGTGTTATGTTCAATGTTTAGTAACTAATCCTCCTACTGAACAGATTGCCCTACTAGCGTACCGTGAAATATGGTTTACATCATACTTAATTGAGGAATATAACAAATATTAGTTAAAAACTACGTTTAAAAATAAAAAGAGATAAAAGCATCTATAAATAATAAATAATAGAATAGAGGTTAAAGTTAAACCATAAAATATATAAATTAAAAAGTCACCCCAAAGTCAGCTACTCCCGCGTTCAACTTTATCAAATTCGCTACTTGACTATTTTAGTTTTTCTTTTGATTAAGCAGTTTCATCATTACTTGTCTTTAAAACATTTTATAGTTTGATTCCAGTATTATCTCAAACGAGCTCATAAGTCTAACCATAAGCTCGTTCTTTTTAAGGAGTGAGCCGAGGTTCATAAGCCTTCATGAGGCTATTATTTATATAAATATATGAGTTGACTAAATAACATGCAATACGAAGTAGGTGTAGGGTTGAGTCCCGTGGTGTTCCTTAAATGTCATCGTTAAGGCTAAATGACATTTAAGAAAAGAGTAGCTTGTAACATGCGTATCTACATAGTGATTCCTAAGAAGTTGAAGGTTGAGCATGTGATGGACAACGGTATAGTCGTATAGATGTAGAAGGATTACAAGGCTGTGCATATCTGCCATACTAAAGAAAGCCAGATCCAAATCTAAGATCCTCAAGTCACAAGTTAACTAACCATCTTTTTCGGTTCCTAGTAGAAGCAATGCATCCTTGTCAAATCTAAAAGTATAATTATTTGACAGCTAATGTTCTTAAATGATGGCCTCGGTTAGTGCACTCCTTTATCTCTAGAAAGAGAGGAATCAAGCTGAAACAAGCACTTGACCGAAAGGTTTGGACTGATCAAGGTAATAACGAAGTTGATCTCAAGAAGTGAGAAGACGATTCACTTATTTCTTCAGATATTCCATACGTCACACCAAATCGGTTTCTCTCATTATTGGAATAAGATTCATTTTCATGATGCCCAATAATCATGAGGCTAGCAGTCGTTTATCATGCCAAAAGGCGGAATCTGATTCCCAGGAATGAACAAACCATGACCCACATCCCAAATCACTTTAAGCTTAAAACACAAATCAACCTAAAAATTCCTGAGATTCGACTTGATCAAGTCCAGTAAGGCAGATAACTCAAACGGTCGCCTTAGTAAATCAGCTTAACCAGCCACTTAGGACCCGTGTAGAATGACACCGTAAGTGTTTTACCACTCTTAAAATCAGGAACTAAATGTTGCAAACAAATTTTATACAAACATTAGACCTTTCTCAACTTGAATCAATTACACACTCTCAAATTGGAATGCAAATTCAATCGATATCCAAGTAATTGCATTATTAAACCATTAACAAGTTATACACAGAACAATAAAACAATATTACTAGTAAAATTGTTGCTCTCAAATGCCTTCAAAGACACAACATAATCACCTAAACTTGCTCTTATAAAATCCATATGAAACAATATCCCAGCTCTATTAAAACAATCAAATTACAGAAATGCTTGTTTTATATTACTTTATACATGTTCGTTAAAGATTCATAATTGGTGTTCTAAAACAACCCATTAAGATTTCTCTAATCTAGACACGAAAGAAATAATCAAATCTCGGGTCTAGCACGTAACATTAAGCTATCAACTACATAAAAATGAATCCAAACAAACCCTACACACTACAACAACTAACTTAACAAAAAGCATCCACACAAAGATTAAGCTGAAACATATCACCAATTATTGATACTTTTGTAAGTAATATCACCAATAACACAAACACTTATGGATAAATCCCAGTAATCCAACACCTTACACATAAACATCTTTATACTCAAAGCAAATCACATCCAAAGAGATTATGTTTTACAAACCCAGACCTTTACCTTTTCGCTCACTTTCCGTTAAATCCAATCCAAGGCAAACATCTCGGTTCGTAAACTGCAGCACCACAAAGCCATACATCAACACCAATAAATAATAAATAATCATATAACAAAAACAAAAATAACGACCAACACAAACCCTAGATTTTATCAATATCTTCATCTTCAAACTCAATATAATCATCCCCAGCGTTATCATCCTCCTCATCAAGTCCACCAGCAATCCCTTCATTAAGCCTAATATTATCAGGCAGCTCGCCGTAGGCCTTCAAGAGCCTGGCCTCATCGGGCATGTACTTGAGGATGACGTCAGCCTTGTCATCCTGGTAATCCCTGAGGCCGACGAGAATAATATCTCCAGCGGCAATCCAGACCTTCTTGTGCATCTTGCCACGGATGTGACAGAGGCGCTTGGTGCCGTCGATGCACATGGCTTCGCAGCGGCCGTTGCCGAGCATACGGAGGACCTGGGCGTATTCCTGGCCGTCTTCCTTGAACACGAGCTCGCGCTTCTCGTCGTCGGCTTCGTTCTTGCCTCGCTTGCGGTTCTTGCCTCCCTTACCCTTGTTCTTCGGCATGGTGGTTGATTGATTGAAATTGGAAACGAAACCCTAGATTGGTTTTGCTTTTGCCCCAATTTGGGGATTTATGTGATGAAATGAGCCTAGGATTATTTTGCTTTTATTCCCTTGTACTCTGAGATCATACAAGCTTACCCCCTAAAGTTAGCTTTTTGTGATTTTGGTCCAAAAACTACTTAAGCATGTCGAGGTGCACAAACCGGTTTTTTCTAATACCCAGTTTCGGGTTCGGGTCGGGGTACTATCTCTGAAAACCAGACCCCATGCACCGGGTCCAGGTCGGGTATTTGAATACCCTTTTTTCGGGCATTGAAAAAACCCTATATTCGGGTTTTCTCCGTGTATTTGTCGGGTATAAATTGGGTTTTTTAAGGGGCTGCGCTTTTTTGTAGTATTTTTCAGGTATTTTTCGAGAATTTCGAGTATAGATCAGGTATTTGAAATGCCCGGTTCCGATATGGAACCAGTTTTGGTTTTTGAGTATTACCAGGTACAAATCGGGTCCAGTTTTGGGTACAAGCTTTGGTGCTGAAATGCATACCCTATTCGTTCCCCACAGGTAGAGTCGGGTACAGGTTCGGGTAGTAAAAAGCCGAGTAAAAAAAACCGGTTCCTTGTTTTTTTCGGGTCCTGTTCTGGGTTCGCATTTTTTGTGCATCTCAGTGTATAGTAAGCCGGTTGGATCGGTTCGGTTTTGGGCTAAACCTAGCAAAAAACCGAAATTTGTTTTTAGAATTTTTAATAAACGTTTTGGTTTTTTCTGTTTTGTCGTTTGGGCATTTTGGAATTGGAAATAAAGGTTGGCCAAACATAATAAGTTTAGGCTAAAATCTATGTTAATTAACAATTTATATGATTATTTTACGTTTGAGCTAACATACTTGGGTAAAACAATATATTAAACTATTATAAATTATTTAAAATTCAAGACAAATGAAAATTTATAAGTTCGGTTCGTTTTTCTTTTTCAACTTTAGGTGCACGCAAAACCGAAATCGAACTAAAAAGTTGGGTTTTTTTTTTAAAAAAAACATAAAACTAAAGCATTAGTTTTTAATTAGGTTTGATTATAACGGTTTGATCATTCCAATTTTTTCGATTTCGATCAATAGTTTCAGTTTGATGCACAAGACATGCAAAGTATTTTTCGAAATCTAGGTTTGAACTTGGGTTTATCAATAATAAATGAGTGTGCCAAAGTGAAATATTTACAAGTGTATTTAATATTAAACTATGGTTGCAAGTTGTTTCGGATGTGGGCACACCCCTGTGCAAGAGAAATTGGTGACAACTACCTAGAACTTTCACAAAAATAGCTAACCACTTTTTGACATCTAACGTACTAATTGATACCCACTCGAGAAAAGTAAGGATGTGTAAAATTGTTGGTATCTGTTTGACTGTGTTGAGATCCAAACAGTTTGGTTCATGTAGTTTATCTAACTGGACTAGTTGCGTTTGCCGATTCTGTTTGGGATTGCTTATTTTAAGCAACTTATTAACTTCTGAAAAAGTTAAAAGATGTTTGATATTTTGTTATTGTGAAGGAAGTTACAAAATTGTAACTAATTAACTTATGGAAAAGTTATTAGGAGGTAAAATAAGGAATCCAAAATACTAGCTAAAGTATTGGTTAACAATTTGGACTTGAATATTAGTCAAAAGTGAGGTTATGGGTGGCTGTGGATATTTGGTTGCCACCCACAGGCATCCTTTGCTTTACCACCAATTTAGCTCTTTCAAGGAAAAGTTCCAAGTTTCTAATTCTGTAATATATTAATGCCAATTATGATTATTTTCAATTCATACAGACGCATGTTAGGGCGTGTCGGGTTAAACCTGCCAACCCATAAACACAACCCGTTTAACACCCTTGGTTATCAAAAACCAAATAGTATTTTCACACAATTTGTTTTTACGCGTAGGAGTATAATCAAGTTGATCAGCACGTGAGCTACTCAACAACAAATAAAGAAATAAATAAAAGCTTGAAACGAGTCAGCTTACAACCGCAAGCTTTCTAAAGCCGCTCTCAATATGTATGTTTCGTTCACGACCCAAGCCCAAATAGTATCACACCATCGGGTTCGGCTCTACTCGATTACACCCTTGATCATAGAAGATTAACACAAAAACACAAGTTTTTTACATCAACATGACAACCTCTTCCATAAATATCATACCTAAATTCAAATCAGAATACTGCAAGCATGTTCATTGATCATCAAGAATAGGATTCTTGAAATACAGCCTTTTTTTCAACCACTTAACAGCATTATTTAATAGAACTCAAAATGTATAGCTAGTTTCAAATAATAAGTGTTGCAGAAACCGTATCTAAGCTATATAACATGCCCAAATCTTGTTCGGGTACAAAAAGATCAAACCATTGACTGCACCCACGACACTATATCCTCCCGACCCGCTACAAAAACACCAGGTTTCTCTTCACTTTGCCTAAACGGTGCAGAAAGCTTCATCACGTGCGACTCAAACGCGTTTGCAAGCCCTTGAGAGTACTTATGCGTCCCTGCACCCGTGCTAGCCGATAACAACTCAGGCAACGGTTCATCACGGCTAACCATTTCCCTCAAAGTCCCAACCCACTCTTCAAAAGCTGTGTAAGCCGCACCGACCGATAAAGACCGCACGTTTAACCGCCATTCTTCGGGAGTCTTTGTGTGCAACCCAGGGTATAACCCGTACATGGTCCCCAAATAAAGAAGCTCATGGGCCCGCTCGTTAAGGTTGCGTTTCCTGCAAATGTCGATCAAGCAGTTGCAAAATGGTCTTCGTGCTTCAACTTCTGTGTTGTTTAATATATCTTTAAACTCGTCTTTAATCTTATCAAACCCGAGTGACTTTTCTTCTAACAACTTCACAAACGAAACCAATTTAGGGTTTGCTTCGTTTAAGCAACCGATCACTTTATCCAAATCATCACCAGTTTCACAATAAGACACAACAGAAAGCAAACAACCACATAATCGATCATCAGGCCGTACACCCTTTTCTAAGGATGTTTCAAAAACCATCACCAAATCACCTATTCGTTTAGCCCGACCCAGACACTGAATCAAACAAGTACACCCCATAACATTAATCGCCACGTTCTCTTCTGACATTTGGTCAAACAAAGTCATCGCCTTTTCAACATTCCCACCACTTCCATATATATTAAGCATTGCAGTATAACTCCAACTATCGGGCTTACAGTTTACGGACTGTTTCATATCTTCAAACAACTTTTCAGCTTCTTCTTGTAAACCAAGATCCGCACACATACTTAATAACGTGTTGTAAAGAATAAAATCCATCGGCCACCCGTTTGACTTCATTCTTTGCCACAAATCCAACGCGTCTCGAGCCCACCTTGCTTTCCCATAAATCTTCACTAACGAAGTTAACGTTTTCGCGTCAGGTGAAACACCCGCAGCCACCATTTCTTCAAATAAGCTTCGGGCCAAACCAGGCTTTCCAGCTTTACCCATTGCTTCTAACAAAGTGTTAAACACAACCAAATTCGGTTTAACCCCTAAGGATTTCATTTCTTGTAACACATATCGTATGCCATCATAATCTCCGGCTTCACCAAACATTTTAGCCAAAACCGCAAACGCGATCGCATCAGGGGTCCACCCGCTCGCTCTCCCTCGCTCGTATAAACTCATAACCTCTTCAACTTTCCCTAACTTAGCATACACATCTAAAACCGCAGAGTAGGTAACCTCATCAGGCATTAACCCTGTTTTATACATTCTTTCAAACCACTCAACTGCCTTATCGAAAAGATTAGACCTTTTCGCACAAGTAATAATCGTTGAATACGTGATATTATCCAACGGGATATCATGATCAATCATTTCATTAGAAAGATCTTCTATAAGATGAAACTGTCTTCCAAATCTCAAAGACTTCATAGTAACATTATAAAATATGGTTTCCATAGGTAAAGAATCCAGGGTTTTAAGCCAATTAAAGAAAAGAAGAGTCTTTTCCCATGGTTTTAAACTATTAAGCACCAAAAGTGCATTTTCTCTAGTTGGTGGATGTGGGATGTCTTCAAGAACCTTCAAGAAAGCATCTTGATTGTTGTCACACTCATTAAGCTTCTTGGAAAACAGCTTAAGGTCTCTAATTTGGGGGTTGTATGAGTAAGATGTCCTCTGTTGTCTTTGAAGGTTGAGAACTGAAGGTCTAGGCTTTGTAGGGTTGACCCAGATGGATTTGGGTTTGGTGAGCAATTGGGTGGGCTTTTGTGGGATGTCTGAGAGGATGGTTGTGGATAAGGTTTGAAGTTGGTCAGCTAAAGATGGGTTTTGCTTCTTGGGTTCATCTGATAAGTCTGGAGTTGGTGATTTTGGGGGTGATTTGGAGGAATTGCAGTAGAAAAATGGTGACTCTTTGATTCTTCTTCGAGGATTGGTGAACGGGTGGTGATGCTTTAGGTCTAATGTATTGGGTACATCGAAAGAAGTAAGAAAAGTTGAAGCCATATGTGTGAGTGTAAAATGGTGAGTGTGAACTTACAGGTTTGATTGATTGCAAAAACCCCAAGAAAGATGATGCAGAGAGATGGGTTTTGGGGATGGATGGCCCTTGTGATTATTTGGATATTTTGCATAACGTTATCCCAACCAAAATGACTGCTTGGAGAGTAAACCACCTTCAAATTTGTGGGAATTTAAAATGAAAATTTTATATTGTATTAAAAATATCAAATAATTAGTGTTAAGTCTAATTGAAAATGTGTTAATAGGTCTCTCCTCTAACATAGAATCGATAATGTATGATGTATCATTTACGTTGAGCTTAGCCTTTAAACTCGAGCTTATAAATAGTGTTTGTAAGATATTATATTCTCTTTTATATTTATCGTACATGCATACATACATACACACACATATGTATGCATACAGAGTTAATCGTTAGTGTTATTTTCGATATTACACTTAGGATTCAGACAAGTTATCTACGTGTCACAATTTTTAGGGTAAGATGCTAGATGCAACCAAAACTAACACTAAGACCGGACCCGTCACATTCGTATAGCAACAAGCACCCAAGGGCCTTAATATGTGTTTACCTATCAATCATTTATAATAAAAATGATTTTTTATAATTTGACGCTACATTCTATTTTGCTTTTTTTCAACTTGCCATTGTCATAAACATTGTTTTTGGAAGCCTTAGAGATCAACAAAAGTTTCTTCCTCGCCCACATATAAATCATAGTGTGGCTTCGTTGATTAGTTGTTTATAAACATGGACTCCCACTAAGTTAGCGTTGTTTTGTTGTCTAGATGTTCTTTAGTCATAGTTTTCAAAGCAACGTATTGCTAGACAGTAACAAGGTCGGGAGCTCGATTTTGATGAAAAATTCCTTTTCTTTGGTTTCTTAACAAGAGCAAAACAAACACTTCGTTTAGATTATGCCCGACAAGGTAATCCAATCCAATGCCTCAAATCCAAACCCAAACCATCATAAGTTCCGCATGCCTTGTCGGTTTGGTTTAATCTTTACAAATGTTACTTTGCATTTGACTGATTTGTAGAAAGACTTGTTTTAAAGCGTACTGTTGTTAGGACCTGTTTAAACCAAACCAAAATGACAATTATTTTATAATCACCCTTCGGCCATAGCCCACCATGACATAGGTAATAACATCAAGATTGCAAATGCTACAGCAGATTAAAACAAGCAACAACAGTGACCGGATAATATCATTCCTAATCATCACAACATCAAAAACTCAAAAATCCAAGATTTCTAAAACCAGCAAAATATCCAAGATTAATTAAGAACAAACAAGTCTCAAAACAAAAATCAAAACTTCCAGTAAATCCAACCATTATAACAGCAACAAACACCGAAACAAGACCCTTAAACAAACAGATTGGGCCTTGAAGCCTTGTAAGTGGTCTTGAGCTTTCTAGTTGGAGGTCTAACCTTCTTGAAGACCAATGGGAACTTAATCTTGGAGTTATGGAACTGCTTGGTAGACTCCCTCTTGCAGAGCTTGGCAGGAATGGTGGCGGTCTTGATGACCTGGATGCAGTGGTGGCGGACTCTGTGACGAGAAGCCATCTCGGTGTACATTTGCTCGATTGAACCGTTCAAGGTGGTATCCCTGTACTCCTTGTACATGTTGTGGTACCCGGTCCTAGACTGGTACCTCAACCAAATGCCGTAGTTCTTGATGGTAGTCGGGTTTTTCTCAAAAATCTTAAGTTAACAATCATGCAAAATTAGTCAAACTAAATAAAGACAGTAATTCCGAATAAATGAAATAACCGGTGCACGAAAACAAAAGCTAAAAAATAAGGTTTCGACCTTTTTGTAAATATTTAACAAAATAATACACAAAAAGAATCTTATTAGAATCAGTAGGGCTGTAAACAAACAGAACTTCCGGACGTCCGCTCAGCAAGAAGTTCTTTTATGTTTGTACGTTTAACAAACAAACCGGACATGAACAAACAATTTTCGTTCGGTAAGCTTAATAGACAGACACGAACAGAGACCACGTTCGTTCAATACTGCCATGAACGTCCGATAATGATTATACCTTTTGAAATTAATATGTAATTGTTTATGTTGGCTTGTTAATTAGAGTCGTTTATGTATGTTTGTCCGTTAAATTTCTTTAGTGTCTGTTAGTGCATTAGTGTCCATTAATGTTCGTGTGTTCGTTTGTCCGTTGGTGTCCATTAGGGTCCATTTACAATATTAATGAACATGGATAAACTCAAATCCTTAATGAACAGACATGGACATAAATTTTTGTTCAATAGAGTGTTCGTGAACCGTCCGTTTGTCTGACAAAAACTTAACGAATGAGCACGGACAAGGTCTCGTCCGGTTCGGTTCATTCCGTTTACAGCCCAATTAGAATGTTATAACAAAAGTCTCAAATGCAGATGAATGGCAGTAACACGCAAAACCAAATAACAATTAATAACAATCATGACACAACGCAATCCATATAAATCATTAGAAGCATACATAACCGCACCACAGAAGATTATTTAGAAAAGCAATGAGATTGATGTGTACAACTACCATTTTTTTAATTAGCCAGACTTCAAACATGATGCAAACATAAGAAACAGGAAGAGCATAATTCATATAAAACATGAATGAAGCTGAATAAAACCAATCATGATCACCTCTCAAATTGTGCAAATAAGTGTTGACATTACAATACAAATTTGGTAGCTCCAAGATCAGCATGCATACTAAGAACAGTCAAGCTCAAACTTAAAGCAAGACAAAAATGATCTAGATGCATTCAACCACCAGAAATAAATTAAAAAATGCAGTAAATAAGTGTTACACTAAAACAAAAAAATGTCAAGCTCCTTGATTCCAAAACCTTAAACCCTAACTGTTTGGTTATCTGCAACTATTTTAGGTTCCAAAAACAATGCCAAGCATAACCAAATGCATTGAATTATAGAAACAAAGGGCATGTTGATGATATTGCAGAGATGAGTAAAAAAAACTAATTCAAATGTGAATTATTATATAAAAATACCTCATTAATAGCAAGCATCTGACCATTGCTCTTCTTGACCTTCTTGAGCTTCCTCAAATAGTACCTAATTATTTCCAACATCAATATCCAAATATTAAAATGCAATTAATTAAGAGAGAAACAGAAGCAATGAGTGAGTAACTGACCAGAACTTGCTCTTAGCACGGACTTCGTTGGTGGCCCAAAGCTTCATGCGGTGGATCTTCGGATTCTCATCAGACTCCGTTGGTAGACCTCGTCCTACCACCTGAAACTGATGAAACTGCCACACAAACACCACAATTAAATTCACCATTTCACCTCAAATATTCATTCTTTATTGTAAAGGAATTGAGATATGCGATCGGAACCTTGTAGCTCATTTTTCCTCTTCGACGGTGACTGCGGGGGTGTAGTTGAAGCGCGAAGGAAGAAGAAGAAGAAGAAGATCATCGATTGGCGTATATGTGGGTAGAGATGAACCCTAGTTTTTGGGCTCAAGGGCCACACAAAAACAATAAAGCCCAAATGTCTCACCTAATTTTATTTTTTTAGTAGTTAAATAATTTGTAACATTACATATCGAATTTGACAAATTGACTATTACTGAAGAGGTAGGTCCCAGCAGAGGTGGTTAGGACCCGCAAGACTCCCTTAAAAGGAGACGTCTGCGCAGTTGAACACGCAAGACTCCTTAAACGGACGTCTGCGCAATTGAACCCGTAGACTTCACCATAGGGACGTCTGCGCCGCGACCTACCAAACCCGCAGGACCCACCACGCTCAGAGTTGTGACGACCTCACATGCGGTACGCAAGCTGGTCCCGCAGGAAATGCCTCCCTATGGTTTCCAAGTATCCGCCTGTTCCCGCAGGTGCGGATACCCGCCATTAGGGACTGGCCACCCGCGCAGCATGGCTACACGCATAAGGCTCAAACTCGTAATAATTCAGTAGTCACCTGAAGAAGGAATGAGCAAAGCCGGGAACATTCCCGCATAAAGGCGGGAGGGGGAAAACTCCCGCCTAAATGAGCCAGTCCGTATAATAATGGAGGATCTTTTGTGTGATACCTGACGAGGTATGGACAAAAGATCTGACCAACGATACGACAGCTCACTGACAGCAGCATGGCAGACAACACGCCACAGCACTGTGACCAATAGCCGCCGCCTGCTCACCAACTCCTGCCATACCACGTGCCTAGCCTGTAGTTGGTGGAAAAGGAAAAGTGAACAGCACGCCTGGTCACTGTCAGCCGCTGCCTATCCACCAATTACCAGCAGAGCACGTGTGTAGGCCACAGTTGGCAGAGTAGTAGGCCGGCTAAACCTCCTTGGAAACCCACCTTCGGCTATAAAAGACATCAAATGGTATTATCATTTCATCATCTAATATCTTGTATAATTTACCTGATAACTGCTCTAGTATTAATAATATACTTTTATATTCAAAGAGTAATATAGACTGATTCTCACGCCGGAGGGTGGTCACAAGGAGGAACCCCCCCCTTTCTTAGTGACGAGCTCACGGTGTCTGTTTTGCAGGTTATCGGAAGAACCATCTTGCCGGAATTAACCCCTCGTGGGAAACGTCTATCTAACCCTCAGGTTACTCGTAATCTGTCGGGGTTCGACTGGTGTTTCTTCATTGGCGCCATCCGTGCATAAAGCTAGAACTTTATTTTTCTCCAGTTTTTTCAAAATTTCTGGAAAGATGGTTAAGGATACTCCGGTCCCAAAACCGAGTAACTAAGAGACTCCGGTAATTATGACCCCAGCTATAAGGGGGAATACCGAGTACACAAACTTTACGAACACTACCCCAGCTACCCAAGCCGGGGCAAGTGAAGTAAATAATCAGACACTGGGATTCACCGATACCCAGTTAGAAAATCAACAGACGAGGCTCCCCTGCCAAACACTCGATGAGGTTAAAGCGTGAGCCGAAGCACGTCAAAAAGAGTTCCAAGCTGAGTTGGATGAACGTTTACGTTCACTCCAACAAGTGGAAGAATTCGAATACGACGATGATTCGGAGGAATCCGAGGAAGACGCGAACCCTCGTCATAGGGCGAAAGGGAAGCGTAAAGAAACGGATTCCCAACCGAGAAGGCGTTTTGGAGAAGCATTCAGTCCAATAAACGTGGGCAACAGCCCACGGGACTTCTCCAAAACATTCACGCCAACTGCGGCAAGGGCGGGAATGTCCAAATTCGCAAGGGACATTGCGGAATCAATCGCCCCAAGAAGTGCCAAACAAATGTCCAACATAGGCACGTACGATGGTATTTCTGACCCTGACGATCACTTGAATAGATTCATCGCGGGGGCGACCGTCAGTAACTGGACGGAACCCGCGTGGTGTTATATGTTCCAAATGACGCTGGTCGGGGCAGCTAGAGCGTGGTTCGACCGTCTGCCGGTCCACCACATCTACGATTGGGCAGACTTCCAACAGAAGTTCAGCCAACACTTTAGTCAGCAAAGAAAGTACACTGAGGAGCAGTGGACAATCCTCAAGTGCGTCCGAGAGGAGGAAGAATCTTTGCCTGACTTCATCACTCGCTTCAACTCGAAGAAGCTAAGCCTGGGCAACGTTAGCGAAGATCTCGTTCGTGCCGCTTTCATCCAGGGCGCAAACGACCCGGAACTCATCCGCACCCTGACGGGCAAAGATGGCATGCCATCCACATGGGATGCCATCATGACCGCAGCTAAACGCTTTGCGGAAACCGAGAGGCAACTGGGTAGAGATCTTCCACAGAGCACGAACCTCTACACCCAGAAGACGAGGGAAAACAACGTCCTTACCGCCCGATTAAACAAAAAGCGGAAGCTGGGCATTTGGCAGTCAAGGGTAAACTTTGACACCCCGTCCGGTTTCCAACATCGGTTGGGCGGAAGAGATAACGTGAAACCGGAGAAGAACTCCAGGTGGACGCCACTCACAAAGAGTGTGACCGAGATATTCGCCACGGAGGAGCTCCCATGGCCAAAGGCTCCGTTTATCCGGCATCTCCACAACGCTGATCGGAGAAAGTATTGTGATTTTCACAAAACCAAAGGCCACAACACTGAAGAATGCTTAGACGTAAAGGACTTGGTCGAAGCATTTGTCAAGGATGGGACACTCGCGCACCTTGTGGCGAAGTGAGCGTCGAGCAGGCTGATGCGTGAACCCCAGCTGGGGAAACGCACGAATAAAAATCGCAGCTTCAACGGAGACTACATACTGCGTAAACAACGAGATCCCGAACAAGATACATGTCGGCTCGATGGTGCTCCCATCCAAGCCACGCCTAATGGGAGCTCAATTACACAGTTTGTATGTAGATCAATTCCAAATTTGTAAAGAAAAGGCCTAGAGCCACTTCTAATGGAAACGATTCTCCTTCAAATTGAAGCTGATGATTTTACATTTATATTTTATGAACTTTGCACATGGAGATGCCGGTATCCGCCGCATCAAGTGAAGAATCGTTGCGCAGGGAAGGCGGCAAAACCCGCACAAACCCAAAAGCATCAAACCTTCACGCAGGTCAGTTAAAGGGGAAAGGTTCAGCCATCCCACTATGTGAAAGTGCCGGTATATCCGAATGAATCCTGGTAGAGGAAGCTGAACACTAACCTATTAACAACCACGCGTTGAACGGTCGATTCGAACACTAATGCCGGTAGTCATCGCATCAAGAAGAGTCATTGCGTGGGGAAGGCGGCAAAACCCGCATAAACCCAAAAAACGACAGAACCTTCACGCAGGTCAGTTAAAGGGGAAAGGTTCAGCCATCCCACTATGTGAAAGTGCCGGTATATCCGCATGAATCCTGGTAGAGGAAGCTGAACACTAACCTATTAACAACCACGCGTTGAACGGTCGAGTCGAACACTAATGCCGGTATTCACCGCATCAAGTGAAGAATCGTTGCGTGGGGAAGGCGGCAAAACCCGCACAAACCCAAAAGCATCAAACCTTCACGCAGGTCAGTTAAAGGGGAAAGGTTCAGCCATCCCACTATGTGAAAGTGCCGGTATATCCGCATGAATCCTGGTAGAGGAAGCTGAACACTAACCTATTAACAACCACGCGTTGAACGGTCGAGTCGAACACTAATGCCGGTATTCACCGCATCAAGTGAAGAATCGTTGCGTGGGGAAGGCGGCAAAACCCGCATAAACCCAGAAAATGACAATACCTTCACGCAGGACAGTTAAAGGGGAAGAGTTTAGCCATCCTACCAAGTGCAAGTGCCGGTCCTATCCGCACACTCACAAAGGGGGAAGCAAAACTTCAACCTACTGTCAACCACATTCAAGGTTAACTTATTCTAAACACTTGGGAAATCGCTAATTTAAACTAAGTATGCAAGTCATATAAGGTTTATAAAGCAATGAACCCAAAGGAAATAACAGTCTTATCCACAAAAAGATTTGTATTTCACAAAAGATATATTACAAGAATGGCCGGGTAACTACCCGCCTACAAAACAAAATCTAGTCTATCCTAGCAGCGGGAAGGGATCTTCAGAATCAAGCTTCAGGACCACTTCCACTTGGACCCGCCCCATCAGTAGAGCGTGGCGGTTCAAGGAAAGCCTTGAGGATAGCAAGTCCATCATCAGCAGCAGCGACTTCCTTCACCTTCTCCACCACCGGATGCGGGAAGGCGGCATATTGATTCACCGCTTGGTCATATGCAGCTTCGGTGTCCACATCGAACAAAGGGAAGTTGGAAGGCGGGACGCCTTTCTCAACGAACCCTAGACCAAGCAGGAAGCCGGCCTTTTCCCCATCCTCATGAGAAGCGTTGAGGGCTGCGCTCATGGCATCATCGTAAGTAGTCTCTGAGAAGACCCGATGCACAACCTACAAAGAAAATACAAGTGTCAAACACCTTTTCTATGTACAAAGGAAAGCGTGAAGACGTAAAGCTAAACATACCTGAGACAACGCTTCTCGAAGAAGCCATTCCTTGGCAACCAGAGCTTCTTGGAGGGCGGCTTGAGCTTGGGTGCGGGCGCGTTCGGCTTCGCTTTTGTTAAGGTTGGCAAGTAGCACTTCCTTTGCAGCAGCCTCTTCAACGCCCTTAAGCTTCCGCTCGGTGTGGTCAAGCACGCCCCTCTGGTCCAGGATCTCTTGGAGCTTCTTGGCATCTTCCATCGCCAAGGCATCATGAGCACGTTGGAGAGCCTCTAATTTGGCCTTGAGCTCCTCGTTCTCCACGCGTAAAGGCTCAGCAACGGCTTCAGCCTTGGTGGCCCTCTCGGTTGCGTTCCTCGCAGTCTCCTTAGCCAGCCGAAGCTGTTCGTTAACAGCTTGGGCAGCCTTGGAGCGGGCCTCGAGTCGCGCTTGAACCTCAACCTCGAGGGCCTTGAAGGCCTTCTCCTTCTCCGCAGCAGCTGCGGCCAACTGTTGGTTCTCCTCCCGAAGAGCCCGCGCTTAAGATACTTCCTTGGCGCGAGCTGCTTTCAACTTGTCGTTTTCACGACAAAGCAGCTCGACGCGCGGCTGCATCCGGGCCTGGAGAACCCGAAGCTCATTGGTTAGCCTACCCTCCTGGTAGCTAGCCATGGCTTCCCCCAACGCACCATGGGGAGCAGCGTGGCGAGCCCATTCCACGCACTCCACAGGGGTACGAAGGGTTGTTCCTCGACGGATGTTCCATCGCGGAACATACACTTCATTGGAATCCGACACTGCAAAAGAAACAAAGCAGTTAGGAAAAAGATGAGATATATAAGAAAGGCCAAAAGAACCCTACGCACCTGTAGGGTCGATCACAGGCCGATAGCCACCGAACCCATCGCCTGAACCTAAGGGAAATCCATCCAAAAGGTCGGGCAGATGGGAAGGTGACAGATTGGCGAGAAGCCCCGCGCGTACCTGATGGGCCGGCCGTCGTTGCCGGTGGCGGAGGCATAGTAGCGGCCGCCGTGGTCGCCGCCGTGGTCGCCGCCGCGGAATCCGCAGCAATTGTAACCGCCGGCTCGGTGAAAGATGCTGTAAAAATCGCACTCACCGCCGGCGGTGACGTCATCTCAGCTGAAACAGTCGGCTCAAAGGAGTGAGCAACTGATCCAGCGGAAGCAGGCGCAGGCGCCTGGGTCGACGCCTCGGGTAGGCTGACCGAGCCTACCGTCATTGGCGGAGAGGTACTCCTCTGCGCTCCACCCTGGAATGCGTCAACATCCACGCCTGCACAAGAAGATAATTGTTTCAATAAATTCATGAAGTATGATAAATCTACAAAGATAAGAAGGATGTTTGTACTTACGGGTTTTCTTGAGCCTGAACGTACGGACGGGCGGGGACGAACCCGATGGAGCCGGTCTCTTTATGCCGGTCACCATCGTCGTCATTGGTTCTCCGGAGGTAACAGTCGTAGCCTCCGGAGCAGTGTTCTTCTCACCACCGGGGTTCCCCGCCACCTCTTCATTATCTGACTCAGTGTCAGATAGGAGCACTGGATCGGCTGTGGAGGCCGCCTTCTCCTTCCCTTTTCCGCCGGCAGCCTTCTTCTTCCGCACCAACGGAGGACCATCTGCGGATTCCTCAGAAGAAGACGGGATGTCAGGAATTCCAGCAGCAGGTACAGCATTGAGGGGTGGAGGATAGAATAACGCCTTACCTGGCCGCCGGTGGCTCAGGATCTCGTGGCCCAGCGGATAGACCTCCACAAACCGATCCGCCGTTTGTTCCAAGATGGGCAACTCGTTCTCGTCTAGAGCACGAGTACCCACCCGCACGGGACCGTCAGCTTACCGCGGGTACAGGAGCGACTCCAAATCGTTCCCCTCTGAAAGAAAAGAAACAGTTAGAAGACAAACTCATATCAGCAAGAAAGACAAGACATACCATAAGGAATAGAGTTCAAACCGTATTCGAGAAGGATGGGAAACCGAGACGCCTCCTTCCATACCCGGCTCATCCCCAGCATCACCATCCCGGACTCCGCAAACCGGTAAACCGGAGATTGGACCCGAGATATCTTCGCGAACCATTCCGCCTCCTGGTAGTTGGAAGCGTGAAGGCTCGGAAGCGCTTGCCCCTTCTTAAACTTCATGGCAATGGGGATGGCGCGGGCAGAAATGTAGAAGAACTCCCGCTTCCACGATCGGAGACTGCGCTCGGTCGCACAAATCTTCAAACCCTTGATCCGGGTTGTCAGGGTGTACCACCCCTGGATGCACCTCCAAGTATAGAAGGTCATCAGGCGGTCCACATAGGGCTCAATGCCCAGAATTCGGCACACCCACTCGAAGTGCCGAATCTTGGCAATCGCCATCGGATGCACCTCGGTCAGGTGCACACCGTGCCTCTCCAGGACACGGTACACAAACTTTGTCAATGGGAACCTAAGGTTCCCATAAACAAAGAATGCAGCATATACCCCGATCTTGCCGCTGGGGGCATCGTACACAGTCTGCTGGGGTTCAGGAAACTCAGGCTCAAGAGACTCAAGCATGAATTTCCTGACGACGTACTGGTACAGATCGACAGGTAGAGCACACTGGCACTCTCCAGCAGTACTCCTATCGTCGGCTACAGCTTCAGCATAATGGGAAGACATATTGCAGAGGAAGAAGAAACGATTTCGGAGGAATGCTCAACTAAATAAGGGAGTATTCACCAGAAATCGCCTTAGAGATGAAGAGAAGAAGTGAAGGTGTGAATTACAAAGGATCCTCTTCCCCTTTATATAGTGATCGCAATTAATGCGATGAATTTAATGCGGAGGAGAGAGAAATTGAAGGTGCAATGAAACCGTGACATGTGGCACCAGGCAAGCTGGCAACAGCTGCTGAAAGGACGAGTGCCATTAATTTTGCGGCCACGCGCCCGAAAAATCGCGCCCACGCGCCGTAAAAAGCGTCTGGAATGACCATATAATGTCACGTCGCCATAACTTCCAACACGTCCTGACACAGTCAGAAGAAACCGTCGCACGACGACTGTTCTTATCCTTTCACCAATTCAAATTTCAAAGATTCAAAAAGATTCGAAAAGTAAGCGGGAAAAACCCCTTACCCCGGCTATCCAGTTGACCGTAAGTCGGCTGCGGGTACAGTGTTAAGGCAAAACCCTTCACATACCTAGCACCCGCAGGGAACAGAAGCCAAGAAAACCCAACTATGAAGCCGGGTGCGGGTATAGTGTAAAGGCAAAACCCTTCACATACCTAGCACCCGCAGGGCACGGAAACCGGAAAAACCCAACTATGAAGTCGGGTGCGGGTACAGTGTTAAGGCAAAACCCTTCACATACCTAGCACCCGCAGGGCACGGAAACCGGAAAACCCAACTATGAAGTCGGGTGCGGGTACAGTGTTAAGGCAAAACCCTTCACGTACCTAGCACCCGCAGGGCACGGAAACCGGAAAACCCAACTATGAAGTCGGGTGCGGGTACAGTGTTAAGGCAAAACCCTTCACATACCTAGCACCCACAAGGAAGTGAAGCCGAGAAAATCTTGGCATTCCACCCAACTACAAAACGGGCACAGGTACAGTGTTAAGGCAAAACCCTCCACATACCTAACACCCGTAAAAAGTCATACCTCGGCACCCAATTGTAAGTCGGGCGCGGGTACAGTGTTAAGGCAAAACCCTTCACATACCTAGCGCCCGCAGGGGATTAAACGCCAGGAACACCTCGGCAACCATAAGTCAGGTGCGGGTACAGTGTTAAGGCAAAACCCTTCACGCACCTAGCCCTGCAGGGATTTAACGCCAGGGATACCTTGGGAGTAAAGTAACTAATAAGACGAAGTGCGGGTACAGCGTCAAGGCAAAACCCTTCGCATACCGAGCACTCAATGGGAATTGAAACCAAGAAGGATCTTCTGGGCCATGCTTGCAGAAACGGGATTAACATCCCCGCATAGCAGGAACGTCAAGAACTAGATTGTTTGAAACTTCAGGATGGAATTGGTGGTTATAACATGATTGATCACTATGTTCAAAACCACCAAGACCTCATGGAGAATCTACACAAAAGGTTCTAAACGCTCCTGACTTGCGGGGAGGTTACAGACCTATCCGCATCATCCCAGAGATCAAGCAGAACATTGGGAAATTCTGCGTGACATTGGGAAACCCGTGGGTAAGACTTCCCGCGGAAAACCCATAAAACTAAACCCTTTTCAAAAACCCCTTGCTTAAGTCCAAAAGTTCACCTCACTTTATTAAACATTCATGAGAAGAACATTGGACTGGGGGGACTTGAAGAGGTAGGTCCCAGCAGAGGTGGTTAGGACCCGTAAGACTCCCTTAAAAGGAGACGTCTGCGCAGTTGAACACGCAAGACTCCTTAAACGGACGTCTGCGCAGTTGAACCCGCAGACTTCACCATAGGGACGTCTGCGCCGCGACCTACCAAACCCGCAGGACCCACCACGCTCAGAGTTGTGACGACCTCACATGCGGTACGCTAGCTGGTCCCGCAGGAAATGCCTCCCTATGGTTTCCAAGTATCCGCCTGTTCCCGCAGGTGCGGATACCCGCCATTAGGGACTGGCCACCCGCGCAGCATGGCTACACGCATAAGGCTCAAACTCGTAATAATTCAGTAGTCACCTGAAGAAGGAATGAGCAAAGCCGGGAACATTCCCGCATAAAGGCGGGAGGGGGAAAACTCCCGCCTAAATGAGCCAGTCCGTATAATAATGGAGGATCTTTTGTGTGATACCTGACGAGGTATGGACAAAAGATCTGACCAACGATACGACAGCTCACTGACAGCAGCATGGCAGACAACACGCCACAGCACTGTGACCAATAGCCGCCGCCTGCTCACCAACTCCTGCCATACCACGTGCCTAGCCTGTAGTTGGTGGAAAAGGAAAAGTGAACAGCACGCCTGGTCACTGTCAGCCGCTGCCTATCCACCAATTACCAGCAGAGCACGTGTGTAGGTCACAGTTGGCAGAGTAGTAGGCCGGCTAAACCTCCTTGGAAACCCACCTTCGGCTATAAAAGACATCAAATGGTATTATCATTTCATCATCTAATATCTTGTATAATTTACCTGATAACTGCTCTAGTATTAATAATATACTTTTATATTCAAAGAGTAATATAGACTGATTCTCACGCCGGAGGGTGGTCACAAGGAGGAACCCCCCCCCTTTCTTAGTGACGAGCTCACGGTGTCTGTTTTGCAGGTTATCGGAAGAACCATCTTGCCGGAATTAACCCCTCGTGGGAAACGTCTATCTAACCCTCAGGTTACTCGTAATCTGTCGGGGTTCGACTGGTGTTTCTTCAATTACTCATTATACATAAAAACAGATTATCAGATTTCGAGCTTTTTGTGTCAAATATGAGTTTAGTATGACTGTTATTTAACTCCTTTATGATTTGTAAGTAATTTTATAATGTATTTTGTTTAGCCTTCACATAATTATATACACAATAATACGTTTTGTATGCGCTATATGTATACAACTATACAAGAGTCACCTTACAAAATACAAGTGAGTTTAACCAAATTTTATATATCAAGTTCCAGCTTGAAGGCAGGCGTTTATTAGATGAATTGCCACTTAAACATGAACAAGCGCAATTAAGTTAAGCTCTAGTTCACATTTTAATGAATTTTTCTTGAATAGTTAGAAACAACTGAACGCATTTATATATACTGTATTTCTTAAAACTAATTGTTTTCTTTTTGTAATCTAACACTACAGTTTAACTTTCAAATTTACGAATTTAGGAGCTATGTCTTGACCGCAGGCATAAGATATTTCTAAATAAAATACATGGATGAATCTCGTAAACCAGTGTGATAAAAGACGGCAAACAATGACATCAAGAACCTCTCGTTATTCTAAGCATGACACAACTTTATTCTAACGAGACGATATAAAATTATAAATGGATTCATAGGAATTATATTAAAGAGATCAAGAGATCAGGTTTTCACTATCCAATGCACCTCAATCTTAACGACTTGCAAAGAATGCAGGCACAAGTGACGTATTTAGGGGTATCCGATGGACATGACCAGCTTTAACAAGATCCCAGTCCAACACTTAACTACGGTTTTTTGAAACCAACAAACCATATATAATAGCGCATGGATTGGATAGGTTGGTAGAACCTAACAATTTTGGTGGTTTTACGATTCCATTTTCGGAGTCTGAACTGAAACTTTCTTTTAATTGTTATGTACCAAAGGATTTAAAATAATAAAAATGGTCATGAATTGAATACTTTACATATACATATACATATCTGTTAGCTCCAAGTTGCTGAAATAGAGTCATGAACCAAACTACTAGAATTTCAATCTGGCTGAACCATCGGGACTTGATACGGTTCGAGCAGTTCTATCAATTTCAACTGTTTATATACACCCTGCCTGACTTATAGGCCTATCCTTGACTAAATATAACATAAACCCCCATTAGTGTCACCTATGTGGTTGGAAAACCCCTCCAATCCAACCCCGATTTAACCGGTAAGAAAAAGGTATCAATTTTAATACGTTATTTAACCCAAACTGCTCCTTTTGAAACCAAAGAAATAGATACTCATTGTTCTATGAATCATTTACGAGTGTATGGCTTCGATTTGATAATTAGTTGGCGACAATGTTTTTTAAGTAAAGAAATTCCAAACTTACGCATAATTACAACCCAAAATTACGATAACATTGATAGCAAAATTACAACCCAAAAAAAAACATAATTACCTTCAAAGTAGTTTTGCAACAATCAATCCATGTATTTTTCTCACAAAGTCTTGACTATACAAATATGCAAAACTCTAATAAAAGAACTTACCACCCATATTTGACACCCTGAACACCAAGACCAATGGCAATCAGAGCCAAAATTGCCTGCACACAACCAATTCCAACATCATTTACCAACACAATTCTGAATTTAAGGAATCTGGAAATTAATTGACAAACAAATCACAAACACAGAGTGTTACGAACGCAATTGGCCCAAGCCAATCATGCAGCCCAGCTCGGATTATAAACACAAAGAGAGTAGGGATAGGGGCATGAATGAATACTGTTAGATAGTTGTTGGCTTCTTCTTCCCATCTCCTACTCTGTAAACCCTAGTTTCCCATCCCCTTCTCTATCAATTATCTTGTATTATATCTGGTTCTTATTTGTGATACTTGAAAAATATCGATAGAATCCTATAGAGTTATATACCTTTTCTGCATTACATGTTGAGTTGTGAAATGGGTATATTTATTATTATTTAAGGGTAGTTTTGTCATTTAAAATATGTAATTTTATAATTACATATATGTAAATTGGTTATTACACATATGTAAACTTGTAATAACATACATGCAATCACAGAATTACAAATTAAACATATAAAAATCAACAAATAAATAAATAAAATGATTAGTTGTTAGAAGTTCTTAAAAGTCCTTAAATCTTTAAAAGTTTTGAAGAGATCGAAACCCATATATACAATTATATGTATACATGTGTGTGCGTGTGTCTCATATGGATGTATGAAGAAGCTAAGTCCTTTAGAAGCTATAAGTGCTTAGGAAGAAGCTAAGTTATTTAGATTCAAGTGTCGTTTGGTGTCCTTTGCAGTTAAATCACACAATCTAACTCAAGTTTATAACTATACACACTGATTCAGTGATTTCCATGTGTAGGCTACAAGTTGTTATGTTAGCTTTGATTGAATTCCAAGGATTAGGGATAACTTTACAATACGGGTAATCACAGAATAACTCATGTGTTGGCATTTTGTAACTCTAATCTGTATTCTCATTAAAACTTTTAAAGCGCATCATTAATTTAATCTTCTTCTGCCACTAAAAAACAAACAAACAAAACTCACCGCTATGGTGCAGGCAATAAGTCCCGGCTTTTCTCTGTGATCTACCCGCACAAAAAGTAGTATGAAAGCCCCAACATACCAGGGAATGGCCCCAAAGAAGAAACCAACCAAAAACCTGCATGAGAGCCAACTCGTTAATATCAGTTTAGTTTCAATGAAATACAATTTAAACCGTGTGTAAAAAACTTCTTGTTGTTTTACACTTACAAGAACCAACCAACGCCACAACCACAGCAAGGAAGGGGGCGACGGTCAATCACCACAGGTGTCCCCGGAGCAATCACAATGCCTGAAGAAATATTAAGTGGTCAAACATTGATAAGCATTAAGTAGCAACTTGATAACAATAATAATAATACTAGTCAATGATGAACGATGTATGTTTGAAACATATAATTTTAAATGAACTACTGATTTATGCTCTTTGCATATTTAGATGTTATTGTTTTAACTATTTGTGTGCCTCTTTACGTAAATCTTTTAGTCAAATGCTTTTTGGGTTATTTGTGATGCTGACGCCCTTAAACTCACTATGCTTAATGCTTACGCAGTTACACGTTGTTCGCTTATTGGTGTCTTTGTGATGTATATTCAGTACTTATCATTTATCAAAGGTGGTTTATGTGGTAGATAACATGTGCAAGCTTCAAAGCCGGTTAAGAGGCATGATACCATTTTGTGTCCTTTGGAAACAGTAACTATAAACAATAAAATAACAGGTTGATATGGTTTACATATTATCAGCCTAGAGAATTTAAAACTAATAATAGTCTAGACTTGTCAAGATATTTAACTCTATATTGTGTCAACTATCTTGTGTTTTGGGATATTATTTGCCAAAATTTCCAGCATAAGACCACTAGGACCAGCTTAGGGCATAGTATCTTAGATTTAGAAAGTAAATTGGCCCCAAATCAACTTCTAAACCTCAAATTTCATGCTTCAATAAGTTAGGTTAACAGTAGAGATCAAAATCAACACCTCACAGTTTCAATCCATAAGCATATGTTACTCTTCAATTCGTTAACTATATCATGATCATAACCTAAAATCTATAATAATAGAAATCTATATAGTATAAATGTAAATGAGATTAGGTCAAAGTAATTAAAAAGGTAAGGTACCTGGAACGGTTTGATAGCCATGTGCGTAACTGATGTTGACGATGTGTGGAGGACGAGTAGGTTGCGGAAGACCAACTGAAGGCTGGTAAGCGACAGGTGGCGGAGGATGATTTGCGACTCCTTGAAACGTGCCATAATATATAGACTGCTGCTGGTCGCCTCTGCTCTTCCCGTCTTCGCTCATATTTTGCGATCGGAATTGGAATCGGAGCAAGATCGTCGCCGGAAAGATGCAGTTTGGGCTGTGTTGTGTACCTGATCTGATTGATTAGGGGTGTTTGGGAGATAGATGACTTAGCGTTTAAGTTACAACACATTAACTATAATAGTTCATATTGAGTTTCTCTAAAAAAAAGTTTACGTGTCTCTTTTGTCTGCGTCGCACAGATTATACGTAGACATTGTTATCTGTGTGAATGTTTTTTTGTACAAACTTGACTTATCCACTTCTAAGATCTTTTAAGGTCTGCGGAGGGTTAAACAATACTACCACCTACCAACACCCACTTTCCACCGCTACCATCACCCATAGTCCGCCACCACCACCTTCCACAACCTAGCACCCACCATCCGTCGCCATCACTGTCCACTGTCTCCACCACCACCCACCGCCCACACCACCACCTACTACCACCGCTTGTAAACTACCACCAATTTATTTTAGCAGTCTACAGACATTAAAAAAGTCTTATTCTTACAGATGTCTGCAGATTTTGTGTGCAAACTACAGAGATTTTACCTTTGAATAGACATACACCGCGGATTCGATTTATGTAGTGTTGGTCATGAGCATTCAAGTGTCATATGAGTCGAAAGAAAAGCCTTTAAGCCCTACCGAATTATATAAATTATTTTTTTAAACTATAATTTAATGTTTTAGGAATAAACATAGATAGCATATAAAGGTTTTCTTTCACTTATACTTGACAATAGAGACCGTTTTATAAATTAAGTCATATCATGTACAAAAATAGCCTGTGACACATAGATCGCATATAAACTTTTTCTTTCATTTATACTTTGACAATAAAACATAATACCTTACTAAGTTATCCTTTTTATACATAACAGAACTTAGGTACAAAAAAAATCAAGGGGTGAGAATGTAGTTGACCACTTCCATGCATATTTGCAAGCAAAGCACTAATACAAGTAAAGTGGTTAAGAGGCTGGTACAAGTAAAGCGGTTAAGATGCTAACACAAGTAAGGCGGTTAAGAGAGTACGCGCATGCTGATACAAGTAAAGCGGTGAAGAGGCTAATACAAGTAAAGTGGTTAAGAGTTCTGAAAAGAGGCACATGATTCATAATTCATAATTCATAAACACTCATGCACTACAAGCAACGTACAATACTTGCATGACAAGCAAATTAAGTTTTAAAACATGACTAATGCAGTAAAGACAGCAATACTTGCATAACAAGCAAATTATTTTTTATACAGACAAGGGCCAACAAGAATCCCATTATTCAAACTTAAAAAGTCAACAACAGACAAGGTAACAAGTACCATAAACACATTAAACATTAAGTCAAACATGAGTCAACATGACTCCATTACTTGCATATTTCAAGGACCTTCAACCATGAAGGCCTACTGCTAATATCATCCCACCAAGCACTCACATGTTTCCTTTCTTTGATCATATACCCCTTTCCAACAGGACCAACCAGGTAGTTTGTAAAAGGAATGTGGCTAAGGTCAGCAAGGCTAAAGAAATCACCAGCCAGATACTTGCTTTTTGATAGTCGGTCCTCGTATATGTCCAACACCTTTGCGAGTTTCTCTTCATTTTCTTTGATCACTTGCTCGTTTCTTGTTACGAAATGCGGGCTAAACATGATGTGGAGCACAAGATTGTTAAGCGGCGGGTGATAATTGTGTGCCTCGACTTCTAGCCACTGGTTCACTAGACCTTGGTCTTCGAGTGTTTTTCCTAGTAAGTCAGTTCCTTGAGATTTGTACTTTTCCGCGTAGTAACGAATGATGGCTCTTGATTCTTTCGAAAACAAAAACAATTATATAGTAGTCTTTAATATTTAACCAGATACAAGTAGAGAATTGCATAAACTAAAACATTTGCCTTTAGAAAAAAAAACATAAACATTGGTACATATTGTTGTAGAAAAAGAAAATTGCTTTTTTAACGGACTATCTTTCTCATCTCTTTTCTCTCTCATACTACATGTGCTACCTTACACTACGTCTCTCTACTTAAAATTGTTTGTTTTTATAAGACGTTTCAATGTTATTACAAATATGATTCTGTTGAGGAACTAGTAAACCAAATGACCACAGACACATTATTTTAAAAAAAAAAGTGAGTCATTTTGTTAAATTTGTGATAAAAAAAAACTCAAATGAATTTAAAAAAAAATGGTTAAACAAGTCAATTTTATTTAAAGTTTTAAACCATAAATCATCTATTTTAAAACCAAAATTAGTTTATTAACTTATTCAAACTTATGTCTTCAAATAGCAAAAATCATTATTCAAACTTATGTCTTCAAATAGCAAATATCAGTTTCTTAAGGCAGACAGTGATACTGTCATCCTCCACAATCCAAAAGGAGTAGTCAGTTGTACGGTACAAACAGTTAATGCATGCAACCATATTTCCCCTAATTGTTATCTTAAATAAATCTTACCAAAAAGAGTGTAATCTCCATCTTGAATCACCGGAAGAGATCCAAACGGCTGTCAATCGTGAATTCATTATCAAAATGAAACCAGAAACGAATGAATGAATGACAATTGAATATACATATATATGATACCTGTAGCTTAAGGAAGTCAGGATTGAGATTTTCGCCGGCGATGAGATCCACGGGAACCGTCTCGAACTCGATTTCTTTCTCCACAAGACAAAGCAGGACTCGTTTCGGCGATGCGTAAGCCGGTCCGTACACCTTCACCACCATCTTCAGCTACCGACTTAATAATTGATTAGTGTACCTAGTCCACACAGACTAACAGCTTATATATACAACTCGTTTTTTAACTTAGCTCGTTCATTTTGACTTGTATAGCCAACGGGTCAAATATATATTTGACTTGTATAATTTCATTCAAAACTTATTTTTTATGACAGGAGCACTTACGCATTATTAATCTGCACGTTACCGTTACTCCGTTAGTACTGTTTTGGTGTATTGATACGAATTTAACTTTATCTGCTCAGAGGTGTAACAAAGGATCACAACACTTGTTATTGTTTATTTTCTATTACCCGAGTTTGAATTCTCCTTACTCTAGTGTTACCTTTATTTCAGAGCGTGTACATGAGCCGAGAATCGAGCATAGGAACCCCCCAACCCCCATAATGAAACCCGTATAAAAACCTTTTGACCACCCCGTCAAAATTGTGATGGCATGATAAGAATTTAACTGAAAGATATGATAATAGTGTGTTTCTCAAAGAGGTGTACACATATTGTAACTTTATATAGCTCAAATGATATGTGAAGGTGGGGTGTATAGGAACACCGTATTTTTTTTGTTAAAATAGTTAGATGTGACACTAATATTTAAATTTATATAGTTACGATGAATATTTTTATTAGTGGAGTGGTAATCTAATCGGACCTACAATTTGAATTGGTTTTGATATATTGTTTGGACCTGTTTTAGTAACCGAATATATTTTAAATAAATAAACTAGTACCGGGTATATATGGCTTTGCAATTTCAAATATGTATCCATGTTTATGTTTTTTTTTTTCGTTAGTAAACATTTTATACGGCTCAAAGCTCTTATTTGTTTTTCCTTTTCTTTTTAATTTTTTGAAAAGATATACCGATCAACCTTCATCTTTTATAGTCATATTATGTAGTATCATATTATGTAGTATAATGAAAATGTCCATTTTTCTAACTTTTTAGAATGTATTGGTCGTGTCAAGTTTTTAATTATCCCCTGACGACTTTGGGGACACCAAAAGCTCATTCAACGTCCTTCTTTGTTGCCTCTTGTGCTACCTCAGTACCTTACCCTCTTTACTGCCTCTTGTGCTACCATGAACCGTTTCTTTGGAGTTGCATGGATAGGGAAATGATGAAATGATTAGACAAATGGTGCCTCATGCATCTTGATATATCACGTCCATAAGATAATACACATGCTTATATTGTATTATAGGTTAGAGCCTGTGTTACACACGATAGAAAATATAATAAAGTAAAAAAATATTATATGCAATACGTAAATTCAGTTATTTCATATAATATTTTAAATTTATGACTTTTTAATAAGTTTTTGATATATTTAATTATTTATATATTATTAATTTTAAGTTGCAAACCAAACCTTTATGTTTGATTTATTTTAAAAAAAGAAACATTCATACCATATTCCAATGGAATGTTTATAATTTCATCAAATATTGGAATGAAGGTGAATTCCTTTAATTGAAGAAAGATTTCTCATATCAATACATTCACTTACCAATCAAACGGAATTATATATGGAATGTTTATAAATTCCATTTCCAATTCCCATAAAATACATGAACCAAACATGTCCTAACACTATATAATTTCAAATTTATATAAATAATTTCCAAACATTATTTAACAAAACATTAAAGGAAAATAAAAAAAGTTATCAAAATATTAAGCATGTAAACTTGTGTTAGGAGTTTAAACTCATAATAATCATTTAACTACTAAATAATTTCAATTTATTAAACGTTTAAAGTTTAGGAGTTACAATTTTAAAGTCATAATAATCATTTTATTTAGACTTTTAATATTAGGGGTTAAAAGATTAAAATTACACTCAAATAAATGCACAGGTTGTGGCAATAACCATCCTTGTTTGTCAGACTGTTTGATGATATTGTCATATGTAAAAGTTAATAAAACTTGACTAAATTGAAGTGGGTCTAAGAATTTTATAGGAATACAAAAAACGAATGAACTCAAACACATGTACACTAACGAACATGAATGAATGTTCACGAACATAAAATGTGTGAGCAGCGACGGTGATTATGTTGGAGGCTTAGGGCTTCATGAGGAATGAACGTTGACAACATAGGTTTTGTTAATTCGATCAGGTCATGGGTTATACAAAATAGAAACGGGTCCGTTTGTTATGTATAATATTTTGTGAATTTAGAATTTAATTTAAATAATAATGAGATGGATAAAATATAAAAGACAATTATTTATGTGGACAACCTAGATGAATGCCATGTAGACACATGGTTTTGCTTTAATATATTAGTAAAGATGTTAACTTCAAACGAGCGAACGACCAGTCGAATGATGTTCCATTTAATACATGTACAATAATTGCGATTGATTAAGCATGATGAAATCATCCTTGGAATCACTAACACCAAAAAAAATGCATTTCAAAACCATAAAATATGTGAGGCTGCTGGTGAGAGCATAATCGTAGGATGTTCATGTCCTTTAACAAATAAAACTAATCGTAAGCCACATCTTTAGTACTAACCAAAATATCCTAAATGTAATATGACCAATATCACTCACATATCTACCAAAACTATTTATTTAAGAAAAGCAACTAGGATCTGCTTATTGTAATATGCATCACAAAACATAATATAACCAATGATTAAACAAAACCAATTATAACCAATTTTCTGGTATCTGACTAAACAATAACAATTCAGTTGCCTAATCACTTAAACTCTATTTAAACCCCACAACTTTCCAAACACCACCGTCATCTCTAAACCAACTTCCAATGGAATCACTTCCCGCCATTTTCATATGGCTAGCTCCCTACATTCTAACCATAACTGCATTCATAATTCTGTTGACTTACACAAGAAACGCTCAGCTCCGGGTCCAAATTTCGTGTTCCCATTCACCGGCAACGTGATTTCCCTTATCCGCAATCCGACGTCATTCTGGGACCGTCAGTCCACGATGGCTAAATCCTCCCACACCGGATATTCCGTTAACTACATTATCGGCAAATTCATCGTGTTCATCCAATCCACGGACCTTTCACGTAAAGTTTTCACTAACGTCCGTCCAGACGCCTTCCATCTCGTCGTTTATCCGTTCGGTAAAACCTTGTTTGGCGAGCATAATATTCTATACCTTACGGGACAACAACACAAGGACTTACGAAGTCGTATTGCTCCTAACTTTACTGCGAAAGCTCTATCGACTTACATTCAGCTTCAACAACACATTATCCTCAAGCACATGAATACTTGGCCAGAATCCAAATCAATTACTCTCCAATCGCTCTGCCGTGATATGAATTTAGAAACGAGTCAGAACGTTTTCGTTGGACCGTATTTGAGTAATGAATTAAAAACCCGATTCAAATCGGATTATAACTTCTTCAGTCAAGGTTTAACAAAACTACCCATTGATTTACCTGGATTTGCGTTTAGAGACGCGCAATTAGCAGTTAACAAACTCGTTGAGACGCTTGCCGGTTGTGTTGATGACAGTAAGACGAAGATGAAGTCCGGTGTGCATCCTCCTACGTGTTTAGTTGATTTCTGGATGCAAGAGTCATTAACGAAATCGCCGGTGAAAAAAAACTGCCGCACTCCGGCAGCACCGAGATCGCACGTCATCTCTTCGATTTTCTCTTCGCCGCACAAGACGCCTCAACCGCGTCGTTGCTTTGGGCCGTGGCGTTGCTGGATTCGCATCCTGAGGTTTTAATGAAGGTTAGGGAAGAGGTCGCCGGAGTTGGATAAGTTAATCACATTTGACCAGATGAAGGAACTGCGGTACACGGAGGCGGTGGCGAAGGAAGTTATTTGGTACAGAACACCAGCGGCGATGATTCCGCATGTCGCCGGTGAAGACTTCCGGTTAACGGAATCGTACACGATTCCCAAGGGCGCGATAGTTTTCCCTTCGGTGTTTCAATCTTCCTTTCAAGGGTTTGTTGATCCGGAACGGTTTGACCTGGACCGGTTTATGGGGGAAAGGCGAGAGGAACGGGTTTACAAGAGAAACTACTTGGCGTTCGGAGTCGGGGCCCACCAATGTGTGGGGCAGAGATACGCGATTAATCATTTGGTTCTTTTTATCGCGATGTTTACTGCATTGTTTGATTTCAAGAGAGATCGAATGGAGGGCTGTGATGAGATTGTGTATCTTCCTACTATCGATCCACGTGACGGCTTTAAGTTGTGTTGTCAAACACGGAGATGTATCTCGTAAGGTTAAAAGTAGATCTGTCTCGTAAGATTAAAACAAGCCGTGTTTGTTTCAAATTATACGGTTAATAAATGTGACAAGGTGTTTATCCATGAATAATCAATAAATGTCCTTTGACTCTTATATAACTATCACTCGATAAGAGTGTGCATGAGACTGAAAAATCGAACCGTAACCAAAATAACTAATATAATCGTACCAAAATAATCAAACCCAATATAAAACCAATGGTTTGGTTTTATTTTATTATTCAAAAACCAATGTTCTGGTTTGGTATGGTTTTGCATGTAACGAAAACCGAACAAGATACCGAACCAAAAATAAAAAAACGACTTTTGTTATTGAATTTATAGATTAAAAACGGTGTAGCCCAAAACTTTTAGGTCTGAACGTGTGGATTTTCACGTTATCATTAATTAACAAAAAATTATATAACCAAAGTTTATGTCATTATTTCTTTCGACCCAAAAAAATCATGCCCAAATGAAAACATAAAAAAAATTGGAATCAAACAAAATCAATCGTGAGTAAACTATTTGTGAATAGCGACATCCAACAAAGATTACATACCTTCAATCGATGATGAACAACGTCGAATCGATGCATACGAGACGTGTCGATTGAGATAATAATCAAGAAAGACCACGACGTTAGGGTTTGTGAGTAAAAAAAAATTGAGCTATTGCACCAAACTTGTTCATATTTACTGCACTCTTAAAGGGACTCGTCCTAGAAGGTAGGATTGTTGAAGCAGAGAACTGTAGTTATTCAAGAAGCTCATTAAACAAAAAGTTTGTGAACCTGATGTTTGTAGTTATGTATAATACAATGATTAAGGGGCTTTGCAAGTTTCGTAATAATGTTACAGCGGTTGCTTTGCTCAGGCTAATGGAACAAAAAACTGCAAGCCTAATATCGTTCGGACGAGGCATGTAAGATGCTAAAAGAAACGAAGGATGAAAAGATTTATTTGGATGTGTGAAACTTTACTGCATTACTTCATGCATTTTGCAAGGAAGGTAAAGTAGAAGAAGCTGCCTGAGGCTATTATAAACATCATGGTTGAGAGAGGTAAGGTTCCGGACATAGCGACATAAAATTCAATTATACATGGTTACTGTATGCGAGGTGAAATGATCAAAGCAAGGGCTGTTTTTTATTTCTCCTTTCAGTGTATGATAATGGTGATAACTGATGATACAGTTTAAGCAAGCCCACTTTCTTGATGAAGTTAGATTCTGCAGCCAAAAGTTTTTATTTTTATGTTTATTTTTATTTGCTTTATACATAAGAAACCGTATCTTTAGTTCTTCCTCTTGTGTTTCTTATAGGGCATTGTCATCAACTTCAGATGGGTCAGTAAAGTTGGTTTATTATAGTGTGCGGCTATGGTTAATGCAGAACTGCCATTTCTTGATAATATTTGCAAAAAGATGTTGCAGCGTGTCTTCGTTCTAACTGATTATCGTTCCAAAACCCACATAAGATCAACGTCTAGATATCTTTGCCAACGATAAATATGTGTTGAGAACATATATGATCAGACATAACTGGAACCAGATGAAACACTTCATCATCAAAACCTATAAATTACTTGAGAACAAACCAGGAATTAACACCATAAAAGTAAAGCAGCAAAAACCGAAACAGCGAGGAACATTAAATAAATAAGAGTCAAGAACTAACAAAAATTAGCACGCGTGAACGTTCCTACAAACTAACCGAGAACCATAACCATAAACCACTAGTAGTAGTAGTAGCAGTAAAAATACAACCTCTCAAGGCACAGAGCAGCAGCAGCTACAAGACCCTGAAAAACTCGAGCCGGGTATGAAACCGATTAGTAGCCGTTTTACCATAGCTGTTGTGACTGCTGCTGAGGTGTTGCTTGACCTTGGGACCCACCAACAAGGGATCCGTCCCTGGGGTTTTGTTGTAGTTGATGCTCCTGGGAAATTCCTGTCTGAGAATGATAGTAATTTGGGTAATTGAGAGTGGGCCCACCGAAACTCTGTGAAGGCGGCTGCTGTTGCTGCGGTTGTTGACCTTGCCTGAACCCACTTGGCTGCTGGTTTTGACCCTGGAAACCGTAATATGTGCTTCCTGGTACAGCCGACATTGTTCTTGAACCGCTTCCATGAACCCACATTGCTGGGTTCTCGTTCTGAAACCATTCCAAAAATGCAAGTGACAGATCATTAAAAAAATAGTATATAACATACAAGGCAGACTATTGGGCAGGGTAAATTGGGTAACATGTCAAAACAATAATTTTTACAATAATAAAATTATTTCAATAAAAATGAAAATCTAGACTCCAATTAAACAGCTTATGTTTTATGGTATTGATAGCATACTTTTAACGAGCTACAACACATTTATTGTTTTGCCCATTATTATAATAAATTAGTGTTACAATGATTACATATATAATATTAATTCAATAACAAAATGGCGGGCTGTTATCGTATTAATAACATGTTTTTACGCAACTTACAACCCAAGATTATAATAAAATTGGATTATATTATAATTAAAGATACAATATTACTTCAATAACAATCTAGATTTTAAAAAAAATGGTTTATATTTTATAGTATTAATAACGTACCTTGACACTCTTTTTAACCTTTTTGTCCAAGATTATTATAAGAACATACTATTAATTCAATAACAAAAAGACTTATGTTTTCAAAGTATTAATAGCATGCTTTTTGGCAACTTTCAACCCAAGATTATAAGATTATAAATATTAGGGTTATTATGATTAATATTATTTCAATAAAATCAATATTTGAATAAAGTGACTTATGCTTTATAGTATTAACAACAAACTTATGGCACTCATTTGCTTTTTTGTACAAAGATTATAAAACGATAAAAAATATTATGCAATAGCAAAATGACTTATGTTTTATAGTATTTCTTCACATACTTTTTGGCGACTTGCAACCCAAAATCATTATAAATAAGTGTTAAAACTGATTGCAAATATAATACGTATTTAATAACAATCTAGATAAAATTAAAATGACTTGGGTTTTATGTTTCAATAACACATACTTTGGTGATTTTCAACACACTTATCATTTTTTTTTCAGAAGTAGATAACAAAATGTAAATGAAAATAATACCTGTTGAAGACAGAGCAACGGACTGTTCTCTTTATAATGAGCATTCAACACATCATCGTAACTTAAATTGGAACCAGCAGGGCCTGCAGGTTGATTAACTTGATAGTTTCCAGGAAGTGCTGTAGAATTACCAAACGACCCATAACCCGAAGGAACAGCTGCAGACTGAGGCAAACTACTAACAGAAACACTGTTTTTATATTGAGGAAGAATGGCTGCCAACTGTTGATGATAACTGCTATTACCAGCAAACGCTTGTTGAAATCCAGATGGCATGTATGTATAACTTTGTGGTAAGAATGGGTAGCTAATCATGTTTGCAAACGGGCCCAATGGTAGAGTGTGTTGAGAGTACGGGTGCAGAAGGTGGTGTGGAAGAGCGGGCCCGGTAGGAATGGTGTTGCCAGGTGGTGTCTGCTGTGTCGGTTGAGATGATGAAAAAACACCAGTCTTTAAAGCCTGCATGAACAATAAAGCAATTTAGTCACTATATGCAAAAAGTAAAACAATACTCTTCATATACAGAAGCTTAGATTCGGAGATTTCAGATTCTATATGGATGAACATAAGCTTGTAAGCAAACCAAATGTTCAGTGGACCGTTTGCTGGAAATTCGTTTATTAAATAAACAAACGAACACGAACACATGTCTTGTTCATTCACTTATGTTCATTCATGTTCGTTAGCTTACGTTTGTTTTAAGTTCTCGTCTATTTACATTCATTAATGTATTCATTTTAAAAATAAAAAATTATAAGCATGTTACAGCTTAGTCTAGTTTTAATAACTTTTTAGGTACGACACATTGTTCTTCACATTTACTTATAAAATTAGGTTTAGCTAGCTTACTTCAGTTATAATCGTTTGTTTATATTGTTAGCGAACGAACTAAACAAACACAAATAATAAAACCCTGTTTGTTTAATTAAAGTTAAAACAAACAATTTGTGCACGTTGGGTTTGTTTGCAGGCCTAGAAGAACGATGGCATCTTAAATTCTTCACAATACCTCTGTCATAGAAATTGGTGACCCACTGATAGAAGGCGCTGAGTTGGCATATTTAGTAGCCATTGATTGACTAACAGGGAACGGTGAGTATGAAAGATCCGATTCTCTAACTGGATGACCATTTGCCGCCAACGGGTTTGGCAACGAGTTTGTATATGCAGCCTGCTGCAAAATTCACCAAAAAAAATTAAAAAAATCAAATCTTGAAAACTTTATTGTCACTTTTGTAAAAGAAATAAAAGAGCGGCAGTTATATAACCATACCATAACGTTTGAAAACGGAATTGTGTCTGGCATCTGTGTAGATGTTTGAGATTGAGGGAAACCCGGGTTCAAAAGTTGGGTACTATCAAATGAATAACCAGATCCAGGTGTAGATGAAGGGAAGCCAAATTGATTCCCATGTGCCACCTCAGCATTTTCTTGCTTCAAACCGTCTCTTTGTGAACCAGAAGGTAAATCATAATTCCCAGAACTTGGTCCTGTTCGAAGAGCTGGATTGTTCTCTGGTGTTATTATAGACTCGTCACCAAAATACTCAGAATTTCTGCAAAAGAGTATTGTAAACCAATTAAATCCAAAAGAAAATATATTAAAATATACAGTTGGGTTATGTTTTATCTAGGCCCTTAAAAAACCAAACTGTTCAACAAGAAGTTTGTTTGTTTTGTTCATTTAGTTAAATGAACAAACATAATGCCACCTGTAATATTGAAAGAAAGATTTATACCTGGTTTCAGATGGCCGAACAGATGAAGGATCCACCTCAGCAGGTGTGTCTTCTACTTTGTTTCTTAACTGTCTAGATGTAAAAGATTCAGAAAACCCGGGATTCATTGTAGTAGAACCAAAGCTCCCAAAACTCAAATGTGAGCAATCAGCAGTTTGAACTTGAAGATGATTTGGAATTACTACAGAAGGAGCATCATCTTCTGGTTCATCCAAATGTCTTTCGTCTTGGATATTAAGTTGCTGCATGTTTGCACTCACTGCAGTTGCTAACGCATCATCTTGTTCAGCTAAACAAACAAAGTTCATTTTAGGTTCAAATAAGAAGTTTGATTTTCCTAAGAATGCTAGGAAGGAGGGTATTTTAGTCTATCACCTAAATATCAAAACCCATTTACTTTAATCTTAAAACCCACTTACATAAAACCCAATTATATCTTCACTCATCTCCTACAACCACCACCACTCCACCGCCCACCACCACCACAACTGTCACCCACCGCCACCACATCGCCGGAAAAGTTCGAAAAAACACAATGAAAAACACAATGTAAAAAACACAATGAAAAAAAACACAATGAAAAAAAAACACAATAAAAAACAAAATTGTATGACACAATGTAAAAAATACAATGGAAAAAACACAATTAAAAAAAAACAAAATGAAAAATACTATTGTATAACACAATTTTGTAAAACCCAATTTGTAAAAACCCACTAATTTTTTTTTAATTTTTATATTACAATATGGTACTCATATTAAAGATAAAAAGACACTGGTTATTGTGGTGAATTTGTTTTTCAATAAAAACGTAGTAAAAAAAAGTTATGGATGTTTAAAAATGATAGGGGAATTTGATATGTGCCTTGCATGTGAAGAGAGAAAGTCAACAAATGTGTTATTCCTTTTATACCCTTTCCCTTGTGTTCACACTTGTTTTCCTCCTAAACTAATCTCAACCCTCCATGTTCAAAATTAATGGACAAGATTACTTCTTATTCTTCCTACAAAAACTATACTTCCTATTATAACCTAACCCATTATACAATATCACATATTATAAAAGAGTACATGTCAGTTTGGTACCAAGAACATACCTTCCTGGCACTCATATGCATGATCCTCAGGATGAAAGGAATCCATGTTTTTATACAAATCATTATCATAATTAGGTGCACTCGCAGCTGCATCTTCTTGTATATTTCTGCTTGAAACATGTTGTGCAGTATGATCTTCATAGACATGATCTTCGCTTTCATTTTCTGCATGACCCTCTTCAGTCTGAGAATCAACATATTGATTGCTTCTTTCGTAATCCACATTCTCAGACTCCACGTGTGGCTCAGGCCCCACTACAGATTGCACACTAACGGTTTGTGGCTGCTCAACAGGCCAGTCATCATCATTAAAAGCATGATAACTATCATGTTGTTCTCCATGCGTGATTGGAGCTTTTGAAGCATAGTCATCGTAATGTGTTGATGGAGGCTGGGGTGGAACCTGGGTGCTGTAAGCCTTGTTTTGTGGTCTGCCCATTTTCACAATGTCAGCCATTGACTTTTGACCAGGTGCACCCCAAGAGGATTGAAAGGCAGGAGGTGGTTGTTGTGAAACGGTTGCTGTATTGTCAGTTACACTGAAAGTCGATGCTTTATTATCATAGTCAACAGAACCACTGCAGTAGCAAGAAACTATTGATAAACAAACATGTGGGAACAACTAAAAACAAGAAAAAGGTCCAAGAAATTTTCAGTACCTGTAAGCTGGAGGTGTTCGATTTGTATTAGTTGGTGCAGCTCCATAAGATGGTGCAAATGAACTTGTGTAGGAACTTGTCCCGTTTTCCCTTTTGGATTTTCCATGTAAGCCACCAGATTCTATAAAAATGTGTTAAATAAGAATTAATATAGAATTTATAATTACAGATTATTGAATTCTTTACAAAAAGGAAACACCCATATACCAGATGAGCTAAACTGTGAGGAACCACCACGTCCAGTATAACGGTCTGTACCGCTTCTAGAAGCACGGTTTGAAGTGCTACCGCCACCACGAGGTCTAGATTCCGTTGTATCCTTAAACTGATGCAAATAAAGATAAACCAAACTATTTATATTGGAGATTTGATGTAAAAAGACTTTGAAGAGCTAAACACGGTAAACAAGACAGTCCCCAGCTTTCAGTAGATTGAAAGATTTTTAAATTCATTGTATACAAGAAATTCAATGAACCATGAGTGCAAGAAAGATTCACACAAACAGTACAGGTCAGAAAAAACAGTATAAATGCAAATAAAAAAGGTAAGGCTGTAAAATATAAGTTTTGGGAAAGGGTGAAACAGCATATGCTTTGTGCCTCGTTCAAACCTAAGGGTGTGAATTTCTGACATAAAACAAACCTAACACGAAATTTGTGGGTTTAGGTTTAGTCTAAACGAGTCCGGCTGAGTGTAAGTAATTTATGCCAAACTTGAAAAGTTAACAGAGAAACGTAAGTTACATAACTATTTTATGTCATTCATGTTTTTATTGTAAAAGTGTTTAGTTAATATGCAAAAACACGAAAATAAATTTCGTTTCAGGTTACACAGTTTGTGTTGGTGTCAACCCGTAAACACGAGTGTCGTGTTCAAGTTCAACCTGTGAACACGAACCATTTAGCACCTTGAAGAGGTAGGTCCCAGCAGAGCCCAGCTGGACCCGCATGACTCACCTTGAAGAGAGACGTCTGCGCAGAAACCAACTGGATCCGCAGGACCCACCATGCTCAGAGACGTGACGTCCTTACGCGCAGTACGCAAGCTGTTCCCGCAGGAAATGCCTCCCAATGGCGAAGTACTCCGCCTGTTCCCGCAGCTGCGGATACAAGCCATCAGGGAAGGCCACCCGCGCAGCAAGGCTACACGCACAAGGCACTTAGCTCTCAAAATAATTCAGTAGTCACCTGAAGGAATGAGCAAAGCCGGGAACAATCCCGCACAAAGGCGGGAGGGGGAATACTCCCGCCCAAATGAGCCAGTCCGTACGATACTGGAGGATCTTTTGTACTGTACCTGACGAGGTATGGGCAAAAGATCTGACCAGAGATACGACAGCTCATTGACAACAGTATGGCGAGCAGCATGCTCTTGTACTGTATGTCACTATTAGCCGCTGCCTACTCACCAACTCCTGTCATACCACGTGCATAGCCTGCAGTTGGTGGAAAAGGAATAGTACACAGCAGGCCTGGTCACTGTCAGCCGCTGCCTACCCACCAACTACCAGCATGGCACGTGCGTAGGCCACAGTTGGTAGAACAGGAATACTATTCAGCCGGCTATTCCCTCTTGGAAACCTACCTTCGGCTATAAATACCCCAAATGGTATGATCATCTCATCTTATCTTGTATCTTACATCTTATACCTAATATCTGCTCTAGCAATCTCTTAATATACACTTATATTCAAGAGCAATCTAGTCTGATTCTCACGCCGGAGGGTGGTCACAAGGAGGTACCCCCCCCCTTCTCAGTGACGAGCTCACGGTGTCTGTTTTGCAGGTTATCAGAAGAACCATCTTTGCCGGATCTAACCCCTCGTGGGAAACATCAATTTAACCCCCAGATTATCCGTAATCTACCCGGGGTCGATTAGTGTTTCTTCATTGGCGCCATCCGTGCATAAAAGCTAGAACTTCATTTCTTTTCAGTTTTATCAAACTTCTGGAAAGATGGTTAAAGAAACTCCGGTAACCACAACCCCAGCTACTGGGGGGAATACCGGCGACTACACAGTTTTTACGAACACTACCCCGGTTACCCAAGCCGGGGCAAGTGCAGTAAATTTTACGAACACTACCCCAGTTACCCAAGCTGGGGCAAGTGCAGTAAATAATCGCCCACTGGGATTCACCGATACCCAGTTAGAGAGACAACGAACGAGGCTCCCCCGACAAACACTCGATGAAGTTAAAGCGTGGGCGGAAGCACGTCAAAAAGAATTCCAAGCTGAGTTGGATGAACGCTTACGTTCACTCCAACAGCCTGAGGAATTCGGAGAGTACTTGGACGATGATTCGGAGGAATCCGATAGTGACGCAAACCCTCGTCATAGGGCGAAAGGGAAGCGTAAGGAAACGGACCCCCAACCGAGAAGGCGTTTTGGAGAAACCTTCAAACCAAAAAACGCGGGTGGAAACCCACGTGACTTCTCCAAAACATTTACACCAACTGCTGCAAAGGCGGGAACGTCCAAATTTGCAAGGGACATTGCGGAAGCAATCGTCCCGAAAAGTGCCAAACAGATGTCCAACATCGGCACTTACGATGGTACATCTGATCCAGACGATCATTTGAACAGGTTCATAGCGGGGGCAACCGTCAGTAGTTGGACGGAACCTACGTGGTGTTACATGTTCCAAATGACGCTTGTTGGGGCAGCTAGAGCGTGGTTCGATCGTCTACCGGTCCACCACATCTACGATTGGGAAGACTTCCAGCAGAAGTTTAGCCAACACTTCAGCCAACAAAGAAAGTATACCGAGGAGCAATGGACAATCCAATTGCATTCGAGAGGAAGATGAATCTTTGCCAGACTTCATCACTCGCTTCAACTCAAAGAAGCTAAGTCTGGGTAATATTAGCGAAGATCTTGTTCGCGCTGCTTTCATCTAGGGCGCGAACGACCCAGAGCTCATCCGCACCTAAACGGGTAGAGATGGCATGCCATCCACATGGGATGCCATCATGACAGCAGCTAAACGCTTTGCGGAAACGGAGAAGCAACTGGGTAGAGATCTCCCTCAGAGCACAAACCTCTACACCCAGAAAACAAGAGAAGACAACGTCCTTACCGCCGGCTTGCAACACCGGTTAGGCGGAAGGGATAACGTACAGTCGAACCAGAACTCCAGATGGAAGCCACTCACCAAAAGCGTCACCGAGATATTCGCCACTGAGGAGCTCCCATGGCCAAAGGCTCCAATAATCCGACATCGTCACAATGCTGATCGGAGCAAATACTGTGACTTTCACAGGACAAAAGGCCACAACACTGAAGAATGCACAGACGTAAAGGACATCGTCGAAGCATTTGTCAGAGATGGGACGCTCGCGCACCTCGTGGCGTAACGAACGCTGAGCAGGCTGACGCGTGTAGAACCCCAGTTGGGGAAAACACGAATAAAATTGCAGCTTCAATGTTGGAGACTACATACTGCGTAAACAACGAGATCCCGAACCAGATGCATATCGGCTCGATGGCACTCCCATCCCAACAACATGGAAGGGAGCTCAATTACACAGTTTGCGTGTAGATTAATTCCAAATTTGTAAAGAAAAGGCCCAGAGCCACTTCTAATGGAAATGATTCTCCTTTGAACATCGACGCTGATGATTTTACATTTATACTTATGAACTTTCCACACGGATATGCCGGTCTTCACCGCATACATAAGTGTGAAAGAAAGTCGTTGCGTGGGGAAGGAGGCAAAACCCGCATAAACCCAAAAAACGGCAAACCTTCACGCAGGTCAGTTAAAGGAAAAGTTCAGTCATCCCACTAAATGAAAGTGCCGGTCTATCCGCACGAATCATGATAGAGGAAACTGAACACTAACCTATTAACAACCGTGCGTCGAACGGTTAATTTATTCAACACTGATGCCGGTACTCACCGCATAATTACGTGGAAAGTCGTTGCGTGGGGAAGGCGGCAAAACCCGCATAAACCCAAAAAACGGCAAACCTTCACGCAGGTCAGTCATAGGTAAACTTTGGTCATCCCACTAAATGAAAGTGCCGGTCCTAACCGCACAAATCATGAGAGGAAACCGAACTAACCTATTGACAACCGCGCGTCGAACGGTTAACTTATTCAAAATACTTAGAAAATTTCTAACAGAAGGATGAGGAAAACCTCCACGCAGGTCAGATGTAGGTGAAGTTTAGCCATCCTACCAAGTGCAAGTGACGGTTTCACCCGCACAATCACGAAGGGGGAAGCAAAATTTCAAACTATTATTTACCACGTTCAAAGGTTAACTTATTTTAAACACTTAGAAAATTTCTAACAAAAAGATGAGGAAAACCTCAACGCAGGTCAGATATAGGTAAAGTTTAGCCATCCTACTAAGTGCAAGTGACGGTCCTACCAGCACAATCACGAAGGAGGAAGCAAAACTTCAACCTATTATCTACCACGTTCAAAGGTTAACTTATTCTAAACACTTGAAAAATTGCTAATTTAAACTAAAGTATGCATGAGCAAGTCATATAACGTTTATAAAGCAAGTCATCCAGTGAAAGTAGCGGTCTTACCCGCACAAAGATTTATATTTCATAATAATTCATTACAAGAATGGCCGGGTAACTACCCGCCTACAAGAAAATAAATCTATATACAAGCTAAACCTGTCCTAACAGTGGGAAGGGATCTTAAGGTTCAAGCTTCAGGACCACTCCCTCCAAACCCACTTGTACCCGCACCATCAGTTGGCTGTGGCGGTTCAAGGAAGGTCTTTATAATGGCTAGCCCATCATCAGCAGCAGCAACTTCGTTCACCTTCTCCACCACCGGATGCGGGAAGGCGGCATACTGATTCACTGCTTGGTCATATACAGCTTCAGTATCAACATTATATAAAGGGAAGTTGGAAGGCGGGATGCCTTTCTCAACGAACCCTAGACCAAGCAGGAAGCCAGCCTTTTCCCCATCCTCGTGAGAAGCGTTGAGGGCTGCGCTCATGGCATCGTCGTATGATGTGTCCGTGAAGACTCGATGCACAACCTACAAGAAAAAATACAAGTATCAACACCTTTTCTATTTACAAAGAAAAGCGTGGAGACATTTTGAAGCTAAGCTTACCTGCGACAACGCTTCTCGAAGAAGCCATTCCTTGGTAACCAGAGCTTCCTGGAGGGCAGCTTGAGCTTGGTTACGGGCGCGTTCGGCTTCACTTTTGTTGAGGTTGGCAAGCAACACTTCTTTAGCCGCAGCCTATTCAACGCCCTTTAGCTTCCGCTCAGTATGGTCAAGCACCCCCCTCTGGTCCAAGATCTCTTGGAGCTTCTTGGCGTCTTCCATCGCCAAGGCATCATGAGCCTGTTGGAGCGCCTCTAGTTTGGCTTTAAGTTCCTCATTCTCGAGGCGTAGAGGCTCAGCAACAGCTTCAGCCTTGGTGGCCCTCTCGGTTGCGTTCCGTGCAGTTTCCTTAGCCACCCGAAGCTATTCGTTAACAGCTTGGGCAGCCTTGGAACGGGCCTCGAGCCGGGCCTGAACTTCAACCTCGAGGGCCTTGAAGGCCTTCTCCTTTTCCGCAGCCACTGCGGCAAGCCTCTTGTTCTCCTCCCGGACAGCCCACACCTGAGCTACTTCTTAAATACGAGCTGCTTTTAACTTGTCGTTTTCACGACAGAGCAGCTCGACGCGCGGCTGCATCCGGGCCAAGAGAATCCGAAGCTCGTTGGTTAGCCTACCCTCCTGGTAGCTAGCCATTGCTTCCCCCAACGCACCACTGGGAGCTGCGTGACGAGCCCTCTCCACGCACTCCACAGGCGTGCGAAGGGTTGTTCCTCGGCGGATGTTCCATCGTGGAACATACACTTCATTGGAATCCGACACTGCAAAAAACAAAAAGCAGTTAGGAAAAGATGATATATAAAAAAAAAGGCCAAAAGAACTCTACGCACCTGTAGGGTCGACAACAGGCCGATAGCAGCCAAACCCATCACCTGAATCCAAGGGAAATCCATCCAAGAGGTCAGGCAGATGGGAAGGAGGCAGAGGTTGGCGAAAAGCCCCAAGTATACCTGAATGATCGGCTGTAGCTGCCGACTTCGGAGGCATGGAGGCCGCCGCGGTAGAAACCAACGGAGGTGAACTCACCGGAGGTGAACTCACAACCGTGGTCGCCGCTGCGGAAGTACCCGCAGAAATAGTCACCGCCGGCTCAGTGAAAGATTCAGTAAATATGGCACTGACAGCCGGCGGAGATGTCATCACAGTTGGCTCAACTGGGTGAGCAACTGAACCAGCAACTGAAACAGGCGCAGCCGCCTAGGTCATCGCCTCAGGTAGGTTGACCAAGCCTATCGTCATGGGTCCGGAGGTGCTCCTCCCCGCTCCACCCTGGAATGCGGTAGCATCCACGCCTGCACAAAGAAGGTATAAGTATAATGGCGGAAATATATGAAGTTAAAAAGTAAAGTTTGTACTTACGGGTTTTCTTGAGCCTAAAAGTGCGAACAGGCGGGGACGAACCCGATGGAGCCGGCCTCTTCACGCCGCTCACCGTCGTTGTCCTGGGCTGCTCGGAGGTGACGGTCGTCTCAGCCTCCGGAGCAGTGGTCTTATCACCACCAGGGTTCCCCGCCACCTCCTCGCTTTCGGTCTCTGAATCAGACCGATGCACCGGATCGGCAGTGGAGGCAACCTTCGCCTTCCCCTTCCCGCCGGCAACCTTCTTTTTCCGCACCAACGGAGGACCATTTCCGGATTCCTCATCAGAACACAAGATTTGAGGAATTCCAGCAGAGGTTTCAGCATTGAGAGGTCGAGGATTGAATAACTCCTTACCTGGCCGCCTGGCGCTCAGGATCTCGTGGCCTGGCGGGTAGACCTCCACGAACCGATCCGCCGTCTGTTCAAGGATGGGCAACTCATTCTCATCTAGAGCACGAGTACCCATCCGAGCGGGACCATCAGCCTCACGCGGATGCAGGAGCGACTGCAAGTCATTCCCCTCTGAAATAAAAAAAAAATAAACAGTTAGAAGAAAAACCTATATCAACAAAGAAGACAGAGCATACCGTAAGGGACAGAATTCAAACCGTATTCGAGGACGATGGGAACCTGCGACGCCTCCTTCCACACCCGGCTCATCCCAAGCATCACCATCCCAGACTCCGCAAAGCGGTATACCGGAGTCTGGACCCGGGAGATCTTGGCGAACCACTCCGCCTCCTGGTAGTTGAGGGCGTGAAGGGCGGGGAGTGCTCGTCCATTCTTAAAGGTCATCGCAGGGGGGACGACGCGAGCGGAGATATAAAAAACTCACGCTTCCACGACCGAAGACTGCGCTCGGTAGCGCAGATCTTCAACCCCTTGATCCGATTGACCAAGGTGTACCACCCCTGGATGCACCTCCAGGAGTAGAAGGTCATCAACCGATCTACGTGGGGCTCTACGCTCAGAATGAGACACACCCACTCAAAGTGGCGGATCTTGGCGATCGCCATCGGGTGTACCTCCGTCAGATGCACGCCGTGCCTCTCCAAGACACGGTATACAAACTTCGTCAATGGGAACCTGAGATTCCCATAAACGAAGAATGCAGCGTACACCGTCTGGTGTGGCTCCGGAAACTCAGGCTCGAACGACTCGAACTTGAACTTCCGGACGACGTACCGATAGAGGTCGGCCGGAAGAGCACACTGGCATTCGCCAGCAGTGCTCTTATCGTCTTTATCAGACGTAGACGTCGGGATCTCGACGTGCACGTCAGATTCTTCGGCAGCAGCTTCAAAATCGTGAGTAGAAGACATGGTTTGGAGGTAAAGAAGAGTGATTTCAGGAGAATGCTTGGCAGAAAGTATTCGCCGGAAATCGTTTATAAGAAGAGAAGAGTGTGAATTACAAAAGACCCTCTCCCCCTTTATATACTCATCGCAATTAATGCGATGAATTTAATGCGGAAGAGAGAGAAATCGCAGGTGCAATGAAACTATGACAGGTGGCAATGAGCAAGCTGGCAACAGCTGTTGAAAGGACGCGTGCCATTAATTTTGCGGCCACGCGCCCGAAAAATCGCGCCCACGCGCCTGAAAAATCGCCTGGAATGACCATATACTGTCACGTCGCCATAACTTCCTGCACGTCCTGACACTGTCAGAAGAAACCGTCGGACGACGTTTCAACAGTTTGGACTGTTCTTATCCTTTCACCAACTCTTCGAATTTCAAAATTTCAAAAAGATTCAAAAGTAAGCGGGAAAATACCCCTTACCTTGGCAACCAAGTAACTATAAGACAGGTGCGAGTACAGTGTTAAGGCAAAACCCTTCACATACTTAGCACCTGCAGGGAATTGAAGCCAAGAATACCTCAGCGACCAAGTAACTATAAGACGGGTGCGGGTACAGTGTTAAGGCAAAACCCTTCACATACTTAGCACCCGCAGGGAATTGACGCCAGGAATACCTTGGAAGTAAAGTAACCGTAAGACGAGTGCGGGTACAGTGTCAAGGCAAAACCCTTCAAATACTTAGCGCTCCGCAGGGAATTGAAACCAAGAAGGATTTTCTGGGCCATGCTTGCGGAAACGGGAATAACATCCCCGCATAGCGGGAACGTCGAGAACTATATTGTTTGAAACTCCAAGATGGAATTGGTGGTTTTAACATAATTGATCACTATATTCAAAACTACCAAAACCTCATGGAGAATCCACACAAGTGGGACTCAACGCTCCCGACTTGCGAGGAGGTTACAGACCTACCCGCATCATACCCAAAGATCAAGCAGGAAAGTCGGGAATTTCTGCAAGTGACATTAGGACTTCCGCGGGAAGAATCCCCATGGAAAACCTTAAAACTAAACCCCTTTTCAAAAACCCTTTGCTTAAGTCCAAAAGTTCACCTCACTTATTAAACATTCATGAGAAGAACATTGGACTGGGGGGACTTGAAGAGGTAGGTCCCAGCAGAGCCCAGCTGGACCCGCAGGACTCACCTTGAAGAGAGACGTCTGCGCAGAAACCAACTGGATCCGCAGGACCCACCATGCTCAGAGACGTGACGTCCTTACGCGCAGTACGCAAGCTGTTCCCGCAGGAAATGCCTCCCAATGGCGAAGTACTCCGCCTGTTCCCGCAGCTGCTGATACAAGCCATCAGGGAAGGCCACCCGCGCAGCAAGGCTACACGCACAAGGCACTTAGCTCTCAAAATAATTCAGTAGTCACCTGAATGAATGAGCAAAGCCGGGAAACAATCCCGCACAAAGGCGGGAGGGGGAATACTCCCGCCCAAATGAGCCAGTCCGTACGATACTGGAGGATCTTTTGTACTGTACCTGACGAGGTATGGGCAAAAGATCTGACCAGAGATACGACAGCTCATTGACAACAGTATGGCGAGCAGCATGCTCTTGTACTGTATGTCACTATTAGCCGCTGCCTACTCACCAACTCCTGTCATACCACGTGCATAGCCTGCAGTTGGTGGAAAAGGAATAGTACACAGCAGGCCTGGTCACTGTCAGCCGCTGCCTACCCACCAACTACCAGCATGGCACGTGCGTAGGCCACAGTTGGTAGAACAGGAATACTATTCAGCCGGCTATACCCTCTTGGAAACCTACCTTCGGCTATAAATACCCCAAATGGTATGATAATCTCATCTTATCTTGTATCTTACATCTTATACCTAATATCTGCTCTAGCAATCTCTTAATATACACTTATATTCAAGAGCAATCTAGTCTGATTCTCACGCCGGAGGGTGGTCACAAGGAGGTACCCCCCCCTTCTCAGTGACGAGCTCACGGTGTCTGTTTTGCAGGTTATCAGAAGAACCATCTTTGCCGGATCTAACCCCTCGTGGGAAACATCTATTTAACCCCCAGATTATCCGTAATCAGCCCGGGGTCGATTAGTGTTTCTTCACACCTCTACATAAACCCACGCACCTCTTTTTTCTTTTCTCGCTTGCTCTTCACCACGTGAAAAGGATCTACAAAAGAAAAATAAGAACTTTATGTTAGAACCAAAGTTCAAATACATATATATTTATCATAATCATAATATGGTCTTAGGTATGCTAAAACTTTACCATAAATTTATAATACTTAACAGGAAGCGGTGTTAAAACAGGTGTTTGTTTTATGAAGTTAAACAGTGGTGTGGTGTCATCAAATTCAAACAATGAGATGAAGCAACTCGAAATCAAACACATAAGATATAAGTAATAGAATCTTATCATAACAGCAGCTGCAGTTTCTTTCAATTAATTAACCCTAAATAAATCCCACACGTTGAATCAGCTTTTGGGAAAAAAAACAAAACTAGTTTGTAATAATAATAGTAATGAAGGTAACCTTGAGAGAGAAGACGATGAACGGCTTCATTAGGGTCCATATTAGAGTCTTTAAGGGCGGCGTAGATCTCAGCATCCGATACAGCGCCGTTTACAATCTCCTTGAGACTCTGTACCATCTTCCTAGATGCCGCCGGAATTCCGCCGGAATTACCTCTGCTGCTGGCCATCAGATCTAAACCACCGCACTTGGAACAACAACACTGATTGATTGGGGATGAATTTGTTTCAAGTCCGCCACGTATAATAATAATAATAATAATAAGCAGCTTTTCAAAACCCTCCTCTCCTCTATTTATAAAAACTTTTTTTGTTTTGTTTTGTTTGTAAATTTGAAATTTAGATTAACATGTCTATTTTTTGGAATTCCTAAATTTATAAAACTTATTTTTTATACGACTTTCCGGAAGTTATACCAATTAACAACATCATAACACCATTCGAAATGATATTCGTAGTGGGACACCTTGGAAGGTTTGGAGGGGGCCACTTCCCCCCACAACGGTGATGGTGAAGAATGTTGATTAATTGGGTGATTAAATCATTTTGATACTAACCAGGTTGCTAAGATCAAAAACTTACAACCACTAACACATGTTCAAAGTTGAAACCATAGTTTGCATACTCACATTGAACGTTAATTGAGTATCTATTCTAATAGTAGTAGTAGGGGCGTATTAAGAATACTAAATGATATGATAAAAGTCAAATAGTAGAGGTGAAACTAAATTCGAAAGTTAAGTGGTTTGCATAATCATGTTTCAAAGTTATCAAAAGTATGATTGTCAATCTTTGTCAAGGCCACCATTCGAATCAGACTTCAACGTTAGATCTGTTCCGCTAACATCGGGTCAGATTATAGAAACTTTTTAACATAACAATGTATTTCACGAGTCAGTTTATGTTATGTAGTTTTGAATAAAGTAAAAAGATTCGCTAAATATATGTGATTTTCTTATTAAGAAACAAGTTGTGTTGATGACAATCATAGGTGAATTATTAACGTATCAACAGTTTTCGTCGCAACGAGCATATCCTATCACTAGTTAGTTAAAAGTAACTAATTTTCCATGCATTGTATACATAAACTTTGCTAGTATTTGATATGCAGCGATGTCAGACGGAACAAGCATTGTGAGATAATGAAAAAAAAAGACAGTTTTAGTTAGCCAATAAAATTAAATCATCTATTACATAAAAAAATCTTATTATCTCTAAACACATCAAAAGCGTCCATTAACACTCATTTTCTTTTTCTTTATTCAATCACCCTGCTTTCTTAGCACAACCACTTGACCACCACCCCTTGACAACCACCACCACGGCGACTTTCTTTTTGGTAATTTTTCTTTATTTTGAGGTTGTGTATCTTGTCATTCATAGTTTATTCCATTGTATTTTGACTATTTTCTTACCTACCAGACAACACAAAATAATGATTTATTTCATTATTGCAGGTTAACCAACCAAACAGGGCAATGGAATGACAATAATCTATTTAATTCCCTTGTTCATCTCATTTCTTCGTCCATTTCACTACTTCATGCCAAACACACTTAGTAATATTTATTGTGGTTTGATTTGATTTGGTTTATTCAAACGATATGGTTTCGAGAAACAACAAACCAGCTTGGTTGAGCAGGTGATCAGATCGGCTGATTTACCCGTTTCAAAGTCTGATTTTGAAAATGTGATGGTTTGAACCGATTTTCTTTATTATTTTTTTAAAAATAATTTGTATTAATCTTTTTAAAATTATAAAAAACTTTCATTATTACCAATAATAATATAAATACATGACTAATCGAGAGTTCTCCACTAACGCCTGTTTTAAACGGAAGAGATCACTGATTCATCAAGTGTTTCACTAATCCAAATGTACTAATCAACTTGTCCAATCATTTCATTAATTCTAGATAGTGATTAAAATTTACGTCTTAATAATCTTAAGGGGTGGTAGTCACCTCTCACAAATTACGAAACGATAACAATAATAATAATTGCGAGACCATCAAAAACTAATCACCAATACAATGTTAATGATAAGCTCACAGCAATTTAATAATTAGTTTTGAGACCAACAATTCTTTTTCCTCCTGGTCTCTTTTATTCAATTGATGTTAAATATGCAGAAACTTAGCATTCTCATTCAATCCTATATCTTGTGTGATGGGCGTTTTTATAATTTAGAGAGTGATCCAGGGTGTTGTGAGTTAAAAGTTTATATATTTTAGAAAACGTAGTGATTTTTCTTTATATTTAAAAAGTTACTGTTCATCCCCTATAACTTTCTAAAATATTTTGAAAGTGGTTGTGAGTGAAGGAAAGAGAAAAGGTCATGATAAAGGTATAAAAAATATTATTTAATTAAAATGAAGAGAGAAAATGTAACGAGTTTAGTGTAATTTTTGATTTAGAGATAAAGGATAGAATGAGAATGCTATGAGGCATGATTCAGAGATTTAACTTAGATATGTATATCAGGAGTGTTACATCAAAATGGGTGCAAAAAACACTTCATAGAGGTCTCATATTATAGACACAACAAAACACCCGAACTTAGGGTTGTAAACGAAACGAACCAAACCTAACCGGACAATACATTGTTCATATTCGTCCGTTAAGCTTTTTTCGTACAAACGTACGATTCATAAACACTTTACCGAACGAAATTTCTTGTTCGTGTTCGTTTGTTAAGGAACGGAGATTTAATTCGTTGATAACGAATGGGTTAGTGGAGGTGCAGTGGCGGCGTCACATAATGATGGTGGGTAACTTGGACATATTTCAAGTTAACAATTTTTTTTTATATAAACACTCTCTTTCTTGGTTAATGAGATAATTGATCTGATGTAATCATATTTCATCATACCACCAAGATACCGGAAAACTACTTAAAATGAATATTGAATAAAAAGCAACAAGTTTTTGTATTATATAAAAAATAAAATAGAGCAAAGAAAGCAACATGAAAAACAATACAAAACACAATGAGCCTTCATTGGGTTTCCTATAAAGCTAAAAGCAGACCAAGATTCTTTACTTTTAGTACACATTGAAACACACAAGTGGCAAAAATTATTGTTTGGTTTTATTCACTTTGTCCATACGTCTCTTAAAGAGATGGATTAACCACAACCATTTACCAAACCTGTTAGACACATCATCCTAGATACGGCTTATTTGTTAACAAGTTCAACTTGTCCAGTTCATCTCATATGAGGAATTGGCTGCCTAGTCACGGCCCTAACACCGCTGTCATCACTCAAGCAGGAAGTGCACCCACAATACATGTTCACGTATTACCTCTTAAAACTTAATTTGTTCATATTGGACAATAGAGAAGTTGGTTAATTAGAGCGTTGCCTTATTACTCAAGATGTGTTTTAGGGTCACAGGCAAATCAGTTCTCATTATAACCCCATAGTTAAGTCTTTATATCGTAAGAGTAACATGATTCATGACCCGTAGAAAGTCTTGTGTAGCACAAAACGAATAGCGTCACAGTCAGTCAGTGGTGTTACAAAACACCTACTAAAACTTAACTTTTCTTTCAAATTCTGAGCATTCACATGTAATGTTGTAAACATTTCTAGTAACTTTAACTTGTTCTTCATAAATTTGAACCTTCATGCATGAATTTGAATTGAAAATGATAGAATTACAAATTAATCTTACTATGTTAGTTTTTGTTCAACAAGCTAAAATATTAAAAATTATTTGTATATATTGAAATATAATGTCTTTAAATGAATTTATTATTCACCTGAAGAAAGTACACAGTCACCACGTTTACTTTTGTCACCCAATGAATCCTTTCTTTTTTATAGAATTGTTAGATGCCAAATCACCCTTTTCTTTGAAGTTGAGTTCACTCCCCGAGAATCAAATCTTTAGTCCCATGAAACAGTAAAAAGGGAGACAAAGCAAATTCCCAAAAATCCATCCAAAAGATGAATGAATTACGAGAATCCGCAACTCGTTTCGAATATTTATTCATTACAATTACATAAGTATACTATATTTAGTTTATATAAGTGTTTTTCAAAATACTAATCTATTTATTTTCTTATACATGTGTTATTTTACACAATCAAACTCATATTAATCGATTTTTTTAACATTTCCAAGTTGTTACATAAACCTCGATCGATATAAAACGGGTACTTTTTGGTTTTTATATTCACCCTTGTTAACCGCGTACAAACACATACAAACAAAGAAAAACAAATTAAGGTCATGAATAAAATAGATCCAAAAATGGAGCATCAAAACTCCCTATTTGAGCACCTCTTTCTTGCTTGTAGTTCCCAACAACCCAATGCCTCATATCTCAAGTTTTCTCATATTCCATACCCTCTTTCACCAAGAAGAAACCTTTGATTCTTCCTCCATTATACATATAAACACACATTCAAGCTATCAAAGATGCCTCTCTATATCTACATATTTGCTTATCTTCCTTGAAACCCATAAACAAAAACCAAAAAACCACCTCATATACACACTATTTTTCCTCCCCGCCTTCTGGTCCCAAAAATAGAGACATTTCCGGGACGATATGGGTCCTCGAGTTGTTCAACATTCGTTGTTTATTGCATTCTGTCTTCTTCTCAATCCAGGTAACGTTTATTTGTTCTTTTTATACTTTTAGTTGTACTATTTGTATGTGCAACCCTTTTAACATTTTATAGATATAAGAAGTTGATTAAGTTTCATCCCCTGTTTAAAATGTTTTTCGGTGTTTTGCATTCTTAACCTTTATCAACCACATGACCTATCGATGTCATTATATATAGTCTTTCGAGGGTACTTTTTGTCATTTTAACCAGTGAATGAACACTCGTTTATTTGTTCTTTGATACTTCTACCGTTTGTAACGCTCTATAGATACAAGAAGTTGATAAAGTTTCGTTTCCCATTTAACATGTTTTCTTCGACGTTTCAATAAAACTTTAAAAGTTTAAACAAAGTTACATTTTTGACCTTTATCGATAGTAACATCTAGCTATCGGTGCTACTATAACTATCTAAGGATATGTCTGTCACTTTAACTTGTGAATAAACATTTGCTCAACTACATATTATATCCTAAAGCAAAGAATATTAATGATTTTGTTGATTCTTTTTTCAGAATCAAGCTTTGCTAATAAACCTTCTATACAAGCAACCTTACCTAAAAAAATGCTTCACCTTCAACAAGACCAAATATTCACAACCCAACTGGATGACATTCCCATTGTTCAACCCACAACTCCAACCGGAACGCCGAGCACGTTCCCACCAACGACCACCACCCCCATCGGAGGAGACCCCACAACCCTACCACCACCATCCGGGTTCCAACCAAACAACCCGACTCCAATGACTCCATTCCCAACGGGCCCGTCAGGCCCAACGGGCCAAACAGGCCCAAATCCAACCGGGCCTTCTGGCCCATCGTCGGGTGGATCATGGTGTGTTGCAAGCTCATCGGCTTCCGAAACTTCTCTACAAGTGGCTCTTGATTACGGGTGTGGATATGGAGGAGCCGATTGCTCGGCTATTCAACCGGGTGCGAGCTGTTACAACCCGAACACGGTTCGGGACCATGCTTCATATGCTTTTAATGCATATTATCAGAAGAACCCTGCTCCAACTAGTTGCTCATTTGGAGGAGTTGCACAACTTACCAACACAGATCCAAGTAAGTACTGTTTGTTAACCATGGTACATTGTATCAGTAGGTACTTAGGTAACCTTTGATTCTAATGATTGCATCAAACTTGCTTTAGGTTCAGGAGGCTGTCAGTATCCAGCCGGCAAGTCGTCCGGCGGCGGCATGACTCCACCATCACCGCCCACGCCATCAGCACCAACCACCCCCACGTAAGCAAAGTTATTATCGTATCAAATCATATCTTTTAATTATGCTAGAGATAATTCACCGGTTTGAGTTTAATATAAAATGCTCGGATCAGTTTTGGATCGTTAAACGGGTTGTGTTTACGTCAACCAGAAAGATTAACTTGTTTAGCTTATTTATTATTTATTTCACATTTTTTAAAACGTGTTTTATGTCTTAAATTAAGTTGGTTGAATATTTTCCAAAAATCAAAACTCAAAAGAGAAATCAACAAATATTTTATTAATTGGGAAAATTTAATTATTTTATATACACTTATATATTTTTCTATAAACTTGCACTTTTAGAGTATTAGTATGCGATAATAAAAAAAATGGGTTAAACATGTTATTTTCGTATTAACCCATGAACATTCATATCATGTACAGGTTCTTATGCCTGATATATTTTTTGGTATTGTGTCAAATTTCAGGGTTCATATTGGGTTAGACCTAATCATGGCCCATTTAGCACCGCTAATTCTAATCATGGATTTATGTTTGTAATTGCAGAATGAGTACACCAATCAACCCGTATCCTACCTCACCCAGTGCACCATTTGGCGGTGGTGGTTCAACCGACCAACCGGGCTACACGTCATTGAGCCCAAGCGGAGAGCCAAGCTCAGCGGGAGCCGTGGCGTGCAACTTACTGCTCCCGTTGGTGTTAGTTGGTCTGCTTATGATTATGAACAGAGAAAAGTGAAGGTCAACGGTCACCTAATTGAGATGGGAATTCACTTGGTCAACGGCTTTGACTTTACAAGGAATTCGCGAATTGAAGTGGAACATGTTCTTAGACTAAGATCATTGTCATAATTCATATCTATATATATGGCTTTTAGATGTAGTAGGATGTATACATAGAATTTATAAAAGAAAGTAATTTGTCAGGTTACTTCTTGCAATTATTTATTAGCAGAGTAAAATTCATAGACAAACTCGTGTTTTATAGTTTGTTAGATGTAGAAAGAATAATAGCTAAATAGCATTTAATAGCTAAGTTTCGCAAAGCAAAACTAATTCTGGTTAGGCTTACGCATGAAGTTTTGTAGGCATTCCAATATGACTTTCACATATTGTAGTTTCGTAGAGAAGCTTTGCGAAACTTCGAAATTTCTTTAGTCTACCAAATCTTAAACTGCATAATCTTACATCAATTGCAAACCTTATGGTTATGGATCGATTAATTGATAATATCAACCACAAATCCCATACCCTGTAAACGAGCCTCAAAGCATTCACATCCTTTCTTCTATCTCCATATCTAAAATTACACTAAAAATCAATACATTTCTTTTTCATTTTCAATTAAATAATAGTTTTTATACTTAATCATTTTCTTTTCTCTTCTCCTCTCACAACCAATTTCAAAAAGTATTAAAAAAAATTATAGGATGCGAGCAATAGTTTTTATAGAAAAATCAGTGTAATTTCTCTTTTCTCATCTCACAATACCCTTAACCACTCTTACATAATAAAAACACCCTTCATAAAATATAACGGTTATGATGTGAATGTTCTAAGCCACCCAATTTATTTTTACATCCTCCTTCTGGCCAAGAGTATCATACACCTTCTCGATATCCACTTTAAATATCATACCTTGTTTCTTCGCTTTCTTAATAAGCCAAACCACAAGTTCATTAAGAATAAGGGGGCCATCAAGAGTACTTCAACTAGCCAAACGATTCACCGACACTTTCAAACTTTTTTGTAAATTTTATAAAACTATACATCAATTTAAATCTAAAGTAAAAAAAAACCGTTCCTCCCTCCCAACACTACCTTTCCCCCGAACCGATCATCACTTCACCATCGTATAATCCCCCCTCCCCTTAAAACAACACCATTAATCTCTAATAATTCATTCTCATATAAAACCCGTTCAGTTTAAGGATATAACTAGTAAACTCACCTACTCGCTCTAGTCTTCCATCATCACCCAGTGTCATGGAAACTAAATGACGAAAACATGAATCAAACATATGTTACATGAAACACTCCACCACCAGCTAATAGTTTTAAACCGACACCAAATAAAGTTACAATTACTTTTTTTTGTTAATTATATAAAACAATATATTAATAAGACAGAATTACAGAAATTGTCCTTTATTTTCACCCAAATTTCACTCGTTGTCCATAGTCTTAAAAATTGATCTTTTTTGTCATTTACGTTTCAAAATCAAACAGTGTTTGTCCTTTTCGCATAACCCAGTTAAAAATCCTCGTTAAGTCAGGTCATGTGCCTTGCACATGAGGGGCAAATTAGTTATTTTGCCTATTAAATTAAAAAATGTTTTAATAAATAAAGAAAAACAATAAAAAACAATTAATATATATTTATATTCTTTATCTCTCTCCCCCCTTCTTCTTCCTCCATAGCCACCACCAAGTTTTCCGGCGACCACCGCCGCCGCCTGCTGCCGTCTTCTCCGGCCACTATGGAATTGAAGTAGATCTGTGTGTGGAATTTTAACCTTTAACAAGTAGATCTGCAGGTGTGCCCATGGCGATGCCTATAATGTTTTTTTTAAGAATATATTTTAGTCAAACATGCTTATTTTGATATTAATTTTCTCTACTAAAACTCAATAAACCGAAGCCAGGGGTTTTAGATCTTCAAGCAAAGTTTGTTATTATCCAAATATATAGTTCACTTGTTAAAGGTTAAAATTCCACACACACCTTCAGATCTACTTCAATTCCAGAGTGATCGGAGAAGATGGCGGGGGCCGGCGGTGGTGGTCGCTGGAAAGCTTGGTGGTGGCTATAGAGGAAGAAGAAGGGGGAGAGAGATAAAGAATATAAATATATATTAATTGTTTTTCTTTATTTATTAAAACATTTTTTTTAATTTAATAGGTAAAATGACTAATTTGCCCTTATGTGCAAGACACATGACCTGACTTAACGAGGATTTTTAACTTGGGTTAGGTAAAAAGAACAAACGCTGTTGGATTTTGAAACATAAAAAACAAAAAAGATCAATTTTAAAAACCAGTAACAACGAGTAAAATTTGGATGAGAGGGAAACGATAATTTATGTAACTCTGTCTATTAATAATTTAAACAAAAGAAATATAAAGAAAAAAGTAGCATTCGTCCCTCCCGATATTCCGATCACCGCCGTACAGTATCAAATCAAAACCTCAATAAAAATAAAACAACACCATTGATTCGATTCTTCATCCTCACACAAACCAACAATGAGGCGACTTTTCGGTAGAGGAACTTCCACTGACTCTTCAAAATCACCCTCCACGTCATCTCCATCACCGCCTCTATTCTCTCCATCAACCGCCGTGGCTTCCGGCCCCGCCAGACCTATTCGTCTGGTCTATTGCGACGACAGCGGTAAGTTCCAGATGGATCCCGAAGCCGTTTCCATTCTCCAGCTTCTTAAGGAACCTATCGGCGTTGTTTCCGTCTGCGGCCGTGCTCGCCAAGGCAAGAGTTATATTCTCAATCAGGTACTCGTTTTTCTTTTTACGCCAAAATTAGGGTTTTGTCGTTGGAAGGACTTGAATTCATTTGATTTTGGATTCTAGGGTTTTATTTGAGAAATTAGGGTTTTGTAGTTTACTGCTGTTAGGAGGACTTGAATTCATTGATTATATAGTTTTAATTGTGTAATTTTGGATTCTAGGGTTTTAAGTGAAAACATTGCTTATGAAATTGGTTGCTTATAGTGTAATAATTTTGGTTCTCTTTTCTGGAAGAATTTAGGGTTTTGTAGTTTACTTAATTCATTGATTATGTAGTGCTTCTTGTATCGTTTTGGATTCTAGGGTTTTAAGTGAAATCATTGCTTATGAACTTGGTTAATTGGATAGTATAGTTTTTGGAAAATTAGGGTTTTGCAGTTTACTGTTGTTAGAAGTAATTAAATTCATTGATTGTGTAGTGTTTATTGTATAATTTTGGATTTTAGGGTTTTAAGTGAGGACATTGCTTATGAAATTGGTATCTTGGGTATTTTAATTTTGGTTCTGTTTTCTGAAGAAAATTAGGATTTTGTGGTTTACTATTGTTAGAAGTACTTAAATTCATTGATTGTGTAGTGTTTATTGTGTAATATTGGATTCTAGGGTCTTAAGTGAGATCATTGCTTATGAAATTGGTTAATTGAATAGTATAATTTTGGTTCTGTTTTTAGGGGAAAGTTAGGGTTTTGTAGTTTAGTAGTTTACTGTTGTCAGAAGTACTTGAATTTATTGATTATATAGTGTTAATTGTATAATTTGTTTCTAGGGCTTTAAGTGAAACGCTGCTTATTAAGTTGTTTACTTGGATAGAAATTGGGTTAGACTTGTGTCATACCATGGAGAGAATGGGGATGTATAGTGCTAATTACCTCCAATATTTAAAGTTTGAATCAAATTTTATTTAACGTTTTGCTGAAATTTATATATTTTGAGCATAAATAAAAACTTTGTAGTGATTACATCGAAACAGAAGGCAAGCGGGCAGCAAGCTGCGCCACTACCCCTTTTTGAATCAAATTTAAACATGTGTGATAAATTGCGTATAAAACTGGATTTGTGGCAATAAGCATGGAGACTTACAACATTTTTGTTTAACGTTATTTTCTAAAAGATGACATTGAAAATAGGACATCTCAAAATTAAAATTTTTGCAACTTGAAGTCATTAGCAAATGCTCAAAGTTATAAGACTTATTTTTTTCCCTAGAAAATTGACACGCTGAACCTCAAAATCAAATGTTTAGTTTTAATACAGTGGTCTGACTTTGAACTTCACAGTTGAAGTACGCGTAACATTTTGATCTTTTTAAAACATGCTACAAGTAACGAAGTATGAGGTTTGAATAGTTATATTAATATGCGTGAATGTATCAACCTTGTTGTAATGCATTCGTTAGGTGGTTATTATCATTAAGATCTTGTTTAATATTTGTTATTGGTGGGATATACTAAGTACGATGATGACGATGATGATGATCTTGTTTAATATTTGTTCTTAGTTTGTTTTTACAGTTTTCTATTTTCTTGATTTAAAGTCTGGATTGAAAGTTTGTGGCTTTTATTGTAATTTTATCTTATTTTTTTGTAGCTTCTCGGAAGGAGCAGTGGATTCCAGGTGGCATCAACTCACCGTCCATGCACAAAAGGGCTTTGGCTATGGAGCACTCCTTTAAGGAGAACCGCTCTTGATGGAACTGAATACAATCTTTTACTGATAGACACTGAAGGAATTGATGCTTATGATCAAACGGTTAACTCGACTTCTTTATTATCTAGTTTTATAAATTGTTTGCTGATCTTCTATAACTTCTTTTCTGATTGTGCATTTTACAGGGAACTTATAGCACACAGATTTTCTCTCTAGCTGTACTTTTATCTAGCATGTTCATATACAACCAGGTCAGAATATTATTCATCTTCTTTATTCATTCTATGTATAGCTGTTAGTGCTACTTAATCTATCGGATCATATTTTTTGTGTATCAGATGGGTGGCATAGATGAGGCTGCACTGGATCGTCTCTCGCTTGTAACTGAGATGACTAAGCATATTCGAGTCAGAGCTTCTGGCGGGAAGACCACTGCTTCTGAGCTTGGACAGTTTTCTCCTATCTTTGTTTGGCTTCTAAGGGTACATTCATGCTGTTATAATTTTTTTTTGATTTGTCCGTAGGCCTGTACACTAACTGAACAAACACAAATGGAGCTTGCTCGGTTTGGTTTGTTAACTCTAACGAAACAAATGAACGGACGTTAACCCTTAAGGAAACAAATTTTATTGTTAGTTTTTTTGTTTGTTAAGAAAGTGTACGTGTTCATATATGCTTGTTTGCTAATATTTTAAATGAACGCTGAGTGTTAATGGACGAACACAAACGAACATGAACCCATTTATTTTTTTAAAGAACAAGCATGAACAAGAAAATTCATCATGCTTGTTCATTTGTTTGGTTAAAGTTAAACAAATGAATGCAAACAAGCCCTTTTTGTGTTCGTTCGGTTTGTTTACAGTCCTACCTCTAGTAAACTAATGTGTGAATGTTAAACGGCTCATTGAGTTGTTGAATGTTGATTTTGTTAATCATGTTATGTAACCAGGTACTGCTATTATTGTATTTTATTGCTTTATTTAACTACCATGTTTCAATTTGCAGGATTTTTATCTGGATTTGGTGGAGGATAACAGGAGAATAACTCCACGTGACTATTTAGAACTTGCTTTGAGGCTAGTACAAGGTGAAGCAAGAGATATCTCTGCCAAAAATGAGGTTATTTCTTCACTTATTTTAGATTATAAACGTGTTTATATATATATTTATATTTATATTTAGATTCTTAAGCAATTGATGATGTAGATTCGAGAATCCATTAGAGCTCTCTTTCCAGACAGAGAATGCTTCACTCTCGTGAGACCTTTAAGCAATGAAAAAGAGCTACAACGGCTTGACCAAATATCGGTTAGTACTCTCTTTTATGTTCATAAAAAATATTCGTTAGTTTTTCAAAAAAAAAAAGAAAACTGATCATTAGAATCTTACTGTGGCATAGATGGATAAATTGAGGCCAGAGTTTAAGGCGGGACTGGATGCATTAACAAGGTTTGTTTTTGAGAGGACTAGACCTAAACAGGTGGGGGCCACAGTGATGACTGGACCTATCTTTGCTGGCATCACTCAGTCCTTTTTGGATGCCCTCAATAATGGTGCCGTTCCAACTATTACTTCTTCTTGGCAGGTTAAATTTTTGGGCATTTGTTCATTTTCATAACAGTCGCATCGGCTTGATTATTGCTGTTGATTTTGATAATACTCATTTTTTTCTTTTTTCTTTTTTAGAGTGTTGAAGAAACAGAGTGTCAAAGGGCATTAGAGTATGCTACTGAAGTTTACAAGTCTTCTTTTGACAGTACGAAGCCTCCTGAAGAAGTATGTTTTTTATTGAATTTTACATTATTATTTGTATCTTAGTTTTACTCAATGACCATATTGTATAATAGTTCATATATCACATGTTTGCAGGCTGCAATACGAGAAGCTCATGAAGAAGCTGTTCAGAAGGCTGTGGCTGCTTTTAATTCAGTTGCCGTTGGGGCTGGTTCTGTTAGGCAAAAATGTGAAAAACGGCTTCATACTTTTTTGAAAAAAGAATTTGAGGTAGCTTTTTTGAAAAATTTATGGTACTATCTTTGCAGTCATAGGTTGTGTTGATACTAATTATTGAACTATTGATGCAGGATTATAAAAGAGAGGCCTTTATGAAGGCTTACATGCAATGCTCAAATGCCATACAGAAAATGGAGAAAGAACTAAGAACAGCTTGTCAAGCTCCTGATGCAAAGTTTGATGATATTCTTAAGGTAATTGTCTTTAAATGCTTTTTAGGAGTGCTGAGAATCAGTTTGAGTATCCATGTGTTCTTTTAATGCGTGTAGACGTGTCATGTGTCGTATTTGCATGTGTATAGTTTTTAATTTATTTTTATTTTTTTATATAAATAATCATTTTATTCTAATTTTCATTTACTATTACTAAATAATATATTATTTATTCAAGTTTAAAGGTAGTTGATCACATTTACTGTTCTAACATTTTCATATGACAAACATACATGTAGAATTCATAGCATGTTAATGTTCGGGTCGTTTTTTCTTAATGGAATTTTGAAAGTATAATTATTTTCAAATTTTGTTTACATATTTCAGTAACCCTAAATGTACTAATCGGTTTTGTCATGTAGGTTCTTGATCGGCTATTAAGCAGCTATGAAACAACTCCATATGGTCCCGAGAAGTGGCAGAAGCTAGCTTCTTTCTTACGACAAAGGTTTGGCTTTTTAACATCATAACTATTCTTTTTTGTTTTCGCTAGATTTGACTCTTCTTTTGTTCTCTTTGATTTTTTAGCCTTGAAGGTCCAGTTCTCGACTTTGTTAAGAAGCAGATAGATAATATTTCTTCAGAGAAAAGTGCCCTACGTTTAAAATGTCGGTCTATTGAAGATAAAATGAGCTTACTCTCCAAACAACTAGAAGCTAGTGAAAAATACAAATCCGATTACTTAAAACGCTACGAAGAGGCTATTAATGACAAAAACAAGCTAGCAGAGAATTACATGACCCGAATATCCGATCTCAAAAACAGTTTCAGCTCATTAGATCAAAGATGCTCGAGTCTATCAAAAGCTCTAGAGGCTTCTAAACATGAGTCTATAGAATGGAGAAGAAAGTATGAGTTGGCATTATCCAAACAGAAAGCTGAGGAAGAACACGTGTCATCAGAAGTAGCTAACCTTAAAGCTAGAAGCAGTGCAGCAGAGGCAAGATTAGCTGCTGCAAAGGAACAAACTTTATCTGCTCAAGAGGAAGCAACTGAGTGGAAACGAAAGTATGATATTGCGGTTAGAGAAGCAAAGATTGCACTTGAAAAAGCAGCTGCTGTTCAAGACCGTGCAAGTAAACAAACACAATATCGCGAGGATGCTCTACGCGCTGAGATTGCTGGCACGATTACCGAGAAGGTGACTTGTTTTTAATGATTAGTTGGTGTGTTTTAGAACTTTGAAAAGATAGTATCAATTGGTTTGGGAACTGCAGGAAGCTGAAATTAAAGATAAGGCGTTAAAGATTGAACAAGCTGAGCAGCGTGTAACAACTCTGAGCTTGGAGTTGAAGGTGAGTGTGTTCTGAAAATTTCAAGTATGTGTAGATTTGTAAATGAATCGAACAAACACGATCATGGCATGTTTTTGTCCTTTCGGTTAACTTTAACCGAACAAATGATCAAACACGAACAATTAAATGAGTTGAGTTTTTTGTTTGGGCTGTTTATTAAGAAAATGAGTGTGTTCGTGTTCGTTTATGCTCATTCGATAATAGAATAAACGAACGGTTCACTAATGTAAACAAATAAAAATGAACGAACATGACTTAGCATAGATGAACGAACGTAACGGAGTGAGCACTACTTAAAAAGTAAGTATGACATCAATATGTTAAGCAAAAAATTCAATAAAATTAGACCAGATTGTAGCAGGCCCAACTTTTTTCTAATGCATATGTAAATAAATGAACTTTTGAACATAAACGAACAAAAGTAAACAAGTTTAAATGAGCGAACATTCACGAACATACATGAATGAACGAGACATGTAAATGTTCGTTTATCTAGCTAAATGAACAAAAAAATTTTGGTCATGTTCGTTCGTTTATTTAGCTAAACGAACAAAAAATTGTTGGTCATGTTTGTTCGTTTTATAAATAAACAGCCATAAACAAACTTCCGGCTGATCGGTTCAAAAACGATTCACTCGGGTTGTTTACAGGCCTAAGTATGTGGCTTGTTTATAATATTTTAATGCTATGTATCTTGATTCTCAGGCTGCTGAGTCCAAGATAAAGAGTTATGATATAGAAATATCCGCTTTAAAAAGTAATATCAAGGAGTTAGGTGAACGGTTAGAAAATGCAAATGCAACCGCCCAATCATATGAAAAAGAATCAAGAATTTTGGAGCAGGAGCGCCATCATCTAGAACAGAAATACCGATCCGAGTTTGACCGATTTGAGGAAGTCAAAGAAAGATGTAGAACTGCTGAAAAAGAAACCAAACGAGCGACCGAGTTAGCTGACAGTGCTCGGGCAGAAGCCGCAGCTGCTCAAAAGGAGAAAAACGAAATCCAGCGGGCAGCTGACGAAAGGAAGACTGTAATCGAAAGGCTCGAGAGACGCATTGAGAGCCTAGAAAGACAAAAACATGATTTAACTAACGAATTAGAACGGTTCCAATCTGCTGAGTTGGATGCGGTATCCAAAGTTTCAATATTGGAAGCAAGAGTTGAAGAAAGAGAGAAAGAGATAGAAACATTATTAAAATCAAACAACGAGCAACGTGCTACAACCGTACATGTCCTCGAAGGCCTTTTGGAAACTGAACGTGCGGCTCGGGCAGAAGCCACTAAACGGGCAGAAGATCTTTCGGTTCAATTACAAGCCACACAAGGGAAGCTTGATTTGCTCCAACAACAAATGACAACTGTCCGCCTTAGTGAGTCTGCATTAGACGGCAAACTAAGAACCGCTTCACATGGAAAACGGTTTAGGGTTGAAGATAATGAAATGGGAACCGATTCAGTTCAAGAAATTGGTAGAGCGGTTAGAGGCAATAAGAGGTCTAGGAGTATGACTAGTCAACCTGACGGTGGTTCGGTTTATAGAGGCGATGATGAGGATAATAATAATAATAACAGTAACTATAGTCAACCGACCAGTAATGAAGATTACACTAAATTCACCATTCTGAAACTCAAACAAGAACTCACAAAACACAATTTTGGTGAAGAGTTGCTGCAGTTGAAGAATCCCAACAAGAAAGATCTCTTGGCTCTTTATGAAAGATGTGTTCTCCAGAAATCTTGAAACGGTTAGTTTGTTTAATATTAATCATCATTACACATCCAGATTGCTCATTAATGAGTTGATTTAGAATATGTTTCGTCTAAAGCTAGTCAGTTGGTCAAACCACTTGGAGTCTGTAAAGAAACTTATTCTTAAGGGTCAACTGATTTCTATTTTAGACAATCCTTTTTTGTTGTCACCCATAAACTCCGAACTTTAAAAAGTTGCAATTCAAGGTGGTCTGTGGTTTTCAAAATGTTGACTTTTCTTTGACGTGATGATGACTTGATGTTGGTTAGCAGTAATTTTGATTTTTTTTAAACTTGGGTTTTTATGGTTGGAAAACAAAGTTGGGCTTATATATTAAAAAAGGCCAGGCCAAGATATTTTTATATTTTTTTAGTGTTAAGGGGTATATTTGTCATTTCACACCCTCTTCTTAGCAGCAGTAGTTAACGTTTATTCATTTTAGAGACTAAATGTGTTACATTTATGCAAACTGTCTTAACTTGCAATTTCTCAAAGTTAAGACCAAATTGTAATATGGGCTTACCACAGGGGCTATTTGTGTAACTACTTTTTATTTTCTTAATGTAAAATTTTAATTGTATTTACTACTATATCTGGTTTTTTAGAGTTATTTTTAGAAAATGGATAAAAAGTGTTTTGCCGACCATTTTACTTATTTTGCTTCTTGTTGCTAACGAAAACATATATTTGGTGCAGGTTTTTTTTCAATTTATATTCTGACAACAAAGATTTAGTGGGTTTTGTTGGAAGATTGTTTTGGTGTGTATTTTAAAATGCCAGATTGTAGTGTAGTTTCTAAGTTATCCTGCACATATCTGCTACTAATAGATCTTAGAAACGGAGCTATGATTCATTGGGAGCTTTGCTAGTTCTAGCTATATCTTGCAGATTATGTCGACTCGATTCGGGCTTTTAGCATTTGCCAACTTTTATGATCTTTTAGGTGTGTGTTCTTATGTCATGATTCAGAATGACTGTTTGATTTTGTATCATGTGTTATTTGGTCACTTGGGTATGTGCTCTTTTCATGACCACTTTTTTTTTTTTTTAATTAATTAATTTATTGTGTGTGTGTTTGAAGAATGCTGCTGATTTGATGTGGGATCAACGACGAGATTTTTTCCTGACTTTTTGGTATAGCATGGGGGGCAGGATTTTAGTAACCTCGCTAGTCGCTACCATTGGGATGCCATTTCTTGAAACATGATCTTAAACTTGTCACCAAGTACATCATTTTACCGGTATTAAGTTTCTAGCAACTATTATAATTTAATTTTTAGGATTTCATAATCTATTATCTATTTTATAACAAATAAGTAAATGAAGGCATCACTTGTCACAATTCTTTGAGCCCATATTTACTTTCTCCGCTTCATTTTCTTTACTTAATAAGTGTCTCAATTCTAGTTACTGAGTTTCTCAATTTTTTTTTGTTAAAACGACAGCCCATACACTCTGCTTCTAAATTACATCTTTTATTTTAACGATCCTGTGAGGCTACTCTAAAGTCGAAGTAAACAAAAAAACGGTTTTTTTGACCTGATACGAAGCTAGTATGACAGAAACTGATTTTGACCCGACCGAACCTGTAGGCTTGGAACCTGGTTACAACCATCTCTGTTGAAAGCGGTACCAAACTGGTTAAACTGATCCAACCCGGTCAAAAATCGATCAAACCTTATTAAAAAACCCAAACTGTCTCAGCTTGAACCGTTTTTGACTTTTTGTTGACTAACCCAAGCCAGTTTTGACTTAGGAACCAGTTGTGCATCTCTATAAACTCTACGCTTCTCACGGCAATGATGTATGCTGCATGGTCTAACTTGTAAAACTTGATTGTAGAATTGATCTTTGTTAAGAAATATTGTATTTTCATAAGATAAAATCCTTTTAAATTTTAGTAAGAACATAAATTTCTGAACATCGTCAAGTCCCTAAACTGATGAAAGTACCAATTTGTTATGATTATTTAGTTAAACTATGGACTACGCGCTGTCAAACAAAAGCTCTTAGTATTTTTTATTTTATTTATGTATTTATTTATTTCATATTTACCTTATAAAAAACGAGTTTCAAAGTTCATAGGGATGATAATTTCTTACGCTATCCGAAAACGACACAAAAATAATAAGATTTTGGGTTGTCATTTCTAGCATATAGCTTAATTAAACCGGTTGACATTCTAACATGCATAACCTATTTTTCACAATCCACCAACTCATTAAGAGTGCTACTCAACAACCCGTCAACCCCATTTCACATATTTTGATAAATGGGAAAAGGAGTTGTGTTCGGGTCAAACAATTTTTTAAGTACATTCAGATTAAAATTGATGTTCTTATACGAATAAAAATACATGTCATGTGCAAGTTGAGAGATACCCTTACAAGATTTTCATAATGGTAATCTAGTGTAACGTAGCAACTCTATTATAATTTTGTTTCCTGAGTGAGTCTTCCTGAGACGGGATGTCAACTGGCCATATTGATTTTGTCGCTCCATCCTGACTCACCCAAGAACACCATAAGGAGGAAACCTGTCACTATGAAAAGCCCCTTAAGTTTGTTTCAAACCTAAAACCATAAGATTTCAAGTCTTAACCATCACGTTTATGGTATTAGACCAGAAGACCAACTACATGTTACAAACATGCTATTATTCATTTACATTTGTGGTGAAAATCATAATGCCTATGACTCTACGTCCATGTAATAATCTTACTGATTAAACAAACAACCAGTTAAGTACCCGCACACGTCTGTTCGGTACAGGTACGGCGGTACGGGTACCCAAATTTACTGATTTTAGGTATGAGTACTTTCGGGCGTAGGTACGAGTATTATGGGTACTTGGTAGCCGTAAAGGATATGTAGGGGTTTTTATTGGGATTTCCATATTTCTAACAGTGTTTTTATTAGGATATCCTTAAGGCTTCAAGTGGGCTTTTCAAAACTATTGATAATCAAATATTAAGCACTAACAGTTCCAATCAAACCAATCAAACCCTAAATCTCTTCTCTTCTTCTTTCAATTAATAACTAGTAACACTCAGTGTGAATGGATTTTGTAATATGGTTGATTTGTTTCATTTTTAGTTTTGGTATTATATTTGATTGTGGTATTACGGTTCTGGTTTTGGTATTATATATAACTAGTGTTATACCCGGGCAGGTCGGTAAAACTCGGGTGGTGGTGGTAAAACCCAAATGTTGTCGGTCTCAAGCGTTAAGGCAGTAAATCGAAGCAAATTCGGTTGATTTCGGTTGCGTGCGTTATTGTACATAAAATAAAACAAAAATATAAAAAATTGAGGTGGACCTATGGGGTGACGTCGGTTAGTAAAACTCGATCGTTGATAAAACCCAACCGTTATCGATCCCGACATTGAGGAGGTTTCTGTCACTCGTTACAGTACAGAACTAAAACGAAAAAAAAAACAAACAAACAAAATCAGCATTCAGTCGGTTTTCGTTACGTTCGTTAAGGGACTTGAACTAAAACAAAACACAGTGAGTCTAAATGGGTCCAGGTGGTTTCCGTCACATTCGTTACGATACCAGACCTAAAACAAAACAAAAATAAAATTGGCATGCGGTCGATTTTCGTTACGTACGTTACGGACCGAATCTAAAACAAAACTAAATAAAAACAAAATACAACCAATAAGGTGTCGCAAAGTGGGCCAATAGGAACTTTGCGGCACCAAAGTTATATATTATTATATATAATAATTGATTGTCGGTACGGTACTGATATCGCTAACAAGTTTAGTGGAAATTTAAAAGAAAAAGAAAAAAGTGGTACCAAAGCGAGTACCGTATATGAAGTATCCGTACTCGTACATAAAATTTGGGTACGGGAATAAGTACCCAAATTTACTGATTTCCGTTACGGGTACTTTCGGGTACAAATACGTATATAAATATAGATACGATACCGACCTCATCCTTTATGTTAATGTTTTTGGCTGCCAAACGAGACCTTGGTCAACTAGTAGCGGGAGAGTTTAAGAAAGAGAAAGATAAGCTGGAATATGTCATGTCTGCGTGTAATAATTCTACTGGTTGTTTGGTTTAAATTTGGCAACCCCTCGTAGTTTTTCAATTGTTATTTAAACTCCTTAAAGTAAAGTTTGAGTGTTTACACTTTTGCCACTTCAAATTCTTGTTATGGAGATATGGGCTTGTCTTGTCCACGATTTCACCCTCTCAATATTAAAAACTAATATCTTTTTAACGTAGTGGTTTTGACTTGTATTGGTTGAGCAGGGTCGTCTCCAAGAATTTTAATTCCTCGATCAAACTGAAATAAAAAGACATGCAAGCCTTAATGAATAATGAAATATACAAGATAATTTTTATAAACGAAGATTAATGTTATAACAATAAACATAGAAAATATGTAGTATTAATTTAACCAGTAGTTTTTTTTTGAAGGATTTGTTGGCCATTCAAAAAAACTAAATTTAATGTCATACCCCAATTTTTGAAACCCCAAAATTAAATGCTTATACGATTTATTAATACAAAATTTATGAGAATTAATATAGTTATTTTAATATAAATGTAATTTTTTGAATTTGTTTATAGGATTTGGTATGTTGTTGAAATAAGTTATTAAGTTAAGAGCGAAGCATAACTAAAGCAAACTTGAAAGGAGTGAATATGTAAATAATAGATTTAATTTATAAAATAAAGATCATGTGCTATTTTTGCCATTCCTTGAAACTTCACTCATCATCTCCAACTTAACGTCGTATGTTTTAAGCTTGATTTCCGGCTAAGGTTTCCCGGTAAATGTATTTTCCAGCGAGTTTTAAACACCAGAATTAATGATCGAATCGACTGATTGACGATGTCGATTGGCTTGGAATCCTTTACCGAAAAATATATACACATATATAAAAGTTTTGCGCCCCCCCCAAAAAAAAATTACGCGCCACGGCCGAAGGTGTAGTTTGCACACCCCCGGGGCGGCCCTGTGGTTGAGTTGAAACACAAAAGATTTTTACCATAAATCATTATATTTCAACTGGAATAGCAACGAGACACAAGCTTACAATCACAACGAGACACAACTTACATAACGACTGTCAAATGACAGCCGCCAGTATGTTTTTCTGGGGGAACGTTCAAACCAAACTCTGAAACCAACGTCACCCCGGTTAAGACAACATAGTCTGACCAAAGTTAGACAGCGGGTCTCTCCAAATTGGAGAGTAGTGCGGTGGCCTAAACAAAAAAGGAAAGTCGACGTTGTAAAGAAAAAGTGACAATTACAATTGTCATGTATTGAAGGGACTAAAGCTACCAGTTCCATATTTTAGAAGAAGCTAAAAGAAATAAACACACAGCAAGGAAAGCTCTCGTGGTTGGGGTTTTGAGTTTGACACATACCCAATTCGATCTGTAATCTAATCACACCTTCGATCACTGCTGCTGTTCATATCATCATCAATCCAATCACACCTTCATCAATCAGTTTCCAATTCAATATCTAATGATTCGACTCAATAAACAGCTTCGTCTCGGTTAATTTAGGTATCTTAATTGTTCCTGTATCAAAATGTTTGCGATCATCAATCTGTCTATTCAATTTCACCTTAAACTAAGTTTTACCTGAAATTGGAGTTCGCGGTTTGACTTTCGTTGACTTATGTCAATTTAGGGTTTTTTTTATTGATTCATTGTTTTTCAAATTCATATGCATTGAATCATAAGTGTTAACTGTAAAGGATCATTCCACACACACACTGATTTTTAATATACTTTTGTGCTTTTTTGCTGAATAATCTATATATCCGTTGGCCTAATCCTTCAATGGGGATGGCCGTTAGAAAATCCTGAGCCCGAGGAGCCCGAAGGCATTCAAACACCGCCTTTTGGCGAGGGGATAGATCAAACTTCACTTCTAAACTCTTGACGATTCCACTAAATAAGGCACTCGCCACAACATGTTGGGCTTTAGGGGGGGCGGTGTCCTTATTAGAGAACCCGCTAAGATCAAAATCTGGAAGTGAAGTACGCAAACGATCCATCGCACACCCATAATCAGAGTCCAACCCATAAATATCACAACCCCGAAGAATATGGTCTTGCAAACACCACGACTGTGCTCTCGAAGCCACAAAAACATATGTAGATACATCCTCGGCCGAACAGAGACCCAACCCCCCATAACGGATCGGAAGTGATGCCAACCTCCATTGGAGATCCCCAAAGAACGGACCTCCACAAACCACGATGTCCTCAATTGCCCTCCGAAGACCATTGTCAAATATAGAAACAGCTTCCCCCACATACATAGGTTGGCATGTTCTATGTTCCCGACGGATGAACCTTGCCCAATTTGTCGTAAGGTCTGTTTGGATTCTTTTGGTGACCATGCGGTGCATTGCAAAGAATTGCCTGGCTTTAAATACAGACATGATCTGGTTAGGGATGTTCTGTGTGATGTTCTTAAACGGGCAGGGATTTCTGCTAAAAAGGAGGCCCCTGTTAACTTTCTCACGGATCCTATTGAAGGGAGGTCTACTTTACGACCAGCTGATATTCTTGTGTTCGGGTGGGCAGGGGGGAAACACGTCTGTGTGGATCTTACAGGAGTGTCTCCTCTTGTTGGGCTCAGGAACCGTGGGTTTGTTGTGGGTCAGGCTGCGTTGAAGGCTGAATCGGGCAAAGTTGTTAAACACGAGAAAGCTTGTTTAGATAATCAACATGTCTTTCTACCATTTGCCTTTGATACATTTGGGTTTCTGGCTCCAGAGGCTGTGAAATTTTTGAGTAGGGTTCAGCGCGTCGTACATGGAACCTCTTCAGCTTCTAGGTCCCAAAGCTTCGTTTTTAGCAGGATTGGCTTTGCTGTTCAAAAGGGGGTTGCGGCGCAGCTTGTTGCCCGTTTGCCTGCCACTTTATTGTAATCGTTTTATAGTAAATTATATAAAACTTCGATTTGATCTATATATGAAATTGTTTGATTTGAAGTTTATATGATTTTAAAATATTTTGTGTGTGTGTGTGTTTATTTTTTTTTTATATATATGATGGTTAATGGTTAGAGTTCATGCTTGGATTGGGCAAATTATGTACTATCTTTTTGTTATGCTATAATATGCTAACTCATTGTTTTGTTTTGTTTTTGGAAATTGCAGATATTTTTGAGGGATTTGATCTTCCTGCTTATGTTTTTTTGAGTCAGTATGGTGATACACATCAAAAGTACAGAACAAATGCCATCACTAAAGATGAAAACAAACTCAAACACGGGATGTTTGACAGAAAAGAACAGTCTTAGTGTTTGTCAAAAGTCGAACAAGATATCAAAGAACTCTTCTTCACAAGTTAAAAAGGATGGTAATAATTAATAACCTTACATAGTTAGTTATAGATCATGTGAAGTTTATGTAAATTCTATTAAATCTTTTGTTTTTTTGGTTGTTTACCGCGTATTGTTTTGTGCAGTTCTTTTCTCCAGCGAAGCTATTGTGAAGGAACTTAGAACCGATGAAACTAACTGTTGTGATTTGCTGGATGAAGAAAGTCACATAAATAAAAACTCATGTGAATATCATGGTTGTAACGTGTCGGATTTCTGCATTTCAGACATGATCGCGTCCAGCTCACCTGTTCAAGAAGAATGTATCTTACCAGATTATGAATGCAATGAATCAAGCCTGTTTTTAAGTGATGAACATATGCTACTTCCTTCTCTTGAAGATATTAATGATTGTGGTGACAACATTAAATGGTATTCAGAAGAATCAAATTTATATCTTTCAATCCATCAGGAGTCAGATGATTTTCCTGATTGGGACCCACAATTGTTTATTAAAAATCTGCCTGATGTTGCTGACATGGAAATGAATTTATGTCCCACCGTATCGCCTTGTGAAAGAAAAACCGTTACGCTGGTACTGGATTTAGATGGTATGTAACATTTTGGTTATTTCAAATATTGTCACATCAATTTAGTTAAAAAAATGTGCTGTATTCGTTCATTTACGTTCGCGAGCTGTTGGTTTATAGTATTAACGATCGAGCATGAACAAGTTCATGTTTTAACAAATAGACACGAACATGAAAACCTCATTTGTTTAACTGTCTGTGTTCGATCTTTTGTTTGGTTAAAGTTAAACGAATGAACATGAGCATGCCTTGTTTGTGTCCGTTTGGTTCGTTACAAGCCCCCAAAGTGTTTTCAAATGATTAGGTTTTGAAGCAGTATAGTTTTTTTTTTAAATTGTAATTATGTCTTAAAACTGATTATTAAAATTTTGTAGTATTGACAAAAAGCATTTCATATCAACCCAACAAGCCCTAGTTTAAATCCTACAAAAGCATTTGCTGATGTAAGTTAATATTATTTTATATGTTTCTTAACTATAATTTGTTGACTTTGGATTATACAGAGACACTGGTCCACTCTTCATTAGAACACTGTGATGATGCAGACTTCACTTTTCCAATAGTTGTTGATTTCAAAGAGCATACGGTTTACGTGAAGCAGAGGCCCCACCTTAAAGATTTCTTGAAACGGGTATCGGAAATGTTTCAAGTTATGATTTTTACAGCCAGTCAAAGCATTTATGCAAAACCACTTTTGGACATATTGGATCCAGATGGAAAAATTATCTCTCACCGGGCGTACAGAGAATCATGTACTTTTGAAGATGGAAGTCATACCAAGGATTTAACAGTTTTAGGTGTTGATCTTGCTAAAGTTGCCATAATTGATAACTACCCACAGGTAGTTGTTTGGTTTACTCTATATAATATCATGTTAGTTTCTCAATGGTGGCAAATTTTATCCTTTTGGTTATGGATGAATTGAATGTTCATGAACTGTTTGGCCGTAATTTAGTTTATGTTCGCTTGTTTAATAAACGAACGGGCATGGGTACATGCGTCACTAGTTCGTATATGCTCGTGAACTTTCTTTGTTTACGTTCATTTACTTTTGTTCGCTTACGTGCATTTATGTTGGTTCATTAATGTTCGTTAATTTACGTTTTTAAGTTTGTCCGTTTATGTATTCATTTAAGTTGTTAGGTGCGTTACAATTTAGTCTAGTTTATCAAACTTTTAGGCCCAACACATTATATTCACCTTTACTTTTAGTTGGGTTTGCTCAGTTATGTTTGTTTATATATGGTCATTTATGTTCAGTTATATTTGCTCGTTTATACTATTAACGAATGAACATAAACGAACGTGAACACATTCATTTTCTTAACGAACGAACAAGAAACCCCGTTTGTTAAACTGTTTGTGTTCTATTGTTTGTTCGGTAAAGTTAAATGAACAAACACGAACATGCCCCATTCGTTTCCGTTCTGTTAGTTTACAGGCCTAGTTATGAATCGGCAATTTGGGTTGTGTTCTATCAGAAAATAATGCTTAAATTTTTTATTAACAAGTAGTGCGCCAAATATGAACCGGAAAATATGAACCAGAAAATAATCCTATTATTTCGGTAACAGTCTAATATTTTAACCTAATCTTTTAGGAGGATTTATCCATTAAAGTTACAATTTTGGTAACCTGTTTGACAGTTCTGTTTATCGATCTTTGGTGGTTCCAGGTTTTCCGATTGCAAGTGAATAACGGGATTCCAATAAAGAGTTGGTTTGATGACTCATCAGATTGTGAATTAATTACACTGCTACCCTTCTTGGAGACGCTAGCAGATGCTGAAGATGTTCGTCCATTAATCGCCAGGAGATTCGGTAACAAGGAATAAGTGTCCCTTGTTTTTCATTATATTACATAACTGATAGCACCTTTGGTTTTATAAATTTTAGATGCTCATTATATAATTATCTATATAAATAAAACATTGTTTCTTTCTCATTTGGTTATCTCACTTGGTGTTCTGTCTAATTTTTGTTTTCCAGTGCACAGTTATATGGTAAGACTTACAACAGGTAGTTTTTTGTTGACTTTTCATTGATATTGACTTATTGCATGCTGACTGATGCTGACTTCTTAAAGTTTTCAAAGTGCCTAACACTAACAGGTTTGCTCACTTGTAGATTCTAAAGGTAGATTTGTGTTGACTTCTTATAGGGTTAAGAGTTATATTTGACTTTGAAGAGCTAGATTTTTGTTGATATCTTACTTAATGTTGACTTTTAACAGGTAGATTTGTGCTGACTTTGATAGATTTTAGAGCCCCTAAACCATTCTGTTATAATGATTAATGATGATGTAATAAATTTGAGGCTTTACATTGTTTGATAACGTCATTGTATGGAGTTATAGATCTACTTGTGAGTTTGGTACATGGTGTTCTATTGATGGGATTATTTTGGTACTAGCAACTACCATGTGTACACCATCAATGCAATTGAGCTCTAATATAGAGTTTAATTTTGGATCATGATGATTTCAATCCAGTATGTAAGTAGTCTAACGCGCCCACAAGCTAGCAAGCTAAAGACAGGGAGTAAGTAACGAGTTGTAGCTTAGATCCTTAAATAGATTTTTGGTAGTTCGGCGCTGTGATAGTTTAGCTATTTGATTACTGTTGGCATATAATGTGCATAAAGATTTTCTATGATCTGTTTCCCTCTTAGCAAAATGAACATGAGCTTCCACGTGTTTTGTTTAGACACGAAAAACATAACTAGTAGAGAGATAAGTTGCACCCAGATGGCCGCACCATATGTAGCTGCAATGTAAGAGTGTGTGAAAAAAGCTTCTAATTGGGTAAGTTCAGCTGCTGTGTTGGTAAGAGCTTTGTATTCATACTTGTTAAAGAGACTAGAAAATATGGTGGGAACCCAAATAGATAGCAAACCTTCCTTGATGGACTGACTATAGATTCATCAGCCTCTAAGAAGGAACAGAGAGTAGGGTGTCAATGGTGCCGAATCTTTGAACCCGGCTACAACCCTTTTTAACTCTTTAACTATCTAAAGAAGTCATCCATGCTGTATACGACCTGTAAGCGAGGATTGTAATAAATGGGTTAGGTAGGGTGGCGGGTCTCGGTCTAATTAAAGGATTGAATAACTCAATCTAAACATGACCCGTTTTATTAAAATATGGAAACCCGAATGCGGTTGAATCATGATCGACAGTTTATTGACATATTTGAATATCAAACATGTGTTGTTTATTCACATATTTGAATGCTTATGATGCTCAAAGTTATGTTTGCCAAAATTTAGAAGCAGACCTCATCTATTAGTAGAAATATTTAAATTGGATGTTTTATTGTTTAATAGTTGAAAAATTAAAGTTATAAAGAAATCATCCTCCAAAGCTAACCTAGTTTACATAAAACAAAATAGACAGCTACAAAGAATATACATATACATTTCTTTAATTCTCTTTCATTTAAAACCTCAAAACTTGTATGATTGTTTATTGGATTACATCGAAACAGAAGGCAAGCGGGCAACAAGCTGCGCCGCTGCTCCTTTTTGAATCGCAAAACCCAATCTTTTAAAAACTATATTTGCTGATCTTGGAGTCATAACATTACTATGCATGACCCGCTGAACACGGGTAAGTAGCTCCACAGCTTCAGGCGCGAGGAAACCAAAAGTGTCAAAAGCAAAAGGAATAAATACATGTTGGTTGTCAAGACACGCCTTTTCATGTTTTGCCACCTTACCTGAAGCAGCTTTTAATGCGGCTTGATCGACCGCGAAACCACTACTCCCTAAGCCCACCAAAGGAGAAACCCCTGTTAAATCCACACACACGTGTTTCCCTCCTATCCATCCAAACACCAAAATGACAGCCGGTCGAAGAGATGATCTTCCCTCCGACGGGTCAGTCAGGAAATTCACAGGTGCTTCTTTCTTAACAGAAATTCCAGCTCGCCTGAATATATCAAAGAGCACATCCCTAACCAGATCGTGTCGGTACTTGAACCCCGGGAGCTCTTTACAGTGCACCGCATGCTCCCCATATGAGTCTAAACACGCTTTACGACAAACAGTTAATATCTCATCAACCGGAAATAGAGGAATCATAAGGCGATACTTAAGGATACTACGATACTCCACTGGAGACATATGCTGGCCTAACTGTGACATTCGCGACAAAACGAGGTACACTATATTCATTACGTAACAAGTAAACGATAAATCGGTTAATTCGTAGTGCTTAAACGAGTAACCGACCGATACTAATTATGACCCGTATACATACTGAGGGGTCATATACGAGTTATATATATGTTATAGAGGCTAACATATTGATATTTAGGCCCCAGTACGTTTAAAACTCTTTAAACGAAAAAGGTTTCGTTTATCGATACGCTATAAGCTTAAACGCAATCGTTAATATCAAAACAAGCATTGTAGCATCCGTTAAGCCGAAAAAGATTTATAAAACACTTATATGACATGTTCTAAGCAATCCGTGAAAATATTTTGGAATTTTACAACGAGTCAGTACGTTTTTCTTATTTTACAAAAATAAGCTGAAAAACACTCGTTTTTGCGCTATTTCTCACACCTGAATTAATTTTCTTGCGAAAAACCGAACCCGAACTAAATTTGAAGTGGGCTTTTCATGTTTGGGCTTGTATAATCATAATTAATGGCCAAAACAGCCCATTATGGGCCATCCTTGGTTCCGATCGGAACAGCCCACCATACTTCACATTTTTTATATGTAACTTATTCCTTAAGCATTATTATTCATTTTAACTCTCAAAAATTTGAAGTCCAAAGCAGCTCCAACTTCTGCTCTATCAACTCTCCTTCAAAACTCTAGGTATTTTGATCATTTCATCATTTTTAACTTGATTTCATTAAGTTTAATAACATATAAACATGTTTTAATTGTTAAAAATCATAGTTAACCATGTAAAACTCTTTAAAATCATCCAAAAATATATTTTGATGCTAATAACAGTTTCAAACCAGAAATATAATCTTTTTTGGCCATAAACACGGATTAAGGGGTTGAAACGGCATTTTTACGGTTAGAAAGTTCGGTTTGAACCCAAAACCGAAACCCTAATTATCAAGGCTGTTACATGGATGATTTATGCTTGGTTTGATGTTATATGATATGTAGATATACTGAGTTTGCAACCCGAGACCCGGAGAATCGTTTAAATTAGCAAAACTCATCGAAAACCGACAAGGTAAACCCGTAACACTCGTTTAGGGGCTGTTTAGTATTAGGTTGTGACGTACTTGTTGTTAGCTTGTGAAAACTTGCAGGGACATTAGGGATCATATTAATGAGTCCCTGTTCAAATTTGGTAATTTTTCGATAAACGGAGAATATTTGGTGAATTTATTTCCGTTTATGAGCGTTTATTTGGGAAAAATAGCTAAACATATTGAAAAATTTTGAAACTTGGTTTTGGAGTTTAATATGTGATGGTAAGATCACTGGTAAAGTTTGGGGATCATTGGAAATGCCTAAGTATGGTTTGTACAATCATGGTTTAGCCGAATTTTAATAGCCGAAAAACGCACAAAAAGGCATTTTGTCAAAAGAGTTAGGTTCTGGAGATTTTTCAGGGGCTATGTAATAACATTTAGGCCATTTGTAAAAATTATCGGATTTTTCGGAGGTCGTTTGATATAAACGGGCCATTTATTACACGATTATAACCTATTAAATGAATATTTATAAATAAATAATTAATCATAAAATTTCTGAAAATATTTTTATAAAATTCTCCATGTCTTAATGTATTTTTACAAAAATTTACATAATTTATATATAAGTACATATTTAGTTATGATTAATCAAAGATTTAAATTATAATTGTTTTAACGAAACCGGCAGTTTTGTGTTTAACGGACTGACTGGTATGTCAAAATGTCAAAAGTGGTCAAATATCATATTTTTGAATGATATTGATAAAAACGAACTTTTTACGAAAATTCCGGACAAATCGGGTGGATTATGCGCATTTTGTATAATCAAACCCGTGTGAAAACGGAAACGAACCCTGAGATCAAACCAGACACCGAAACCTTTAAATTCTTTCATAAATCAAATCATTTTATCAATCAATATATTTACTTTAGTTTATGTGATCTTACCTAATCCCGAAACGTATAAACGATCAACTGGGCTAGGCTCGGGAAACGGTGAAACTGAGCCAAATCCAGTTTTAAACATTTCATAGTATACAACGTCACAATCTAAGACTATGGTCATGTTCTGGGCCTAACAGCTATACCCAGATTATCTATACAGCCCGACTTAGCTTGAACACTGTACTAGTATTAACGATACGATACCGTTTATAGGAATCAGGCTATAAACGAGGCATCTGACTTATTGATACGTAATTTCCGTGCGAACTACGATAAGGTGAGTTTCACGACCCCCACTTTCTGAACTGTTTTACGAACTTTTGGGGTGAAAAGCATGTTTACATATATACTTGAAAACGTGTGATGATGTGGATTATCTAAGTACTAACACTTGACAAGTCCCCACAAACACAAGTGATTAACTTCGTGCCGGTGACGTGTGGATAGTACTATCGGTTTGACAAACCCAACTGACAGAGTCGGAGGGGTATGCCGGAACATATGTAAACCCAGTTGCACATTGTCATTATATTTTTACATACTGCTATGTGGTGTTAGACATAGTACATACTTGGGGCAAGTGGCTGTTAAATGCCAACGGGAGTGCATGGGCAGTGGAGGCCATGTGTTTTAGCTCGTTTCGGTTTCACTTGTGGCTTAGTATAATACATCATACACATACATATATACATACACACTGTAAACTTTACGAACTCGTGTACTGATTTCATTGATACTCGTGAAACTTGAAACTCACCAACTAGACGTAGTTGACCCGTTTTAACATGCTTTTCAGGTAAAGCAAAAGTGGAATGATTTGCTTACATGCTTGGTGTTAGAAGGAAAGTTGAATAGCTGTGAATAGACGCTGATATAATACTGAATAAGAAGTTCGTAAACCGGTTATGTGTTTTTCACCTAGTTTGTAAACATAGTACCTACCAATGTAATATGATGTAATTTAGCTGTTGAATTTCTTTATAAACAATGTGGTTGATACCAGTGTTATCTGTTACATTCCCGTATTATGCTTCCGCAACTACCTAGTCGGGGTGTGACACTAACCCATCTATAGGGATAGCAAGAAGAAAATCTTGAGCATGTGGTGCTTGTAGACACTCAAAAATGGCTTTTTGTCTGCTTGTCATGTTAAAGTGTGACTCCATGTCGTGAACAATTTTACTAAAAAGAGTGCTCGCCAATGCATGCTGGGCTTTAGAGAGGGTGGTCTCTTTGTTAGAGAAACTACTAAAATCGAAGCTTGGAATCATATCACGAAGACAAGCCAGAGCACAAGAATAATCAGAATCCATCCCACATATACCACCGTCTCGCAAAATGTGATCCTGAAGCACCCACGATTGGGCTCTCGAGGCCACAAACGCATAAGAGGAAGCCTCTACTGCCGAATACAACCCCAAACTCCCATTCTTAATGGGTAAGGAGGCAAGTCGCCATTGGAGGTCTCCAAAGAAAGGACCTCCACAAACTACAATGTCCTCGATCGCCTCACGCAATCCCTTGTCAAAAAACACCGCTGCCTCCATCATGTGTACAGGTTGGCATGTTCTCAAACCGAAGAAAAGTTTAGCAATACCCATACATGATCGAAGCAAAAGTAAATCACTCTGCGGGTCACCAAGTTTTGGGAGAAGACGCATCAAATCAACAGCATTAGTAGCTCTCTTCTTTGCCAAACCCTTAATAAACCCGGTGTCTTTACTAACAGCTCCCCCAAGAAGCTTCACCCCTAATAATGGTCTCCCGATGTCAGCAGGGAATAAACCATCACGAGACTTCGTACCATCACAAGAAGGCCAAAATAGCTCAGTTTTCTTAATATTCAGTTCAAGACCCAAAGTTGGACCCGTCACCTTAATGATATCCAGCACTTTAGCCACCTCCATTGAATCTCCAATGAATGTCCCATCATTAAGATACCAGGCATGAAGAAGAAGCTTGCAATTGTCTCGAATCTAATGCACAAGGGGGTGTTAAACCAAGGAAAAAAGGAGTTGTCCCAATGGGTCTCCTTGTTGAACCCCTGTGGTGGACCAAATATTATCATCCCCAAGATATAGTCTTGATGGCTGCCCATATAAAAATTCCACCCACAAGGAAATAGAAGGGCATCTGATCCTTACCTCATGAAGTAAAGCTGATCTATCCACCATATTAAATGCATTAGAAAAATCAACTGTAAGCATTGCAAGAGACCCATCAGTGTGACGCTCACTCAATACCCTGTTGGCGCTATGTAATATGGCCTTCGCACCACCCGACACACCAACCCCAAACTGGAAATCATTAAGGTATTTGGTCATTTCTTTGCCAACCCCTTTCATAGCCACCTTAGAAACCAAACGCCTCCATATAGTACCCACTCCAATAGGTCGGATCCCGTTGTCGGGTTTTAAAAGCGGTGTAAGAGGAGCAGACGCGACAAACTCTGCCAAAGTAGACGGACATCTCCCTCCTAACCATAAATTAACCACTGCAGTGATAGCACATATGAGGTCAGTGGCAATAGCCGACCCTTCTCCACAAAGAGCATCCAAAATATGTTGCGCTCTCAAATCGTCCCTCCCACACGAAGTTCCTTTGGGAAACGATTTAATGCAACCAAGGACACTATCAACCTCTGCCACAAGAGGAGGCTCGGAATAAGTCATGTTCGGCATAGTCGGCGGCTTCTTGTACGGGTGTTTAGCTTCTAAAGCCTTTGTGGTATCAGAATTGTAAGGTGCAACACCAGATGAGCATAACACCTTTACTGCAGCAGTAAAGTGACCATCCGCAACTTTTCGAAGACACTGTTTAACGTTATTGTTGACAAGATCCCCCTCCTTTTGAATATCCATGTCACCTTGGCCTAAGGACCTCAAACTAGAATCATTTAACAGATTTTTAATTAACATGGTAATACCGTCAACTTTCTCCCATGTGGCTAAATAACTCATTATTGAATGATGTTGCATGGCTTTCCTATTCCCGGACCTGCTTTCGTGCCTATTTTTGGGTCTGAACACCTGTAAAGTGCAACGAGGAAGAAGTAACAGCCTAACCCACACATATTTATTCTCTTTTGCATCTTTATTCTCCTTTCCTATAGGAGTTGTTTTGTTACCACATGTAAGCTTAGCTTAATTCTCTTTTCCACCCCAATGTTTTTAGGGCCCGTTTGTTTCACGGACTTTTTTAAAGGATTTGGAATTGGATTTGGAATTGGAATGGAATGGAATGTTTGATAATCCCTTTCATGTGTTTGGTTGGTTAATATGTATTGGAATTAGAATCTTCTTCATTCTCGGGTTTTTTTTTTGAAGAACGAGGACAACGAAGGAAACTTTTTAGTTTTTTTACATTTTTTGTTTTTGATTTATATTTTGAGTTATGATTTTTTTATTAATTTTTTTGAATTTTTTTTGAGGGGTTTTTATTTTCCATAACAATCCTTTAAAATAGGTGGGATTTTGAAATCCTATGAAATGTGGGTTTTATTGGATTTTAATTTCCATTCCCATTCTTTCATTTAATGAAACGAACATATCAATTCATGGGATTTAAAATCCTATTCTTTAGAATTCCTTTCAAATCCTTGAAACGAACAAGACCTTAGAGTTTTTTGTATATATATGGCGTGTATGTTGAATATATCAATTAATATTATGATTACTAATCAAATTATAGTAAATACATCTATATAAGGTCCAGGTCGTTACATCATTAAAACCAATCAATCCAAAGCATGACAACCAATACTTACTGCTCAACTTCGAGTTCATATTTGCGTATGTTCATACAATGTAAGAGCATTCTCATCCAACCCCCTTTATTTATGTGATGGGTGTTTTTATAATTTAGAGAGTGATTCAAGGTGTTGTGAGTGAAGTGTTTTTATATTTTAGAAAAAGTAGTGATTTTTCTGTATATTTGAAAAGCTACTGTTCATCCCCTATAATATTTTAATATATTTGAAAGTGGTTGTGAGTGAAGGAAAGAAAAAAGATAATGATAAAGGGTATAAAAAGTATTATTTAATTGAAATGGAAAGAGAAAATATAGTGAGTTTTAGTATAATTTTTGGTTTAGAGATAGAGTATTGGATGAGAATGCTCTAAGATAGCCAGGTAGATTTTAGAGAGATGAGATTTAAAAGGCACTTAGTTTGATGGCTAACGCTCTTATGAAAAATCTTGATCTACACTACACCATATTAACTTAAGACTATATCTGAACAATTGTTCAATAAGCTTGATTTAACCCTCAAGTAATTGATACGAGTCTATTTGGTGTGGGTACGTTAGGATAAAGAATACCATAAAACCAAAGGCTTGTCGCCTAATGATATCAAGATATGTATTAAAAAGTATGTTTTTTCATGAACAGTTAAGGGTTTCAATTGAAGAGATATAGTCTTGAATTAGAATTAAAACTAATAAAAGGCCAACTCATTCAAGGAAAATACCAAAGGGGGGCAAATTTGCATGCGTGTGCCGCCTTAAGACAGCTAGTCCTAGAAATACGGCCTGGATGGAGGTACACATGGGGACCACTGCTTATACCTATGTTGTGCAAGAGTAAGCACCAACGGGGGTAGCGTCACCTGTGCAAAAGGTGCGTACGGAACCATCGTGATAACTACACAAAGGAGACAATAGTACTGCACTGTGGGACCCAAGCAAAACGGCCTCCACGATCTCCACCATGACGACTATAGAAGGCACAGACTTAATATTCCCTTGACACGTGACTCAATTAATATTCTATACATTCGACATAAACAAACAACTCCATAAAATGGTAAAGGGTCTTATCCCCACCCTCTCATTATTATCATCACTCACTATATTGATTCTTATGCCGGATGGTGGTTACAAAAAACCCATTTTCCGTAACAAGGCACACGCATCAGAGTTCATGATTATCGATTCTCCATACCATATGAAAATATCCATCTAGGCTCCGGTTTAAACTCGTGTTTCTTTACAGTCCGTGTTAAACAAGATGTGTATCTAGTAGGTATTGGAGTTAGTGGTTTGAAAAACAAAATAAAGAAAAAAAAAGCAAGAAAACTTAAAAGGTATAATGCACGTTGAACACTAGACTCGGTGAGTTGAAACACCATATAATATATGTGGTGGCAATTGATTTGTGTATCAGCCCCACTAATGGCTCAGATCGAATTAAACACGAATTAAACTCAGAGAATATTTTGAAACAACTCATCAATTTTATTAATCAAGAAAATAACTTAAAACTTGATCACTTTTCCAATAACCCTTACATGAATTATTTGAGGTTATATAGAGGCTCGATTACAATTAGAGTAAAACACAAACTCCTATTTATCTATTAAATAAAATATCATCTCTATCTAATAAATAAAATAAATAATTATCTCTAATTATAATAATTAATTAATTAATAAGGTCGTTCAATTAACTGGAACGGACCCCACCTTCCCGACCCATAATTCAGTTCGGAAATTAACTCCAACACCCACCGCATTCATATTCATATTACTAGAAGTAGATAAACCTAAGTAGATTGGCACCAAATTCCCTGGCCCACTTCCCAAAGTGAGCTTCAAGCCACTAGTTTTGGATTTTTAACCTCTTTATCTTTTCTTCATTCCACCACTCATTTTGATGAGTTTTTTTTTTAATGAGTAAACCATGGAATCCCCATAAAAAGAGATCAATTTCTGATTCTTTACTTTTTTTTAATCATCAAATATTTACTACTTCTTTTATGCCTTGTGAATAATTTATCTTGGTCCACACCATCTTCAGAAAGCTTCAATCTTTGATCTTGTTTCAACAACTTAATATGTGAAAACCCACTTCCAGAAATTAAAGAAAACAGTTATAAAAATGGTGACTGCAGAGGAACCAACTATTCACAACAATAACCCCACTGATGCAACTTCATCTTCTTCAGGTGGAAGCAACATGAACCCTGCAAATAAAAATCAAACCTTGGCTCAGTATGGTGCTGATGCAAGGCTTTTATCTGAGTTTGAACAGTCTGTAGGATCTGGTAAATCTTTTAACTACACAACTTTACTTACTAATGCACCAACAGCTGTTCCTGGACAAGAAATGACTGCTTATTTGTCCAAAATCCAAAGGGGTGGTTTTGTTCAACCTTTTGGTTGTATGATTGCAGTTCAAGAACCCACCTTTAGAATCATAAGTTATAGTGAAAACTGTTTTAGTATGTTGGGTTTGAATCTTGATGATTGTAAAAAAAGTCTGCTTGGAATTGATGCAAGAACCCTTTTCACTTCTAGTTCTAGGGTTTCTTTAGAAAGAGCAGTGGCTTCTAGAGAAATCACTTTGTTAAACCCTATTTGGGTTCATTCTAGAACCACCCGGAAACTGTTTTACGCGATTCTGCATCGGATTGATGTTGGTGTGGTGATAGATTTAGAGCCTGCTAACTCTAGTGACCCCAGATTATTACTTTCGGGTGCGGTTCAATCGCAAAAACTTGTTGTCAGAGCGATTTCTAGGTTGCAATCTCTCCCAAGTGGTGATATTGGGGCTATGTGTGACACCATTGTTGAAGAGGTACAAAAACTAACCGGTTATGATCGAGTCATGGTGTATAAATTTCATGATGATGATCATGGTGAAGTTGTTTCAGAAATTAGGAGGTCGGATTTAGACCCGTATTTAGGGTTACATTATCCTGCAACCGATATCCCACAAGCTGCAAGATTTTTGTTCAAACAGAATCGGGTTAGAATAATCGTTGACTGTCACGCGAAATCCGTTCCCGTGATCCAAACAGAGAACTTGAAACAACCGCTTTGCTTGGTCAACTCGACCCTGCGGGCCCCATATGGCTGCCACACGGTTTATATGGCTAACATGAACTGTATCGCGTCTTTAGTGATGGCAATACTTATAAATAACAACGAGTCGATGAAATTATGGGGCTTGGTGGCGTGTCATCACACCACGCCACGTCATATCCCGTTCCCACTTCGTTATGCGTGTGAGTTTTTGATGCAGTCAATGGGTTTGCAGCTTTACATGGAGTTAAAACTAGCTGAACAAAAAGCAGAGAAAAAGATCCTCCGTATGCAGACCACATTATGCGACATGCTCCTGCGAGACGACTCTTTTCGGATCATAACTCAGAGTCCAAATATTATGGATTTGGTTAAATGTGATGGTGCAGCTTTATACCGTGACGATAAAGTATGGTTATTTGGTGTGACACCAAGTGAGTTACAAGTTAAAGATTTGGTTAAATGGTTGTGTGATGAACATAAAGATTGTGCAGGGTTTAGTACCGAGAGTTTGTTGAATTCTGGTTATCCTGATGCAGTTTTGCTTGGTGATGCGGTTTGTGGTATGGCTGCTGCAAGAATTACTAAAAAAGATTTCTTGTTTTGGTTCAGATCACACGCAGAAAAGGTGATTAAATGGGCTGGGTCAAAACATCATATTGATGATAAAGATAATGATGAGAATATGCATCCAAGATCTTCATTCAAGGCGTTTTGGGAAGTTGTGAAAAGTAAAAGTTTGCCATGGGAGGTTTCTGAGCTCAATGTGATTCATTCTTTGCAGTTGATTATGGGAACATCGGCCCGATATGTTGGTGGTAATGGAGTGGTGAAATGTGGTCAACATAGTGAAGGTGATGGTCAACGGGTGGATGAAACGAGTTCGGTTGCTTGTGAAATGGTGAGGTTGATTGAAACAGCATCTGTTCCTATTTTTGGTGTTAATGGTTCGGGTTTGATTAATGGGTGGAATGGGAAAATTGCAGAGTTGACTGGTGTCAAAGTTAGTGAAGCGATGGGAAAGTGTTTGGTTGATGAGTTTGTTCATGAAACGTCGCGTGGAGTTGTTGAAGATCTTATTTATAGAGCTTTGCAAGGTAAGTCATTTTATTGTTTTTGAATTTTGATAGCATTAATCGGTTTTATTATAGCTTTCACATAAAAATAAGTAATTAGGTGTTTGCAGATCAAACAGGCCCAACCTGTTTTGACCCGTTATCAAACCCAACCCGTCAAAGTCGCCTACTTTGCAACCTTTTTTTTAAAAAACCCTCGCGCTTTTGGGATCTAAACACCTCTGAGTGTCTCACGCTTTTAAAATCAAGCTTGCAACGTATAGCGTGTTCATTAGATGCTGTTTGACCTCAAAAGTCAAACCATGTGTAGTGTTCCTGTAGGTGCTTATTGAGGTCTAGGACTGTTCTAAAAGCTCGCTTGTAAATGAGCCTAGTCGGCTCAATTTGTAAACGAGCTAATTCAGCGTTGGCTTGGCTCGTGGCTCATTTAAATTAACTCCCATAGTTTAATATATATAGATAGCATCATAAAAAAAGATGAAAAAAAAACAAAAATACGACATAATATTTTTTGCGTTATGTGTATGTTTAGTTATTTATTTATTTTTGCCTTTTATATGTCATGTATAAAAAAAGTTGAAAAAAAAAAAGTTAAAACGAACCGGCTCGACGAGCCACGAGCTGGCTCGAGCATTTTACGAGCTGTGAGCCCAACCTGGCTCGTTTAAAGCTCTATTATGGTCATCGTTCTTAAAAAAGAGCTTATTTTGATCACATGCTTTATTTGATACAGGTGAAGAAAAGAAAAACATTGAACTAATACTACAAAAAGTGGGCCCGCACCAGCCAAACAAAGCTCTAATATACATAATAGCTAATACATGCACAAGCCGGGACTACATGAACAATGTGGTTGGTGTATGCTTCGTAGGCCAAGACGTTACAAACGAGAAACTTATCATGGATAAATTCAGCCGTATGGAAGGAGATTACAACACGATAATTCAAACCTTAAATCCTCTAATTCCCCCTTTATTTGCTTCAAACGAAACGGCGTGTTGTTGTGAATGGAATGCAGCCATGGAAAAGCTTACGGGTCATAAGAAACATGAAGTTATTGGAAAAGTGCTTCCGGGTGAAGTTTTTGGAGGCTTATGTCAACCTAAAGATGAAGATACAATGACAAGATTTATGATCTTGTTGTATAGAGCGATCAACGGTCAAGATTCTTCCGATGTAAAGTTTGAATTTTTTGGAAAAGATGGGAATCTTTTAGAGGTTTACTTGACAACAAACAAGAGAGTTAGTGAAAATGGAGAAGTGGTTGGGTGTTTTTGTTTTTTGAGGACTAGTCTAGAAATGTGCTTAGGAGAGGGTAAAACTGATCAAGAATTTGTGTTGAAGCGAAATGATTTAGGGTATATAAAGCAAGAAATAAAGAACCCGTTAAACGGGCTGCGATTTACTCACAAACTTCTTGAAAACTCAGGTGTCTCAGATGATCAGAAGCAGTATCTTGAGACGAGTGGGGCCTGTGAAAGACAAATTGCATCAATCATTGAGAGTATGGACATAAAAAGTATTGAAGAAGGGTAAGTCTTGAAAAGTATTGGGTCGTTTTTACTTCTTAGCATAAGTAGGGTTGGGCAAGCAGATTTTTATAATTTTAAACCAATCTTTTTGGTTGAAAATGCATAGCCATCATCTTCACATATCAAGTTCCATACTAGTGTTAAACGGGCTGTGTTCGTGGGTTGATTCAACCCAACACGAACCCGAAAATCATGTCTAACACGTGAACATGGGAGCACGGCCCATTTGAGCCAAAAAAAAGTATTTTGCTTTTTGTACATTAATACTCTAAAATCCAAAAATACAACAAAAAGATAAATATGTATATGAAACAATTAAGTTTTAACTAAACTTGATGCTTAAAGTTCCGAACAATAGTTAATCTAATGAGTTTAATTTTTGGCATTAAACTACTTTTTAAACATAAAAATCAACAGGTTAACCAGCAAACCTGTCAAGTTGAGATGATTTGTTCAACTAACATGTTCTCGGGTTAACACAAACAAGGCCCATTTAATCCAACGAAATTGTTTTGTTATTTGCATATGTACAAATTTTCAATAATAAAAGAAGTATATGAAACAATTAAGTATTAACTATAAAACCTGATACTTATTTCTCTATTAAATTTTTAGTATAACAAACCTAGAGAATTTAACTTATAGCATTTAACATTTTTAATTATTAAATATAAAAATAAATGGGTTAAACGGGCCAGCCCGAAAACCTGTCATTCCGACCCAAACACGATCCGTCCTGCAAAATATGTCTGTTGGTTCAACCCAAAACTGACCCAAACCCGTTTGGACCCAAATCCAGGAGTTTTATGTCAAGTTCGCGTCATGCCAAAAACTCACACCCCTAATATTTAAGTGGTGGTATCATTGAGTGAAAAGAGTCCAATTTGGGTGTTTGATATCAAAATTCAAACTGCCATCCGTTATTCGTTATGGTCACTGGTGTGTTAAAACTTTTTGTTGTTTTTGCAGCAATGTGGAGCTGAACTCGGATCAATTTGTGATGGAAAATCTTTTAGACGCGATCGTGAGCCAGGTAATGACTGTGTTGAAGGAAAAGAATATTCCATTGGTTCATGAAATACCTGATAATGTCAAAATGCTGGAGCTTGTTGGTGATCAAATTAGGCTTCAGATAATTTTGTCAGATTTCTTGATCAGCATTGTGAACCATGCACCGTCACCAGATGGGTGGGTGGAAATCAAAGTGTCACCCGGGCTCAGGATGATTCAAAATGGGCAAGAATTCATTCATCTACAGTTTAGGTATGACTTTTTCGGTGTCGGTTAAAACCGCCAAAATGGGATTTCTAAAAGATTAAAAAAAATTGAAATTTTTGATGACCTGTTAATTAATGTGTTAAATAAGATTTCGAATAAAGTGTTACATCTGATTTTTTTTATAAAGAAAAATGGAAAATTGATGACAAAACCCTATGGATTTTGCATGATTAAGTGTAGGTCCCTATTCGAGTGGATCTAACAACGTCTTTGGATCAACCTAACTTAGTGCTAGCGGAAATCACACTAAGCAACCAAGAGGTTTCGGATCTTGAGTTTATTTTCGGTTAAGGAAAGGTGAGAGAGAGAGAGAGTCGAGAGATGAGAAGGGAAAAAGTTAGTGTGATGAATGTTTGCCAAAAGGTTTTCTATTGAATCATCTACCTTATACTTCTCATGGCATGCTTCCTATTTATAGGGAAGCATGCATGAGAATTAAAACACATCCAATGCCCAATGGGCTTCTTTACAATAGACCGTTGCAAAATGACCTATCGGCTCAAATACATAACCGAATCAATACAAAAGACTAAATATACAAAATGGGGCCTAACAATCTCCCTCTAGTCTTTAGTATTGGAACCCGTCGGTGTCGTATACCAAGCATTCGTCCTCGGTTAGTGGAAGTTCAACAAGTCTACGCACGAACTTGTTGAAGGCTTCCACTATCCGGTCGGTATTCTGACGTCCCAAATCCTCGACGGTTCCCAGCGGCTTGTTGTAGAGCTTCTTCACAGCTTCAATGTGTAGTCCCATAAGCTCATGCTCGTCAAACACTCTGATTTCGTGCATGTCACGGCAGTGAATGACGGCCTCGCCGGTTGTGTTGTCCAACTCCCAATCGATGAAGTCTCGGAGAGTGTTGGGAAGATAAGGCTCGCCATGATAAACCTCGTGACATTCTTTCGGCGCCTTGTATCTCCACATCGTGTGAGGCTCTCCGGTAGCTGGGTTTGTCTCTCTTGGGTTCTTGTACTTGCGACCCTTATTCGGCTCGAAGTCCTTGTAGTTGACTCTCGATTGACGCTGTAGATAAGTCGGGACCCAACTTTCCAGCGTACTTCCAGTAGCACCATGACCTAGAGCTTTCTGTAGATAGTTCAGATCAAGTTCAGGTAGAGTCTTAAGCTCGTGATGACTGAGATAGATGAGGTCCTCGCTGTAACGTCTGATGGCCCAAACGCTATTCCGCTGATCATACCTTGCATATACGATCAGCGAGTCGTCATGATACGGATAGTTGAGCACGCGGGCAGACGCACAGCTTAAGACAATGTGCGTCTTTCGCTTCTTCTTTGGCGGATGGTCAATGACAGGATTGGTTGCAGGAGCCTCTGAAGCTTGAGCGGGAGGAGTATCCGAATTTGGCGAGTAGTTAATGTCATCGTCTTGTTCATTTACTGCCTTCTCGTTCCCTTTCCCTCGATGAATTCCTCAAAGCTCATACCTGCATTAATAAAATCAACGATCACACCTGTATTGTCAGTCGGAGAGATGATATCTTTATACAAGCTGTCAAGCAATGAGTCATCCTCTCTGACTTTGCTGGCTGAACCGGGGATAGCAGGGTCTTGAGCATCGTGTTGAGAGTGTGGAGGTGATTGAGTGTTATCTCCACCTCCACCTCCTGCCGTCCCGGCCCCTCCATCTCCACTACCACCGTTGCCACCATCATCATCAAAGCTATCATGAACTTCATCATCATCGTCATCTTCTTCTTCATCATCATCATCTTCATCACCATCATCTTCTTCATCATCATCATAACCACCACCAACACCGCTAGATTGGCCGCGTTGTTGTACAAACCGACCAACAGTCGCCTCTCCTTCAGACACAACAACCTGTACTCCTCGCAGGGTCACAGAAGGACCTACGGCAGGTTGTGAACCACCAACTTGAGAAGTCTCTCCAGACCTTCTCCAAGCTCCAAAAACTGCGTCAAGCATATCCTCCAGACCATGAAAATCATCTTCATGAATACCCATTAGGTCTGAGGCCGCTTGGTACTTTCCCACCATTTCTTCATTTGTCTTGACTTGAAGCTCATTTAGACGATCTTGCATCTTTAGTTTCTCTTGAACACTCTCCATTTCGGCTCTAAGTGAATTCAAGGAAGCAGTTGAGGCGAGATGATTCTCTAAAGCTGTGACTCTGGAGTTTGTGGCTTCATTCTCAACATCCCATCTACGTGTTGCATCCTCTATTTTCTTGTTTACGCTAGTTCTGAGAGCACTAGCACTTGGTAAGTTTCGTTCAAGTGTGGTTAGCCTATCTCCAAGTCTTGAGTGGTCTGCTCTTAGATTGGCATTTTCAGAGGCTTCTCGGTTCATCAGCGCTTGCATGTTCTGGATTCGGGTGTGGAAGGTGTTGGTCAATAACCTCTGATTTTCAGCAATTTCATCACTTGCTGCCTTCTGTTCTTCCAACACCCGGATCCTTTCCTTCAGATCTGCCTTTTCCTTTTCATCCTTAAGAGTCTTTTGCTTCATATCTTTGATGAGCTTGAGGAGCACGATTTCTCTTTCCGCCCTTTTAGCGTTTTATTCCTCCAGTGCGACGATCCTATCGAGGATAGGATCAACGCACACTGGAGGTGTCGAAGACATCCCTCGGGAGATGGGTTTGGGTGAGATAATGGTGGATGGTGGGGGGGTGGTTGGTTATGGGTGGTGAGGTTATTGGCAAAGGTAGGGTGATGGCTTGAGTAAGGATTGGTGGAGTTATAGTGGTGGGTGGAGTTGGTTTTATTGTGGATGGTGTGACGGTTTGGGTTGGGGAACTAAGGATGGTTTTGCTCCATAGACTTGTTGTTTGTATTGGGGAGCTAAAGACTGATGAAGCGAATATGGATGAGGTTGGTTGTGTAGGTGGTGTTAAGGCTTGAGTTGGTTCGGGTTGGGTTTGTAGTTGTGGTGGTGAGTGTGGTAAGAAAGGTATTTGGGGTAGGAATGTTGAAATCGGTTGGTCTGTTGGTGAGGGTTCAGGTAAGGATTCAGGTGAGTCATGAAGTAGGGTCTTGGTTTTCTTGGCTTTGGTTTTCTTTCTGGTTTTTGGTGGCTTGTAGGCAGGGATTTGTATTTTAGTTACATCTAGGGTTTTGAGGGCTTGGGCCAGGGCTTCTTTGGTTATTTTTGGTTGGTCTGAGGGCTTGTCTTGTGAGGGAGACTTGACATGAGACTTGGTTGACATCTGGGAGTCTCCAAGTCTCCTCAAACGCTTCAGGGGCGGCTGGTCTTCTTCCTCCTCAAGTTCTATCAATTTGCCCTTTTCAGCCACCTTCCTCTTCAAATCATGCTTGGCCTTTGTTCGATCTTCGGCATGCTCATCAGATGAATCTCGTTCACCTTCAACTACGGGTTCTTCATCACCTTCACCAGACGCCTCTTCCCCAGCAGGCTTTGTCTCTTCAAATAAACCAAACTTGGGCCTAGGTCGTGGTCCCGTATACTGATGACCTCTGCCCTTGGTGCTCAACAACACACCAAAAACTGACACCTTGATCTCGTGTACATGAAATGGCTCGGGGTGTGACTTCTTGTCCTTTGTCTTCTTGAATCCCGGCCTTTGAACATCTGGAATCATATCATCTAACAACAGCTGCACGAATCTCGGGTACATCAACCATGTAGCCCCGCTCTTGATGTTCGCAAGCATGCACAAAAATATCCATCTTAAGTAATTGAACTTCTCCTTGTTGGTCAATGCGGACATAATACGAACCCAGTCCGTGCTCATGCTATCAAATCCACCTCGAATGTCTGTGAAACAATGAGTGATAATGTGGAAGAGAAATCTCCAGTATGGTGACAGATGACTCTTCTCTAAGCTCTTCCATTCCGTGTCGTACCCCATCTGAGCAACGAAACCTTCCAGCTTCTTTTTGTTTCCTCTCTCATACTTGTAATCGGGCTGGTCATCAATTTTTAACACCCTCCTAATGTCATCTTCGGTAATAATTAATTCCTGTATGGCAACGGTTGTTGTAAACGATAGAGAATCATCTGCAACCCTGGCGAATGCCCAGAAATCTAAAACCCACTTGTAGTAAATGGCTGGATTTGCAGTGATAGCATAAGCAAGGGGTGATTGCTTGAGCCCCTGGACCATAGGAGTGAACACCTTATCAGCCTTTGCCTTGGGCAACTCAAGAACACAGAAGTTGTTATGACCCTGAAATGAAAAGTCAAGAGATCATGAGAATCATCATTAAGACAAAACAAAACAAACAAGATATGTACATAGACATTAAGTATTTCATATTAGATAAATTAGATTTAATACTATCATTATGTACATTTTAGGTTTAATAAGTTAATAAGTCAAGTTTAGTCAATCTATAAGTTAATTAGTTCATAATGTACAAATATCAAGCTCAAAACAGTCCACTAGACCAAATAGTTTATTTGATAAAAACATATCAGTAGCAAATGGTTTGAGACTCTGAAAATCTTCCTTGGGATCTGTTTTCACCCACTTTTGTCGGTACAAGTACAAGGTTTGGTACAATGCTTGAGCGAAGCGAAATTTTAACTTATCAAACCAACAAACTTGAAATCCGTAAACACCACTTTTAACACTTAAAACTTTCACCAAGAATACTTTCTAAGACATTTTATGAAGTTTTTGCCAATTCTTTTTGTATTTTTGATATTTTTCTTGTCAAGAATACTTGAACACTTATTTTCTTCTTTTCAAGATCAAAACCCAAGGTTGTGATCCAAAAACCCTCAACTAGTGAGCCTACGCTCTGATACCAATTGTAGGTCCCTATTCGGGTGGATCTAACAACGTCTTTGGATCAACCTAACTTAGTGCTAGCGGAAATCACACTAAGCAACCAAAAGGTCTCGGATCTTGAGTTTATTTTCGGTTAAGGAAATGTGAGAGAGAGAGAGAGAGAGTCGAGAGATGAGAAGGGAAAAGTTAGTGTGATAGAATTTTTGCCAAAAGGTTTTCTATTGAATCATCTACCTTATACTTCTCATGGCATGCTTCCTATTTATAGGGAAGCATGCATGAGAAGTAAAACACATCCAATGCCCAATGGGCTTCTTTACAATGGACGTGGCCCAACTACGTACAAAATGACCTATCGGCCCAAATACATAACCGAATCAATACAATAGACTAAATATACAAAATGGGGCCTAACATTAAGTCACATAACCTTCTAAAACTTTAACAAAGTCCTCTTTTGCATGGTTAAATCTTTCAACTTGTTAAATAATAAGTATAGTTCCTTTTTTTGCTTGATTACGTCTCTAAACATTATAAAATATTAACTTTTTCTTGAAGCTTTAAAAGTCTCCACGGGATTTATCATTTAAAAATGAAATCCAAGGGTTTATTCGCGAATTCAACGACTGCCCTAAAACAATTTAGGTAGTGATGTGCATTAAAAATACACTAGGCTGAGTTTCAGCCCATTTGGCATGTCTTCTTGTTAGCAATTTTTTTTATGTAACCATTTATAATAAAACATTAAAACATAAGCCAAATGGGTCAAAATAGGGACCTCTGTTTACACAAAAATCTGTACATAAAATTTAATTATTATTGTGTTGTTGCAGAATGACTCACCCGGGTCCAGGGTTACCTGCAGAAATTATCAGGGACATGCATGACGAGAGAAAACAATGGGGAACCGAAGAAGGACTTGCTCTCAATCTTTCTAGAAAATTTCTTCGAATCATGAAAGGTCACGTGCATTATAATAGAGATGACAACAAGTGTTGTTTCCTTATCGACATTGAACTTAAAACTAGGAAGTAAAGATCTCAATACAACAATGTTAATAAGATCAACTGCATTTGTCAGTGTCTGATTCTGTAAATATAGAGGCGTTTAATTTCCATTCCAGCTTGTATTTTTTATCATGTTGGTAGATCAGTTTAGTGAATCTTGATGTGTATGAGCTCAAGTGTGTATCATAAAGTTGATATCAGTCCCATATATGGATGCTTGTATCTCTGTTTATGCTCCAAGAATCAAAAGAACTAATTCTCAATGTCAATGGTAGGGGTTTGGGCTTCATGTCCAGCCTGCATTACCCTCAAAAAAGTAGGTTGAAATCTGAAACAATTTTCACAAACAAAAAAAAGGGTATTTTCTTTGACCAGCGCGGAGAGTGTTTCTTGAGTCAAAGCCAACACTTCTTAAGCTCAAAGTTAACACATTGATGGCGGGTTTGACTTCTTTGACCCAGCCAAAAAGATGCATCTCCTGTGTTTCCAACATTTCTCAATCACACATTATTAAAGACAATGATGATAGGTTTGACTTTCTTTGACCCTGGTTTGACCAAAAGATGCATCAAGGCTTTGAGTCAAAGTTCCAACACTAAACACACCAATGATATGTGGCAGTCACAAATTTCAATTTATATCACTACAAATGTAGTCTCTTTTACACTTCCAGATATGATGCCAAAAAAATGAGTAAATCCATCACCATCTCTTGATTTAAGAATCCAATTTGACCAAAAAAAAGTCAAAAAAATACTTTTAACCTGTTAGAATGAACTGACATTATAAGAACCACTACTTTCTGTATGGGAACACACAATCACCCAATGAAGCATAGGTAACACTAACAGGATTATATATTATCTATGAAGCATATTTTCATACGTCATGATTTATTACGGCTTCTACAAGAAACAAAGCTCCTCTAAACATGAAAGACCTGCTCAAACATCTAAAGATATTGATGAAGTAATTCACACAAAATAACAAAAAACACAAAAGTTCCCTACTTCAGTTCCCATTAATTTTTAGTCAAGCATAAACTAAAGATAAAAGAGTCGAAACACATAACTCAAACCCCTAAACCCCGCCCTTTACAATTGCCAAGATAACCATAAACTTATGTTCGGATAATCATCATCATCATATATCCCAGAATCATGGGATTTCTTCTTTTCTATCTTTCCAAAAGTAACCAAAATCCGCACCCTCTTTACGCGAATTTCCTAGTTCTATACATGATATGTACTGATCAAAGTCAGCAGTCTCGGGTAAATATTATTATTTTTGACATTTTAGCGAGACTGCTGGCTTCACGTCCTATCAGCTCGGCTCCATTGCACCGGGACCCGCAACAGTTTTTGGAGGGCTACCGGATGAGTCTCCTGAGTCTGAACCGTTTGACCGATGCATCTGGATATTCAAACTATTTGATGACATCGACTCCTGTGAAATGCAAGGGTAAAATAGTTATTTAAAATTTTCATTTTTCATAAATCAAGCCTAAATAGGAGCAATATGAGTGGGTGTGGGCCAGTTGGGTAGCGGGTCAAAACAGATCTTTTTAACATTGGTCAATTTAGGTTGGGTGACCCAAAAACCACCTTATGCCGTTTTTTTAGATCTTAACAAATGATTAAATGCATTACCTTTACCTAAAATTTTTATTTGACCCATTTAAGATGTATTAAGAAAACCCAACCACAAATAATCGATATCTAAAATAAGTGTGTAACCTGTTCAACAGCTTCCGAGCCCTCTAAATGGAAAAGAATAGGACGACAACGTTTATCTTCATTCATCAAGCTTGAATTTTGAATATGGGTCACAAGTGCCATTTTTCCTTGGATTCGAGCATAGGCCAAAGAAGCAACTTTTTCACTGTTGAATTTCTCCCATTTTTTCCCATTGAACGCCTAAATAACAATTTACAGATATTAATGTATGCAGCAAATTAACAATGGCCAAGACCATGTTAAACATACAAAGTCAAAAGACAGACAACCAGAAGGTAGAAAAAACCTGGTAAAATGGGATTATATGTGTTGGAGAAAGCATGTTAATAAATGCATAGCCGACATTGCATTTGTTCTGCATCAAATGGTGTGACACGTTACATTTACCAACCCGAAAAGAGGGAGGGGGCAACTAGCAAGAAAATTTTGAAAATATTTACCTTGAAATCGATTGGCAGGTAAAGAAAATCATAGGTGCCGCTATGATTTTCATCAATAGCAGCTAGCAACATCTTTGAAGTATACCTGAAGTACCAAAAATATGATCAATGTGAAATCTTTATGTGCAAAAAACAATCAAGATAAATTCTTTTAAGTGCCCACAATAATCAAAGATAAAAATCTTCGAAATGGCAAGAATTATCAACTGCTAAAGATGCAATCTTTTAAGTGCCGAAAATAATCAAAGATGAAATCTTTAAGTGTCAAGGATAACTAGCTATTCAAGATGAGATTTTTAAATGCCAACGGTAATCAAGATGAAATCTTTGTGCCGAACGGATAACCAAAGATGATAGTGCATAATAATAATTAAGATGGAATTCTTTTGAGTGCAATACATAATTGAGATGGATCTTCCAAGTACAAAAAATAATTAAGATGGAAAAGTTTAGTGCAAAAAGAGATGGATCTTTTAAGTGCAAAAGATAATTAAGATGGAATCTTTTAAGTGCAAAAAGTAATTAAGATAGAATCTTTTTAAGTGCCAAAAATGAGTAATGATTACATAGGCCTCACAAAGAAACCTAAAAATCAACCTGATCCATTCAATGTTACCACATGGATTGTACATGTTCTCTCTCATCTTTTCCTTTCATTTGCCATGTGTCTCGCATCATATTTTTAGGTTGATTTTTAGGCATACAAAGTCGGCCTACGAATCATTTTTCACCAAAAATAACAAAGTTGAAATCTTTTTGTCTTACTTGTTAAGAATGTTTTTAATCATCAAAGTTGTACGGGGGTATCTTCTCCACTTGTAATTTTATCAAGATCAAGCTGAAACTGCTTCTTGCTATCCATTTGACTTCCATTTTGATCAACACGACGGTTCCGTACACGCTCACTCATACTTGCTGCAATTGTGGGCCCTAGCCCTGCATATGGTCCGTTACCAAGAAACATAGGATTAACCCTAGGAGAAGACATGGAGCCGAAACTTGGAGACCCGTTTTCTATGGACCCACGAGAACCCAAAAATCCTCTATCAACATGACCTATGCCTACATCCCCGTAAGCAGGCGAGCCCATGAACAATGTTTCAGGAGACTCGTGATAATGACCAAAACGGCCTTCAAACGGGATCCCAGATGGAGCAGATCCAACATCATGATGTTGGTGAAGCAAAGATCCATGACGACCCGTGATTGGGAACCCATGGGTCGGACGGGGCAGGCCTGTGGATGTGGGAAACGGTTGAGACATGTTTGGTGATCTAAAACCATGGTGTGGTTTGGGCTGGTCAGAGTATATATTAGGGCTACCCCACAAAAACTGTGGGCCCGAGAGTGTTTCGATTCCTGATCCGGATGAGCTTGGACCACCAAAAGAGGACATGGGTTCAGAAAATTGACTCAATTTGGAGTCGGGAAGTGAATGAGAATGTTGAAATGTGTTGGTTTGTTCAAGGGTACGGTTAGTCCTTCCATGGTCCTTGCCGATAGGTGCTATACGGGCTGGTTGAGGATGCAAGATTGAAGCCAAACCGGGTAAACCGTTGCCAAAAGTGGACCCCATTGAACCAAGGACCGGTGACTTGCTTAGACTTTGTAGAGGGCTGTGTTCAATCGGGCTGCCAAATTGTGGCCAGACACCTGCAAGGTGAGTAACAGTGAATCTTTTTGTACTATAGTCAACTCAAAAGTCAAAATATAGTTCTCTTAAACAACATAAGGTCTAACCTGGAGGCGAGTTGGCAATCGAAGGACCCACTTGAAGCCGAAAACCTCTAGTATCGTCTTGGTCAAACTCGTGAGTCAACTGTAACATTAGGCTGAAGTAAAGAAAAAAGTCAACCGTTATGGTCAATAAGAGTTGGCAATTTCAACCATTATGAAAGGGTAAACCCGTGATGCGCCAATCTTCAATCAATTTTAAAGTAAAAAAAAAGGTCTTTCTTAAAAGAACTACCACTATTCTTCATAAAAATGAGCATCTTTTTGCTAAAGTTTAACAACAATTAACCTTCAAGTATCTTCTTTATATATGCAGACTTACTTTCGGCGGGCCCCACCTGGGCGACTAGGTTCAAGCTTTATGCGTTTCCCAGCTATGTCACTCCTGTTCAGGGATCTAAGGGCTGCTTCTGCTGCTCTAACATCATAATATTCTATAAACTTGTGGTGCCTTTTGTGTGGTGTCTCTCTTATCTGTTATTGTGCAAAGAATATCAAAAATTTAACTTTTTTCCCATAAAAATGCTTCAATGATGCAACCCAACAATACACGATAGATGCGTATCTTTTCCTCTTCACAGTCATCGGCTTTTTTGTTTAACACAATGCATTGTTCTTGGAAAAGATACACAAAGAAAAAAAAACAGAACTTTATCTTAGAAAAAATTTATTCAAAAAAGTATTGTTGTGATCTAAATCCAAAGCAGTCAATTTTATCAATCAGCAAATAAACATTATACACACACACATACACCAAGCCTTATGGTTCAAACCGGAAATCACTTCTTTCGGCATTAAAGGGGCCATTGGAGAGAGAAGAAAAGTTACCTCTTTAACCTCACCGTACACCCCAAAGATTTGAAGAAGATCTTCACAAGAAACTGAAGGATCCAAATTGAAAACAACCAAAGTTCCTTGATTTATATCTTTGTCTGACGGGTTATCCTGGTACATGTGAAAAAACAAATGGAAAGCTAAATTACATCGACTTCTATGACATTAAGGAAAAGGGAAAGTATAAATTATCCATGTTGTACCTTTGGAATCGAGTAGTGGATATCTAGCTTCCTTCTTCTTAGTGGCTTATTCTGTAATGCACGCATGGCAGTCCGCGCAGCACGGATATCGTAATAGGATATCATCACAAAACCTCTATGTTTGCATGCGGTGTATAGTGTTCTTATATCACCGTGTTGCTACAAGATAAACAAAATACTATGTAAATAATCAATAAATGCTGAAATATACGGAGAATAAAATAAAAGCTTGGAGAACCACTTGATGTTTCAAAATTCAAAAAAATCTTAGAAAGTGCCCACTTATACATCTCATTAGATCCATTCATGGTTGCCTAACAATCAAATATGGTAAAAATAATATTAATATTTACCGAATTCCCAAATCAATAGTTCCTAGATTATCGTTACAAAAAAACACAAACACTACAATAAAAAAATGAGCAATTCCTGAGTTCCTCGTCTATATTTTCAATATTAACAATTTCTCGGATGTCGGTTGACTCTCCAAACAAATATATCTACCTTATTGTTGCATATAAATCTCACTTAATTATTGACTTTTTCACAAAATGTCAAGCACGTGGTAAGTTTGTTTACTAACGTTTCCACAATTTCTCCATATATTGTTCGCCAAATAATATAACATGCTGACGGTTATATATTCAAACCAACAAACGTCACTTTTCATAGAAGACAAATCATACTTTAACTAAATGCCAAAATAAGCACTACAGTTTGCAAGACCGATCAGTTCTTTGCATAAAAATGCCAAATATAGGGCCATCCACAATTTGTCTGCAGTCACTCATTTTAGCACACTGTAATGCTTACTTATTTTCCACAATGCTCTGAGTTCTGAATCCTCGACATTGCTGTTAATATTACGCACAAACAAAGTTCTTGAAGGATGTTCTCCATACGGGTATTCTCCAGCAACGGTCCCCACACCATTTGCAAGATTGAAATGGGTCAACCCGTTACCAATGACACCATCACCAAGGCTCGCCTTTGAAATGCCCAAATTCAAGTTATCCATATCAGATTCAAGTTCCATACCTCCTCCACTTCCAAAAAGATCATATTCTTCCAACTCATCCGCACGATTAGTTAGACCGTTGAGGTCAAAACCGTCAATTACACCCGTTAGAAGCTCATCTTCATCAGGTAACAGCAAACTTCCAATTGCTTGAAGATCGTTCTCAGGATTATTCAATATCACTGCATTTCAAAACAATCAAATAACAATTAGAGATTCTGATAATAAGTTAACTACTATAATGATAACTAATCTGAAAGAGGATGCATACACTTCTCACGGGAAAATACTGGTAATGAACTTGAAAAGAGAGAAGCATCACTTGAAGCATCATTATAATTATCGGATCGGGTTAACATCTCCTTTGCCCCGGTTCCAACGGCTTTTGAATAACTCATTGATGTTATGTTTGGAGGGCCTGAAAAAAACAAAGATTTACAATAAATGTTTAGTTATTGCAAGCAACCAAATAATTAGTAGAAATTTCAAACCTACCGAAAGGAAAATACTCTGACGAATGTTGCATTATGAAACACTTCTGTCATAAACAAAAGCTTAGGTTAAAAGCATGTATGCAAAAAGTTGATAAAAATTTAATCTTTGATCTACAAATTTGGTGGTTACTGTTAAAATAATGACAGAATAAGCATGCAAGTTGTCTACTTTATAGGAAAAACGTATCAAGATTAAAACTTTATCACATGAGTTAGCAGAACCAAATTGTTTCTTGATCGGTCCAAGAAACCAGCAGCTAGCATAAATAAACTAAGGGGTGTTTAGATGTGCATTTGATATGATTATTACAATTTAAGATTTTTGGTAAAAACTAATACTTTGTGTTAACTGATTCGTATCTTCGACTTTAATCGATATTATTGCTGGACTCTGATTAATCATCCAAACAGCAATAATAAATTTAAAAAACCCTAATCTGTTGAACCAAACAAGGTACAAACTTTAACCCTAATCAATAATCAAATCAATAATTATCTGCAAAATCTTTGAAACTTCTTGATGAAAAACTAGTGTGTAACTGATCTTAAAAAAATCCCATTAATTAACAAACAATAATAATTACTCAAATTCACAGCAAAATCAGAACTAACTGTATGATCCAACAAAAACCCTAAAAAATCAGCAATCTATTCACCGATCACAACATTCAAATGAATCCCCCAATTGACTAATTCCAACTAAACCCTAATTTGAAAACAAGAAATTGAAATTGGGGGAAAAGGGTACCTCAAAAAAGGTGAAACTTTAATAATAACAATTAAAATGGAATGTGAATCTTGAACGGGAACACCATGGATGATCGGAGATAAAGTTTCTTGCTTTTTAGATAGACAAAGAGTGGAGGACAGAGAGAGAACAAGTGTGTGTGTGTTTTTAGAGATTAAAAGAGACGTACGGAATCTATAGATACAAGGATGTGTGTGTGTGTGTATGTATGTATATATAGAGAGAAAGTTATAATGTGATTGAAATTGAAGTGAAGAAAAACACAGGGAATGATTGATTGATTGGGGGAGATAATAATATTAATAATAATAATAATATTAATAAAAGATTGCATTTAATGTTATTATTTATTATTTAACTCTGCTTTGGTGTCCGTATGCTACTTAATATTAAATTACAATGTTACCCTTTAACAAGAATAATATTAATTAATTTTTTTAGGATTATTATTAAGGAGCATTAATTTGCCAATAAGCTTTAGCCTTTAACTCATATGTTTGTAGGAAAGTGAAGATTTAATCTACAGACATAATGTCTTAAGTTTGATCTAATTCTGGCACCGGGGTTATTTTTAGAACAGGAGATTGTGAGTGTTAGTTAAACATTCAGTGATCACGAATGTATAGTATTATCTTTTGTTATTGGGTTATCCAGGTAGCCGGACTTTATTCGTTGGTCGTTTAAAAGGAAAAAGGGGCATTAATTTGTTTTAAGATTTAAGATAGAATGTTGAATATGAAAGTTTGGGTTTTATTATTACTAAAGTTTATTTGTTGAAAGATACTTTCCTTCCAAATAAAAAGTGTATACGGTATAATATATAAAATTCCTTTAAAAAACAAAGTACGAGATATGTGACATATGTCGGCACAAATCTATTTAGGCAAACATGTGATGCGGACCAAGGCGACAACAAAAGGGTACAAACATGGGAATAAGAGTATGCATACCAACTTTGTGAACTTGTCACAAAACATCATGGGAGTCATGATATTTTAATTTTAACTTTTTGTAACAGAAAAATACAATAAAATAAGGTCGTGTTTATCTTATAGTAAAACAAGTAAAGTAGTTTACAGTGTATTATTTTAATGTTTCAATTTAAAAACGGATATACGTGTGTTTCACTCATTAAATGGTTTTATAACACAGCTTCTTTTTATGTATAGTGAATTGAAAATTGTCTCAAAAGTAGTGGTTTTTTTTGGAATGTGTTACAACTTCATGGTGTGATGGTATGTGTACTGGGGTGACAATTTTTTTCATTTTTTGAGCAATTTTTGTTTGTAACATCCCCTCTTTTTTGACTGGATGCTACATGACAAAAGTCGCTTATAATTTGTAGACTCCTACTACACATAGGCTGATGGAGTTAAATATGTGATATGTCAATGTGTCTCGGTTTCCGGGCCGCCTTTAGAGATAACGAAATGAAGCTAGAGCTTTAACCCTCACTTTCTAAAACTTTCATTTTCTAAACAAAATTAATAACTATGCATTTGCAATTTGAGATTTGCGGCATTTAAACTGAATTAAGTCTGAAAATGTGTAAGAAATTGAATTAGTTGTGTATTTGCAAAAAGTAATAGCAAAATCTTGATTTATTTGGAGTGATAGCAAAATACTTTTTTACAGTAAGGTCTCGTTTTTAAACATCATTTTAGGCCACCAAAGTGGTCAAGCCAGCCATGCTCACTTTATCCCCGTCAAAACATGCTTAAAATCATATTGTACATGAGTTTGTTGAATCGTTGTCATGTACTAGACTTTCGCTCGTGGACCATCAGCAACCATACTCGTGGTAGTTCAATAGCAAACTTTGATACATATGTAAAATTAGCAGACTCGTGTATTAATTGTTTTCATCACGTATTTGAGACGAACTGAAATGTTACTTGGATTTGATAATGCATGAAATTTAGGCAACGAATATTACTAATAGACTCATTTAAACACGTACAAAGTTAAACCATTATGTGTTGGTCGTTTTTTCATTTATGGCAAAAATTAATTAAAGGTTTATTGGATTTTAATAATCCCTATTGACTGATATTGGCTGATAATAATCCTTATTCACTTTATCACCACTGGCGGTCTCAAATTAAAAAAAGTTGGCCCCCAATGGTCCCCCGTTAAAAATGACTTAACGGCGTTATCTTTTTTCCGAATTTCGAACTAATGTTTTAGGGCTTTTGATCGGAAGAAGGATACGAGTTGATTGATGTAAAACTCCGTTCGAAACGGTGCTCCAAAATGACGAAACAATGCTTCAATTCGGGTGTTTGAGCTTACAATTAATAAAAATCAAGTCGTCTGGATCGCCGTTTCGAGCTAAGTTTTACATCAATCGATTCGTATCATCTTTCCAATCAAAAGCCCTAAAACATTAATTTGAAATTCGGAAAAAAGTATAACGTCGTTAAGTCATTTTTAATGGCGGACCATTGGGGGCCAACTTTTTTAAATTTGGGACCGCCAGTGGTGATAAAATGAATAGGGATTATTATCGATCAATACCAGTCAATAAGGATTATTAAAATCCAATAAACCTTAATTAAAAAAACATATCATACGAATTTAGAATCACAAGACAATTCGTTGTTCATCGCGGTTTATAATTTATGAGATAATTACTCATGTCAATGATGATGCATGACATTCTCAACTTACTTAAAAATGAGAGTATGACAAGTAGTTATGGCACCTTGACAGAAAGTGACGAGTCTACGCCCAGTTTTATGCATGTATATTGTGGACAACACTCCACTCCGTTAATCATCATCTCTTGCTAGTTATTGAAAGATTAGTGTAATTTTATGTTGTAATTTTGTTTTCTTTAGTTCGGTTTCTAGCTTCTTGCTAGTTATTCTAATGAAATACGTCGTTCCAAAAAAAGAAAAACAAAAAAAACAACCTCTTAATGTTTTGTACTCTATCAACATTGCGTTGAACATGTTGTTAGCGCTCACAATTTCTTGTCATGCTCGTAGTTAAAAACGCCTAAAGTTGTTTTAACCTTAATCTATGTTAACAATATAATATTATAATGTATTGGTAGCCTACGATGTTTGTAATACATGTTAGCATCTGATAATTAGTGGCGAATGAAATGTTACGCATCGCGCAAGATGACTACGAGACAACAAAACACTATCCTGGAAATTTATGTACAACCATGTTTTGCGTAAGTTCAATGCAACAAGACTTCATGTACTTACATTAGAATTGGAGACATGATGCGTATGCACGCCAAATATGGAGTACAATCTTGAGGATTTAGACCACTAAGGAAAAACGATCTATAATGTTTGAGCAACCATAACGTTAGAAACGCCAAATTGCATTCATACATTTCTAAATGTCCGACTAGTAATTTTGATCTTTTGAACCTGTTAATTATAGACTATACCCTTATATATGTGTCAGTACCCGATTAATGTAGATATTGAAATTTGTATTGTTTAACACCGGTATGCCCATGAGCTTGACCCACCCTTATAGTGTGGTGGCAAAGGTGTTGGTGTTACATAGTAGGGATGAGCATTTTTGGTACCGGTATCGGTGCCGTTGTGTGACAATCGTCAATTTCAGGTTAACTCCGTTAACTCAACTCCGTCAATTCAAACTTAAGATCACTGAATCTATAACACACACTTCATTACATTTAAACTAGGGTTTTAATGACGCTTAACACTTACTACATGTGTAGTCTTTCTGGATTTGCACCGAAACGCAAACGAGTTGACGCAAACGATTGATGAATAAACGAAAAACGTCAACATAATAATTATGTGTTAACATATGTGTTACTTGATTATATTGTGTGTAATGCTAGACAAGAAACAAGAAATAAGTTAGTTAAGTTAGAAAAAAAAACAACAATTGAAAGTGGAGGGACTTGAGTGTAACTTGTTATGTTTATAAATATATCATTAACTTAACCCTAACTATTATTATTATTAACCCTAACCCCGATCGGAACCCCACCCCCCCCCCCTCTCCTTGGCTGCCGTCCACTTTATACACACATTCAATCAAGAAATCAAGCTTGTGATTGAAGAACTAGGTGCTAGGAAGGTATAATTGATCATCCTATACATCTTTACTACTTGATTTTGATGTTTGTTGGGTTAATAACAAACCCTAGCAGCCGATTTCATGTATACATGTAATCAATATGATTGTTGTTGATTGAGTAATGATTTGATAAGTAGAATTGATATTGTAACATGTTGATTGTTGTGTCTTTGATTTGAGTTCAAACACAAACCCTAATCAAGTATGTAATATGAAATTGATGTGCATGGATGGTGTTTATGGAGTCTAGAGGATCATATGAATGTATGATAGTTCATAGGTTGTTAATATGTTGAGTTTGGATGCAAACAGTTTCTGGACAGAATGTGTATTTGATGTTTAAGTGACTGTAACGAAGTGTAAATATGAAAATTGGTTGAGACTATTGGTACTAAAGTAACCTAGGTTGAGTCTAGTTTCCATAGAGTGTAAATTTGTAATTTTTGGACAAGTAAAGGTTAACTTTTATGATTTTACAAAAACGTTGTGCAAGCTGAGCTGTTAGACCTGCTGTTAGGTTGTTTTGTAAATGTTGTATCTCGTGAACTACGAGACCAATTGGGTTGGTTCCACTTCTGGAAGTTGACTCATTGAGTTAGGAACCTAGCCCAAGTGGTCTTGCATTTATTGGATTTTTCGTTTAACGGGAATTGCAAATAACATTCTGTTGCGCATGAATTTGACTGTTATGAGTTTGCTGTAATGATTTGATGATTGTGAGAAAATTATGTGGACTAAAAATATAATTAAATATGTTCTGGAAACCTAAGACATATATGCTTCTGTGATGATTTTTGGTAAATTAATTGAGATGCTATGATCGGTGGAATAGTACAATCTTTCAAGTAGGATTTCTGTCTCGGTGAAACTAGCTGCTGAGTTTTGTGAAAATGCATGAAACATGATACTTGCTAATTTATTGTTGTGTTTTGACCAAATTGCCCCTGAAGGGAATGATTGCAAATTAATTGTCGTGTTTTGACCAAATTGCCCTTACGGGGAGTAACTGCTAGTGATGTACTTTATGAATACATGACACGTATATGATTGTTTGCATATGTAATGTATCACAAATACCCTTGTTAAAGTCACACACGATTCACAAACGAAACACGAAACATGTTATGTGCCTAGGTATTATGTGCCGGGTCTAGAGACTCGATAATATTCCGACACTTAGAAAAATCTCCTTGTTGTTTTAGAACGCTAGAGAGAGTTTTTCGGTGACACGTATCTTGGTGATTTAAATTGGGAAATTCTTCGCAAACAGTGAGTTTCACTTTCCCCTCTTTAAACTGTTTTCAAACGCTTTTCACTTGGGGGAGATAACATACTCCACAACGCATTTAAGATTTTGTTATAAATTATATATCACTTGTAAAGGCTAAGTGGCAAACGAAACATTTGAAGTCCTACACATCGAACCGGTTAATATTTAGAATAGCGAGTCACTGTTGAGTAGTACTACTGGGTTTGACAAACCCCACCCAACGCTAAACTCGACTGGAGGTCGAGCAGGTGTAATTTTTGCTAACACGTACCATGGTCTGGATGACCTGGTGACAAGGCACTTAATAAACGAGTCAGTTTCGGTGTCGAACACTTAGTAATACTTGCTTTATAGGCTAGCTACCTATAGATATATAATTGACATAACACTATCTGGTGACGCTGTAACGCTGTAACGCAAAACGCTGAACGCAAACACTAAACGATTTATTTTTATATAACTTGTGAACTCACCAACCTTGTGTTGACACTTTTAGTATGTTATTCTCAGGTAGCCGAGGCGGGCGCGCGGTTTAGGAACATGCATTGATTGAAAACGCTTTTGTTATGCAAACTTATTTTTAACGGTTACCATACGTTTTAAGTCGTCCTGTGTGACGCAACTTTTGGATTAAAGGTTTTTACGCTTCCGCATTTATTTACTCGTAAACGTTTTCCTGGTTTTGAAACTTTGTTTTATGGTTTGATTATAACTGATGATTCCGATCCTGTTAGTTCACACCCTCTGACGGTAAAACTCCGTTAGTGGATTTTGAGGGTGTGACAGATTGGTATCAGAGCCATTGGTTATAGCGAACTAGAAGCTGCATGCATACTAGACTATAACCGCGACGACCCATTAGTTATAATGATACGCACTGCATAGATTTGTGTAGTCTTTATTATTTTATCTCTTTACCCCTTTCACTCATACGCGCGCGCATACACGGCTTACCTATAGGAATGTCGACGCCACCCTCATCATCATCCGATTCGATGACGCATGCTCACGGGAAGGAACCGCAGTTACCTATCGCATCGCCACCCCGAGTAGTCCCGGAACTCGAAGCTCCCGCGTCGAAGAAATACCGCCTATCCGGAGGCATATACGAAAACGACGTTAGCTGGGAATGGTACCCTAACATGATCAGACGTATGGTCTATCGCGAACAAGTTCCCCTGTTGCCTCACCCGAACCACCCTGCTTATCCCAACACCCTACCACCCATAACCGAACCTGTAGAGCGAGTTCTCGCAGCTGTTGTTTCATGCTTGGAGCGTGATGTGGGTTACATGCGCTATACGAGAGCCAACGTTTCCGGACTGTTGAAGGACGGAACCGAGACTAAGGAGGAGATTGCCCGCATGGCAGCGGCCATGAAGGAAATGCAAGAGACTAGTGATCAACAGATGAAGATTATGATGAAGATGCAAGCTGAGATGATAGACTTGGAAGAGCAACTCCAAGAAGCAAGGACCCGAACCGAGATAGCTCTAGAGCGTTGCGATGTCTTGCAAATGCAACTTGCTCAGAACGCAGCCGAACATGAGGCAGAGCCTGAGGCCGAGCCTGAGGCAGAGCCTGCAGTGGAACCTGAAGAAGACCCCGAAGAGGAGCCTGAGGAGGATCCCGAGGAAGATCCCGAGGAGGAACCCGAGGAAGAACCGGAGGAAGAACCGGCTGAGGAGGAGGCACACTCAGAGGTGTCCTCAGATGATGACATCTAGTGATGATGACACCTAGATGGAGGGGTTGTCTCTATCCGAACTATTATTTTTCTATGATTTTAAGGATTGATTGGAAATACTTTGTAGCGAATACAATGGTTTTAATCATGATTTATTAATTAGATTAATATATGGTTGTGATGTGATGTTGTTTCTTATTTCTTTCTTACCTATCTTTTTATTACATGTATGGTGTGTTGTATATGAAAGAAAAATTCATGTTTAACATTTTATACTGTGATTCTAGGAAATGGCTGGAAGAAACGCTAGACGAGGACGTGGTAACATCAGCTTGACTGCAGCTGAACTCCAAACTCTGCTGAACGACCATGCAGCGGCCGCTTTAGCCGCACACGTTCAGAATCAAGCTGGAGGTCCGAGTGGAACGTGTACCTTCAAGAACTACCTTGACTGCAAGCCCAGTACGTTTAAGGGCACTGAGGGAGCTATAGGCTTCCTGCGTTGGGCTGAGAAGGCCGAGTCGGCATTTGAGATGTGCAATTGTCCCCCTGCCAGTAGAGTCAAATTCGCTGCTGGAACACTTGAGGATTCCGCCCTCACTTGGTGGAATTCGAACGTCCAGATCCTTGGATTGGAACTGGCTAACGCGATGAACTGGGAGGAGTTCAAAAATATGATGCGAGAGGAGTACTGTCCGAGGGAAGAAATTTCAAAATTAAAGTCAGAATTTTGGTCGCTGAAGATGGTGGGTTCGGAAATCGAAGCCTACACTACCCGTTCGCACGAGTTGGCTGTGATGTGTCCGCGGATGGTGGATCCGCCGAGCAAGAGGATCGAAATGTACATTGATGGGTTAGCACCGCAGATTCAGGGCATGGTGACGTCTTCCAGACCAGCCACGATTCAACAAGCGATCCGTTTAGCTCACAAACTGACGGATCAGGCTGTGACCCAAGGTGCGTTACCACCTAGGGGTTCGACCACTAAAGCCCGTGACAACCCGAGTAACGACAACAACAGCAACAGCAACCTGAGCAGCGGAAAGAGGAAGTTTGACAACACCAGATCTTCATCCTCGAACCTCCCACCGCAACAGCACTACCGTAAGCCCGAATTCGCTCGGAGCTTTAACAACCAGAGTCACAACAATAATAACAACGGTAGCGGGCAGGGTTCGAGCGGAAATGCTGGGAAATATCCGAAGTGCAATAGGTGCAACTATCATCATGTTGGCCCGTGTAACCGTGTCAAGTGTCAGAGATGCGGAAAGATGGGTCACCAGGCAAAGGAGTGTAGAGGAGACCTTGCGGCAACGGGTGCTCCTAAACCACCTATGACGACGAAGGGATGTTACGAATGTGGGCAGGAAGGTCATTTCAGGAAAGATTGCCCCAAGCTGAAACAGAACGACAACAATGGGGGTAATGGAAGTGGCAGTAATGGTGGAAGCAATGGCAAGGGAAGAGCTTTTGTGATTGGGTCGGGTCAAGCCCACAATGATCCGCACGTGGTGACTGGTAAGTTCCCTGTAAACGATTGTTTTGCTTCTGTATTGTTTGACACTGGAGCTGATAGGAGTTTTGTGTCGAAAGCCTTTAACCAACTCTTAGACTTAACTCCAACTCCGTTAGATGCTAAGTTTCCTGTTGAATTAGCTGACGGTAAGACTATAGTAACGACTCATGTACTTGCGGGATGCAAGTTAAAACTGTCAGGTCATGTCTTTGATATCGACCTTATTCCTTTTACGCTTAGGAGTTTCGATGTCGTTGTCGGCATGGACTGGTTATCCGAGAATCGAGCGGAGATTATATGTCACGACAAGATAGTTCACATTACTACCCCTTCCGGCGAGATCATTTCGGTCCGAGGTGAGAGAAGCGGCATGACCACCAGCATCATTACCCTCATGAAGGCGCAAAAGTACCTACGAAAGGGTCATCCGGCAGTTTTGGCGCAGATCGTTGAGAAACCTGCGGAGGAGAAACGAATTGGAGATATACCTGTTGTGCGAGACTTCCCGGAAGTTTTCCCGGAGGATTTGCCCGGACTCCCTCCTGTACGACAAGTCGAGTTCCAAATCGAGTTGACACCCGGTGCAGCACCCATAGCACGAGCCCCGTATCGGCTCGCACCGGCGGAGCTTCAGGAACTGTCCACTCAGTTGCAAGATTTGTTGGATAAGGGTTTTATCCGACCTAGCTCATCACCATGGGGAGCCCCTGTCTTATTTGTCCGAAAGAAGGACGGGACCTTCCGCATGTGTATCGACTACCGGGAGTTGAACAAGGTGACGGTCAAGAACCGTTATCCTTTACCCCGAATCGATGATTTGTTTGACCAGCTTCAAGGATCGAGTTATTACTCGAAGATCGATCTGCGATCTGGTTATCATCAACTAAGAGTGCGCGAAGAAGATATTTCAAAGACGGCTTTCAGAACACGGTATGGTCACTACGAGTTTTCGGTTATGCCTTTTGGACTAACCAACGCACCAGCCGTATTTATGGATCTCATGAATCGAGTATGCAAGGCGTACCTCGACAAGTTTGTGATTGTTTTCATCGATGATATACTCGTCTACTCCAAGAACGAAGCTGACCACGAAGAACACTTAAGGGTAATTCTGGAATTGCTGAAGAAGGAACAACTGTATGCTAAACTCTCGAAATGTGAATTTTGGCTTCGCGAGGTTCACTTTTTAGGACATGTGATCAACGAGAATGGTATCCATGTCGATCCCGGTAAGGTAGAGGCCATCAAAAACTGGGAAGCACCTAAGACTCCGACTGAGGTGCGGAAATTCCTAGGACTGGCCGGCTACTACCGGCGTTTCATCGAGGGATTTTCAAAGATTGCTCAACCCCTCACCGCCTTGACTCACAAAGGTACTAAGTACAATTGGGGTGATGCGCAAGAATCCGCTTTTCAACTGTTGAAAACCAGACTTTGTAGCGCCCCTATTCTAGCCCTCCCCGAGGGAACGGAAAATTTTGAGGTACACTGTGACGCATCTATACAAGGTCTCGGTTGTGTGCTGATGCAACTCGAGAAGGTCATAGCTTACGCCTCTCGACAACTACGGGTTCACGAGAAGAACTACACGACCCACGATTTGGAACTCGGAGCTGTGGTGTTTGCTCTTAAGATATGGAGGCATTACTTGTACGGTACCAAGTTTACCATTTACACCGACCACAAGAGTCTCCAACATATCTACGATCAGAAGGAGCTGAACATGCGACAGCGTCGATGGGTCGAGCTGCTCAAAGATTATGATTGTGCCATCAAGTACCACCCTGGCAAGGCCAATGTAGTGGCCGACGCCCTCAGCAGAAAAGAAACAGATAAACCCAGACGAGTGCGAGCATTGCAACTCACGATTCATGCTAACCTACCCGATCAAATTCGCGATGCCCAACTCGAAGCCTTGAAAGATGATAATCTTCCATCGGAACTCATGCGGGGCATGAACAAGCAACTTGAAACCACATCGGACGGGGTCCGATATTTTGAGAACCGGATTTGGGTTCCACGATACGGAGAGTTAAGAACTCTAGTGATGGACGAAGCTCACAAGTCCCGATATTCTATCCACCCTGGCTCAGATAAAATGTACCATGATTTAAAGGCACGTTACTGGTGGCCGAACATGAAAGCCGACATTGCCACCTACGTGAGCAAATGCTTGACTTGTGCCAGAGTCAAGATAGAATACCAGAAACCATCTGGACTACTGCAACAACCGGAACTCCCAATGTGGAAATGGGAACATATCTCAATGGACTTTATCACGGGTTTACCTAAGACACCGACGGGATGCGATACCATCTGGGTGATCGTTGACCGGTTGACTAAATCTGCACACTTCTTAGCGATTAAGGAATCGGACAAAATGGAAAGACTGACTCGCGTCTACATGAAGGAAGCAGTGTCTAGACACTGAGTGCCTGTCTCAATCATTTCTGATCGAGATTCTCGTTTCACTTCGCACTTTTGGAAGTCGCTGCAAAGCGCACTAGGCACCCGTCTTGATATGAGCACAGCATACCATCCTCAAACGGATGGGCAAAGTGAACGAACTATTCAGACCCTGGAGGATATGTTGCGTGCCTGCGTATTGGATTTCGGAAAAAGTTGGGAACCCCACTTACCTTTGGTAGAGTTTTCGTATAATAACAGCTACTACGCAAGTATTAAGGCAGCGCCGTTTGAAGCGTTGTACGGAAGGAAGTGTCGATCACCACTCTGCTGGGCAGAGGTGGGTGACAACCAAATCACTGGTCCAGAACTGGTACTCAAAACTTCGGAAAAGATTGTTCAAATCCGAAATCGCAAGACAGCAGCACGAGACCGCCAAAAGAGTTACGCCGACAAGCGCCGAAAACCTCTCGAATTTCAAGTAAACGATCGAGTGTTACTCAAAGTCTCACCTTGGAAAGGTGTGGTTCGCTTTGGTAAGCGAAACAAACTCAACCCACGATATGTTGGTCCTTACCGGATAACTGAGCGCATTGGTCCGGTGGCGTACCGACTGGACTTACCAACGGAACTCGGTGGGGTACACAATGTATTCCACGTGTCCAATTTGAAGAAATGTCTGTCCGATGAAACCCAAGTAGTTCCTTTGGAGGAACTGCAAGTTGATGAACAGTTACGTTTCATTGAGGAACCAGTCGAGGTTTTGGATTGGGAAACCAAAACGCTCAAGCACAGCAAAATTCCAATCGTTAAAGTTCGTTGGAACTCGAGACGTGGACCGGAGTTCACGTGGGAACCCGAGGATCAAATGATGAAAAAGTATCCTCACCTTTTTGAAGGGCTAACCAAACACAGAAAACCGCGAAACCCGGCAAACCGTCAGACATCACCGGAGGTATGAATTAAATTTCGGGACGAAATTTCTTTCTACTAGGGGATGATATGACAAACTGAAATTTTTTTTTCTTACTCTTTCAGACACTCATCACGACTTGACTCAAATTTTCGGGACGAAAATTCTTTAACATGGGAATGATGTGACAATCGTCAATTTCAGGTTAACTCCGTTAACTCAACTCCGTCAATTCAAACTTAAGATCACTGAATCTATAACACACACTTCATTACATTTAAACTAGGGTTTTAATGACGCTTAACACTTACTACATGTGTAGTCTTTCGGGATTTGCACCGAAACGCAAACGAGTTGACGCAAACGATTGATGAATAAACGAAAAACGTCAACATAATAATTATGTGTTAACATATGTGTTACTTGATTATATTGTGTGTAATGCTAGACAAGAAACAAGAAATAAGTTAGTTAAGTTAGAAAAAAAAACAACAATTGAAAGTGGAGGGACTTGAGTGTAACTTGTTATGTTTATAAATATATCATTAACTTAACCCTAACTATTATTATTATTATTAACCCTAACCCCGATCGGAACCCCACCCCCCCCCCCCCCTCTCCTTGGCTGCCGTCCACTTTATACACACATTCAATCAAGAAATCAAGCTTGTGATTGAAGAACTAGGTGCTAGGAAGGTATAATTGATCATCCTATACATCTTTACTACTTGATTTTGATGTTTGTTGGGTTAATAACAAACCCTAGCAGCCGATTTCATGTATACATGTAATCAATATGATTGTTGTTGATTGAGTAATGATTTGATAAGTAGAATTGATATTGTAACATGTTGATTGTTGTGTCTTTGATTTGAGTTCAAACACAAACCCTAATCAAGTATGTAATATGTAATTGATGTGCATGGATGGTGTTTATGGAGTCTAGAGGATCATATGAATGTATGATAGTTCATAGGTTGTTAATATGTTGAGTTTGGATGCAAACAGTTTCTGGACAGAATGTGTATTTGATGTTTAAGTGACTGTAACGAAGTGTAAATATGAAAATTGGTTGAGACTATTGGTACTAAAGTAAACTAGGTTGAGTCTAGTTTCCATAGAGTGTAAATTTGTAATTTTTGGACAAGTAAAGGTTAACTTTTATGATTTTACAAAAACGTTGTGCAAAGCTGAGCTGTTAGACCTGCTGTTAGGTTGTTTTGTAAATGTTGTATCTCATGAACTACGAGACCAATTGGGTTGGTTCCACTTCTGGAAGTTGACTCATTGAGTTAGGAACCTAGCCCAAGTGGTCTTGCATTTATTGGATTTTTCGTTTAACGGGAATTGCAAATAACATTCTGTTGCGCATGAATTTGACTATTATGAGTTTGCTGTAATGATTTGATGATTGTGAGAAAATTATGTGGAATAAAAATATAATTAAATATGTTCTGGAAACCTAAGACATATATGCTTCTGTGATAATTTTTGGTAACTTAATTGAGATGCTATGATCGGTGGAATAGTACAATCTTTCAAGTAGGATTTCTGTCTCGGTGAAACTAGCTGCTGAGTTTTGTGAAAATGCATGAAACATGATACTTGCTAATTTATTGTTGTGTTTTGACCAAATTGCCCCTGAGGGGAATGATTGCAAATTAATTGTCGTGTTTTGACCAAATTGCCCTTACGGGGAGTAACTTCTAGTGATGTACTTTATGAATACATGACACGTATATGATTGCTTGCATATGTAATGTATCACAAATACCCTTGTTAAAGTCACACACGATTCACAAACGAAACACGAAACATGTTATGTGCCTAGGTATTATGTGCCGGGTCTAGAGACTCGATAATATTCCTACCCTTAGAAAAATCTCCTTGTTGTTTTAGAACGCTAGAGAGAGTTTTTCGGTGACACGCATCTTGGTGATTTAAATTGGGAAATTCTTCGCAAACAGTGAGTTTCACTTTCCCCTCTTTAAACTGTTTTCAAACGCTTTTCACTTGGGGGAGATAACATACTCCACAACGCATTTAAGATTTTGTTATAAATTATATATCACTTGTAAAGGCTAAGTGGCAAACGAAACATTTGAAGTCCTACACATCGAACCGGGTAATATTTAGAATAGCGAGTCACTGTTGAGTAGTACTACTGGGTTTGACAAACCCCACCCAACGCTAAACTCGACTGGAGGTCGAGCGGGTGTAATTTTGGCTAACACGTACCATGGTCTGGATGACCTGGTGACAAGGCACTTAATAAACGAGTCAGCTTCGGTGTCGAACACTTAGTAATACTTGCTTTATAGGCTAGCTACCTATAGATATATAATTGACATAACACTATCTGGTAACGCTGTAACGCAAAACGCTGTAACGCTGTAACGCAAAACGCTGAACGCAAACGCTAAACGATTTATTTTTATATAACTTGTAAACTCACCAACCTTGTGTTGACACTTTTAGTATGTTATTCTCAGGTAGCCGAGGCGGGCGCGCGGTTTAGGAACATGCATTGATTGAAAACGCTTTTGTTATGCAAACTTATTTTTAACGGTTACCATAGGTTTTAAGTCGTTCTGCGTGACGCAACTTTTGGATTAAAGGTTTTTACGCTTCCGCATTTATTTACTCGTAAACGTTTTCATGGTTTTGAAACTTTGTTTTATGGTTTGATTATAACTGATGATTCCGATCCTGTTAGTTCACACCCTCTGACGGTAAAACTCCGTTAGTGGATTTTGAGGGTGTGACACGTTGGTATATACTCGATACCAAGTTTTTAGTTTTTTGTATCGGTACGGTACCGATATTTCCCGAATTTTGCAAGAAATACCGCTGCCAAATATTTCATATTTTCGGGATCGGTACCAGTACCATCATGAGTTCATCCCTAATGCATTGCAAAGACTAGGGGTCAAATATCACAAAAGGGAAAAAAGGGTGAAAAATACAAATCGGTTGTTAAAAAAACTTGATATGAACTTTAGAAACTTGAGTGCAAATAATTTTATCCATTGTGATAAAACTAAGGTCCACTGATAAAAAAAGTACAAAAGTTTATACCTAAAGCTAATTTTATATCGTCCATAATATAAAACTTTTAATCTTTTATTTGTAAGTTTTGTTATGAAAATCAGTCCAACGAGAAAGTGAATTGGATAAAAAAGACTACTAAAATATTAGGTAAGGTTATTCTGCAAGGGACACTAGATTAGATGGATGGGTAGGATTTGTGATAAAAGAAAAAACTCTTAAAAAATTAATAAATAAAATCATAATTTAAAATATAAAAAATTGAAAAGGTAAAAACCTACAATGCTCCCGTCTTCCTCGATAAAAAAAAGACACGATGTTGAGGAAAAAATATCATTGTGTTTTTTTATTTATTTCTGTCATTGATTGTGTCTTTTTTTATTCACATTGTGTTTTTTTCCTTAATACTGTGTTATATTACTCAACATTATATTATATATTTTGCGATTTATTATGTATTTTTATATTTATTGTTGTGTTTTTTTTTTGTCTATTTTCGTCGCCTGCGTCTTTTTTTTCCTTAACATTGTGTCTTTTTTGAATTTTTTTTACGAGAAATACGGAAGAAACATTTTAGTTTTTTTAATTTATATTTTAAGTTATAATTTTTTTATTTTCATTTCCTTGAATTTTATTTTTGTATTACTTTTTTTTTTGCTAAAAATATTTCTCACATTTCTTATTTTTGTCTTCTTTGTATTTTAACCTTTTTATAAAATAATAATGAGCAAAGCTTTAAGTTCCATATTTAGCAAAATAGTAGACGCCAAGCAAACATAAGATTATTAAAATAATAAACGATTAAAATTACAGTAAAGGTACAACTATTTATATGTTTTTTTTACATTTATAAATAGTAAGTACGACAAATTTTTATTCGAATATTCTAAAAAATATACTTTTAACATTGAACATTATTACTTGAAGTGGGCTCCAATTAACATGTGACATGCCATCTAAGTATATAATTAAAACATTAAATACTTCATGAATATATCACATGTGAGTTTCTTTTTAACTTTAAACATCATTACTTGAATTATATAAAATGGGCTCCATTAATTCACATGTGGCATGCCATCTAAATATATAATTAAACTATTGAGGGTGTGTTTGGAATTCCTTAATTCTTTTTATGATAAGTGGAAAAGGTCTTATGGCTTTCTAATAAAGAGTTTCTAGAAAAGTGTTTGGATTAACATAAGACAATAAGTTGTTTTTAAAAGTGTTTTGTTTAACTTATTGATCTAAAATGACCAAAAAGGACATTTTTGTATAAGTGAATAGGTTGGTTGGAATGGAACTTGGAAGGGTGTAATGGGTATTCTAATCCTATAAGAAGATAAGTTAGCAAACTCTAATTTATTGAAAACCCTTATTTTGCCTTTGTTGATAAGAAGATATGGAAAAGGCCTTATGTGTTTCCAAACACTTTGTTCACACTAAAATAACTTATTCAACCATCATAAGTCATAAGAAGAGGAAAATAAGGAATCCCAGACACACCCTAAATACATTATGAAGATATCACATGTGAGTTTCTTTTTAATTTTATAAATTCATTTATTACAAAAGATATGTATGTTACCATAGAATAATAAACAAATTTTAAAAGTATTCAAACTATCCTCAAGTTAAAAGGTATTTCAACTAAATAATTCAACTTTCATGTTTTATTTAAAATTATAATTTTTAACATATAAATGTAGCATGTTTTTTATTTTTAATAAAGAAACTTATCTTTTCTTATGTTGAAGTGGAGTGGTGACGTAAATTTTATTTTTTACTAGTTTGAAGCCCGTGTATTATACGGGTAATTGATGAAAATTCAACTCTAACCATTAAGTAAAATCCAGTCAACAAAATTATCATATATTATTAAGAGTCAACAAAATTCAGTCAACAAAACTGTAAAATTACGTAACTAAAGTTACACAAATAGGTTAAAAAATAAGTAAAAGAAAACTTCCTTGTAAACTAGTTTGTTGTTGTATTGGTCGGTATACATTATTTATCAAAAATTAAAATCTTTAGTCCATGTGTTCTTGTAACTCTTGATAAGGTAACATATAGGTTTGCTTGTAACTCTTGATGTAGGCACGCATAGTTGTCCGTGTGACAAATAAGGCTCGTTCAAGTGCATACCAACCATATATAATGAAAAAAATATATCCATGAAACCTAAAAAAAAAAATTCATGCACACTAAATACCATACATTTTGAACAATTAATATGATGTCATTTGAGATCATCTGTTTATGTTTATCTAAAAAACATGATTATCCCAAAACCAGATTACCTAAACTTTGATGATATAATCACCCTTAGAATCTTTAGATCTGAAATTGATTGATTATGATAAAATTGTTGTCATTAATATTTTTGTGCGTGACAAATTTTTAATTGATTTTATATTTTACAATTAAAAGTTATATAATTAAGTAACATATAAATCGAAATTAAAATAATAACAAAATAATTGTTTCATTTCATATGAATAAAATGATAAAGAAATACCAACCTTAAAGTCATTGTTCAAATAACAATGATTATTCTGAGTTAAGAGAGTATTAGAAGATTTAAAGTTACATAAAGTCGTTAATGTGGTGATTTTTATTTATAATTAAAGTTCAAAGTATTGGATAAGAAATGTTTAAATTTTGAATACTAGTCCCGTGTTATTAGTTAATATTATGAAAAATTGTTGAAATACTTAATTAATCGATATGTGTGTGTGTGTGTGTCAACGACTTATAGAAGATAATAATAATAATAATAATAATAATAATAATAAGAAGAAGAAGAAGAAGAAGAAGCAACAAAGATTTTGGATTTTATGAAAGCATAGTAAATGACTCTAACCTAATTAACTATTTTTTTATAATTAATATGAAAATACTTGAAATGTAACGAGGAGCATGATTAAGTTACAAATAATAAGAAAAATAAAAATAATAAATATCTCTATTAAGTTACACTATAATTTAGGTGTGATTATTAATGAATTTTTATAACATATTCTAATAATAACTGTTATAACTGTAATTTTTTTAAAATTTTGTGAGTAGCTTTATTATTTTGAATATAAACCATAGTAAATGTTTTAATTATGTACTAACCAACAGAAAACACTAACATAACCCTAATTCGTTGTATTTGTATAAAAATAAAATTAATAAGTTAGTATAATATTGAAATTATGTAAGAACCTAACGAAACGATACTCTATGAATCTAGGTTTCAATATCCTAAATGATTTATGAAAAACGAAAATAGTGGGATGGGATTGAAATAGATTTTTTTGGTTTAAAATTTTGAATTTGAATGCTTTTAATTAAGTAATTTGTCTTATAAGGCATATTAAATTAAATATATTAAATGTATAAAAAGGTATAAATCAAGTTATAAAATATATGTTTCGAAACATTTTGGTCTGAGCTATGGAAGAAAATATTGAAAACTAAATATTGATCTTCTTATTACTAAAATCTTTTATATTACATAAAAAGTCAAATAAATAAATGACATGTAGTTCATATAGTAAATCGTTATACATATAGATTGTAATTATAATATTCAATTTTAATAAATTAATTAAAGCTAAACACCAAGATTTATGTAATATGTGTTCTTCATATTTACATATTCATACAAAACTTTTAGAGAAAATTAAGAAAATACGCATTTTCGTGTGTTCAAATACATATGAGAAAATTTTAAATCCAAATCTGAAACCAACATTATATAAAATATTATGTACTTTTGCTCGAATCTCAGTTTAAAAATAATTTATAGTTTACTATCATACAAATCCAAATTCTTCAACAATGATGCACCTTTAATTTATTTAATTTGCAAGTATTTATGACTTGAAAATTTTATTCTAGCAGGCTTGCTGTTGAAATTTCATTATTTTCTTATTCCATCATTAATGTTAATGAATGAATCGGTAATTAGGATTTACCTTTAATAAAAATAAACTTGAATTCATATATTGAAATGACTTAAAGATAATGCACTATATATTAAATAAGTTGAAAAAAAGATGAGGATGACTATGAGATTGACAAGTGACAAAATTGAGTAGTCTTTTATTAGAATAGATAGATTTTTTAATTTTCATTTAATCATCATCATCATCATCATCATCATCATCATCATCATCATCGTACTCAGTATATCCCACCAATAGCAAAGCTATGGTAGGGTCTGAGGAGGGTAAGATGTAGACAGCCTTACCTCTACCCCATAAGGATAGAGAGGCTGCTTCCGGTGAGACCCCCGGCTCGATAGTAGTTTTGCATCAAGCCTTGGACATAAGGCACATAGCACTCAATCATCGGGACCGGCTGATCGGTGCATGTACCCTTGTCTTTCGGCTATCAACGCCACTACATGATGCCTGATTAACCGTCCGTCACTTTTAACGTTATTTTCACGAGATTAGTAAAATAACGTCAAAATTAGTGCAATTTCACTTTTGCCCACCCGAGGGTTCACACATATATACATCATATGTGCGCACCGCAAGCAGGGCTATTTCATTTAATTAGCGTTTTCTTTTAATTTTTAAATATATATATATATATATATATATATATACACACACGTATACATTGTAATTCCCAACCCCCACATCTTCTCTTCCATTGCTTTCTTGACGCACAAAAAATCTTTATTTGTAATTTAGAGACCCGTTTTGAGCAAACATTGCATGAGCGACCAGAACACTTTTGAAAGATTTTTTATCTTGTAACATTTTCCCAATGTAATTTAAAAAAAGGAATTACCATAACCGTAAATGTGTTTTTTTTATGAAGTTAGGAAAACCAAACTGGTAATCAGTATTAGTATAATCTATTCTGGCTTTACGACACCAGATATCTTTTTTATGTCATAACCTACAGTAGCATCATGAAGAAATCAATGTTATAAATGGACATGATTATATATACAACAATTGTGCATTAACTTTAAGTCACATTTCCACTTCATTACATGAAACTCCTATTTAAATTTATTTAAATTCACGTCGTATGCATATACTTTCCCGTATTACCTTTTCATCGCGCGTTATCAATATCAGGTATGCTTAATTTATGATCAAATGCAACTCATACTCGAATCTGGATTGTGCACTTCCCATGATTTTCGTGTATATGCATCTCAAATCTACATTTCTCGTGTCTTTGTATCAATATATTGAATATATACATTGCTACTAAAGTGATTATGTTTGGTCTATTCCAAAGCTTGTCTCTTTATCAAGAAAATTTGTTACGGTAAACCATGAATGTTGAATTATTTACTTTACATCAGTACCTAGATTATCAGGTTGACAACAAAGCCATCGACAACATACGACGAGGTTTGGCCACCATTCCGGCAAATCTACCATCCCGGCCAAACAATGCAGTTATAAAAAACAGTTATATATATAAACCTCATATACACGGATTTAAATTCATTAAAAATGTAAGATGACACGATCTTTTTAAAACGAGCAACAAACTTGTCGTAGGCTTCACTAACAAGGGAGAAAATTGGCATTTTAATATTAATTAGTAGTTAGATTTAGGTTAATGGAAATATAGAACTAAGATTGCTTCCTTTTATATATATTAAAGAGGCAGTTGTATTCACTTAACAACATAAACAAAGTGTACTACATACACAAGAACATTACATACACAAGAACATTAATCATCCTAATCGCCATTCTTTGGTAGAAAAAGCTATAGCAAGTTCAACTTTATAATTCAACAACTCGCGATAATCACAATCCATAGAGTTAAGTTTTCGGTCATACCTATCAACTTGCTATTGGGATAGAGGCACACATTCAATCTCTATTACTAGTTCACCACTTTCAACATTTTGCAGTTGTAGAGCAATGTCTTGCTTTGCCTTCCCGTCCCCCACCGTGATCATACCAAGGGTATACTTGTCTTTTTCTTCCGTCACCTTTTCAAGTTGTTTCGATAACTCGTTGGCGTTACCATTCTCGAAAGCTTTAGCAGCAGAAACCAACGGTCTGATATCAATCTCGGCCTCACCCATAAAATCATCCTCTGTGAACTTGTCCTTGTCGAAAACGCTCTGCAAAAGGGTAAAAGTGTCATTTGCACATAATATTACAATGACAAATGTAACTTCTCAAAAAACTTAACTAAAATGGAAACAAATCAAACAAGGCATGCATAATCAAGGGTTTACAATTCCTAAGAAAGAATTACACGAATGGTCCTTGTAGTATGTCTAAATTTCACTTTTGTTCCTCAAGTATGAAAAAGTACACCGTTGGTCCCAAGTATGCACATATGTGGCATAAATGGTCGCTGAAGTGGATGGAGGTTAACTTTTCTGTTAAACTTTAAAAATGACCAACATTAAATTTTTTTAGTTTTGCCATCTATAAATATTATATCCTTCTCGGTCTCTTTATCTTTCTTGTATAACATTAATATTTCCAAGAAACTTTCATAAACATACTTTTAACCAGGGCCGTCTCCGAGAATTTAAATTCCTTGGCCGAATCAAAATAAAAAGGCCCGTAGGCCATACCGAGTAACGAAATATATAAGCTAATTTTCTCAAACGACGATTAACGTTAATTATTTATTTAGTTTTTTAAATTTAGTTTGGGCCAAATAGATTAAATGGATTGTGGATAACAAAAGTTTTGGGTCCAATGTATTTAATATGATTAAGATTCATACCTATTTTATAACTTTTTTAAAAATATATACATATAAAAAAATTTTGGCCCTCAAAATTTATGTATCTCAACCGGCCGCCCGGTTTACCCTACCCAAGGGCCGGCCTTGCTTTTAACTTACCAGTATTAAAGGTGGGACATCTTCGGGGATTGACAACATTAACCTCTCATTCCAGACAGGATTAAGGTTGCTCTTTATTACTCGGGTCTTTACCGACTGCAGTTAAATTAAACGATCTTCTCATTTTCGCACCAACAGCGATTAATTATGCATCAAAGACAAATAAAACATTTATGTTAAAAGTTTGGCTTACTTGGTTTCCCAATGAGAGCATAACATAAGGATCACTACTCCTCACATCTCTAATAGCAAGGTCAATGCCTCTGACCACTTTGACTTTTATCAAACCAACAAATTCCACCATACCTGCCTATAAGTTCAATATAAATTTTCTTGGAATAATGTAATGTTATAACTAAATATCTAGGCTTGTAATGAACCCAACATGTTCGTGCATTTAACTTCAACCAACAAACGATAGAACAAACATATTTAAAAGAACATGGTTTTCTTGTTCGTGTTTGTTCGTTCGTTAAGAAAATGAGTGTGTCCGTGTTTGTTTATTTTCGCTTGTTAATAGTATAAACGAACACAAACTAACGAACATAACTAGACATAGATGAACAAACATAACCAAGCGAACAACAAGTAAAATTAATCGTGAACATCAATCTGGTCTAAAACATTTAACTGGATATTTAAACGGACGAACTTAAACGCATTTAAACTAACGCACATAAATGAACGTAAACGAGCGAGCGTAAATGAACGAACTAATGAACATAAATAATCGAATATTAACGAACATTCACAAACATAAATGAATGAACAAGACATGTGTTCATCTTCTTTTGTTTAAGCAAATGAACAAAAAAACTTCATGTCCGTTCGTTTAATAAACGAACAAAAACAAACTTATTGCCAAACAATTTACAAACCCTTCACTGAGCTTTCAGTTCATTTAGAGGCCTATAAATATTTATCATGATTTAAATTTTGCAGATCATATTTTACACACTAAACATTTATCAAACTAACAAATAAAACTATTATTGAAACAATGCAATAATATATCACACACTAAATATTATTTATAATTCAAAATTTTGCAGATAAAAATGTTTCATGTCACTTTGAACTGTACAAAAAAATGGCCCTTTTGACTCAAACATAGTTTGACATGTTACTAGGCCTGTAAATAAACAGAAAGAACGTGAACTGAGCGTGCCCGCGTTTGTTTGTTTAGCATTAACCGCATGTGTTCATGTTCATTCCTTAAGGAAACGAGTGTGTTTGTGTTCTTTTATGTTTGTGCGCTAATAGTATAAGCAAATGGTTCTTGAACGTAAATGGGAGACAGATAACGAACATTACTGAGCTAAAACCAATTAAAAAGTAAGCGTGTACAACAATGTGTAGGGTCTAAAAAGTTACTAAAACTAGACCAAATTGTAATTAGCCAGAATAATGAAATGAATGTATTAACTATTAACAAACGAACATAAATGAACGAACAAGACATGTATTCATGTTCAGTTGTTTAACTAAATGAACACAAAACTGTTCATGTTAGTTCTTTTATCAAATAAACGACCTTCTAGCCGAACGATTCATTCATTGAACGTTTAGTTTGTTTACAGGCCTACTCATCACCCAGCCCGCCGATTCATTCATTGAACGTTTAGTTTGTTTACAGCTAACATATAAAAGTAATTACCGTTGAGTTACTTTTCTTTGCAGGCTTCTGTTCAACATCTTTTCTTTTTCTGTTGTTGAGAAGCGCTTGCCCAATATTATGCACACGCATACTACTATTTATATATTTTTTATCCACTACAGAAGTTAAACCCGCTGAACTGCAGTTAAACGCTGCTGGATTAAACGGACAAGATAACTGTTCCTCTGTGTTTAAAAACTGTTGCATTTCATACTTTCTCCTGGGTATTAATTATTAATATAGTTCAGAAAAAATATACAAAATGTATGCAAGTTTTATATTTATATTATGACAATTAAGAATATTAATTAGGCACAACTATGGTTACAGGTGACTATTTTGACCCATTAAAAAGGACTAGATTAAAAAGTGTTTTGGGTGAACCTGACCTGTCCTGACAAGTTATAAATTTTAACCCGTTACCTGACCCGCTCATTTTCCATCTGTAAGACTTATCGTTTTCGGATTACCTGATAAAATCAGTACGCTCGTCTATGCAAGAATCTGGTTGTGGTTTTCTACAGTTATTTGGAATGCTGTCTTCATATTTCAAATTTACTTCAGTGTTTCCACCGATTTTTATCACATTATCGACATCTTCTTCGGTCCAATCATCCAGATTCACTGATAATATCTGCAACAATATGTTGAGAGGTGGTTGATATAACTAGAGGCAGAAGTTTTGATCCATTAAACTATTAAGTATTTGGGTTATGTTTTATTAAGAGTTGGAATCAATACATTAGCATACAATATTGTAAATGAGGCAGGTACCTTTGATATATGCACTCCAAGGCTTCTATGTACTCCAGAACACTTGATGCATACAAATGCTCCAAGATTTGCAGATCTAGTCACACCCACAAGGCGAAATTTGTATAATTAATTAGAGAAAATAACAGATTATGCATAATTAGAAAATATGAATGAACTTACACCCATTTTGGATTTGGAGATCCACAATCTGCACATAACTCATTACCAGATTCAGATAAAAAATTTGCCAGCCTCACTTTTGCACCTGATAAGAAATAATAAATATTCAATAAGTAGAGTTTGTTCTAAACTATAAGATATGCAATTTACAGTAAATTTAAAAAAAAAGTATAATTATAATTCGTTAACGGGTCAGGGTTGAGTTGTGTATCCACAAAATCTATTCATGCCTGATATGGAATTGAATGCATTAAAAATAAATTATGTATAACATACTTAACACATTGGCATTTATGTTAGTTTTTGCTTTTTATAAAGACATCTGGTTGAGTGGTTGTATACAGTAATCATATATACTTGGAAGGAAAATTGAATCCTCATACAATATGGTATGTCAAAAGTTGTAAGCAATAGAACATCTCCCAACAGGTGCATAAAGCTGAGTGTGAATATCAAAATAATAGAATTAAACTAACCGCCAGGCGGAGTTTCTTCATCTAACTCATCGCTACAATTTTCTCCATTATCTAAATTTAAGAGGTCAAATAGAATAAAGAGTGTATTATTCAAGGATAGCATTCATGAATGAGATGAAATTTGGAAGTAAAGAATCTAGATATGCATAAATCTATACACCAGCATGCATGTCGCATCATATCGACCATATGCTTTATATGATAGGCAAAAAAAAAGGGTTATACATGTCATATGAGCTTCTCAGTGGTCACATAAGTTATTTATGTGTAAGTCAAACAAGTCATACGAAGACGTGTGATTTGGTAAACACCACCTCATATATGACTCTGTTCACAACAATTACATAAACCAACTTTTCATAACCCTAAAAACTCACTTGATCTTAGCCAAAATTCATAATCCTAATATGAAATCACACACAATATAAATTGCAAAACAGAAGAAAATCATTCGACTAGCCCATCATTACCCGATGAATCGTCGGCATCCGTCCTTTCATTCCTCGTAGACATTCTTCCTCAACAATCGAAATATATAAACGTGTGCGTAAACATTCGGTTTATCAGCATTTTCACCTGCATTTACGTAGATATTAAATATTAATCACACAACTCTCACGAAAATCAAAATCAAACTACATGTTTATTTATTTTACCGTTACAAATAACAGCATATATTTCAGCAACATCTAACAACAACGTGACAGGCTTTGTTTCATGAAAACAAAAATGAATTTTCGAGGGCGAAAACGAGGATCTACAAATCTAGAGATTTTGTAATTAAATGTCGATTTTGAAAAGATGTATGCTACTTGTGAAACAAGTGTCGGAAAATATGAACAAATCTGGATTAACAAAACCTAATTAATTATTGTTGGGTTTTTCGGTTGTTGATATTCATGCATGCAATTGCATGTTAATGGAATATTATGGAAGATCTCGTGGTGGTTAATTTCATCCTTGGGATTTTACACATTTGCCTTCAAGATTTCTCTATATTACATATACACCCTTACGGTTTCAATTCTCGACTAATTAATTAAATTGTTTTCGTCATAATCGACTTATAGATTAGATCTTATCAAACATGATTCGAGATTGGTCATTTGCCGATTTCAAGGACCGTCAACATAAACATGCCTAGACCACATATGATCACGCTAGCTAGCTTATTATTATGTTCACACATATCGGGTAAAATACAATGGGTGTATCTCATTGTTCTCTGAAGAATTAAAGAAGTCTTATCAACATCTATATGTGTAAAAGAGTTTTCACATAATTTTATATGGATTGATATCGTCTGATGTCTAGAGCTAGGAAAGGAAGATTAGATGGATGTGATGCAATAGTTGTATTTGTTAACTATGATATTTTGGAATACTCTGAACATAACATACAAACACATAGGTTACTTATCTAACAAGAGATATAGATTTTCCAAGAATTAAAATAGGACAAAATCTATGGATTTGTCCATGCAACACCACAGGAGAGATGAAAAGAATGTAATCCGTGAGTATTTATGTAACCCACCTTAAATAATTATATGTGTATAACTGTATACATGCAAGTGTTGTTTAGATGGATCGTCTGGTCAAACGGGTAGTCTAATGTGCAATTAGACCCCTTCCCCCAATGCAAAGAGTTTATGACGGGTCGTCTAATGGTTCAAACGACCTTGCCTAATGTGTGGTAACCATTCCTTTATCGGGCTCGTTACCTATTTTGATGAAATTACACTCTCTATAGGATTTTGAGACCTCGTTTAATCACCCTCAACCTCTCTCCAAGCTCTCTCTTCACTCTCTTGATGTTCATGAGCAATTTTGGTGATTTCTGTTCTTCACAAGTTCATGGTTATGTGATTCTCCTACTCTCCATCTTTTGTGAATGTTTCGTTGTGCAAGAATATCTATTTAAAGCCCTAAATTAGTAGCTTGGGGTGCGATATAGCTTGTTTATGGTAAGAACTTCAACCTAAACAGTATTTTCTTAAGTTTAATGGTTGAAATTAGATATATATGCCTTAGTTCCTTACTTCCTTCTTATTATTGATTGATTTAGCAAGTTTGTGTCGTGGTTTTTGTGTGGAGGGATAAGCAAATGGTACTAGCTATTGCAAATGAATTTAGTTGGGCTTAGAACAAGTGCAGTTTGGTTCTCATATTGAAATATCATTTAAGTTGGGCCTATATCTGATTGTTTGGGCTGATGGTTTAAACAATCATATTGGGCTGCGCAAATATGTGGGCTATTTAAACGAAGTGCATATAATATATAATTCGTGTGGGCTGCTGATAATTTTTATTGGGCCGTGATTTTTTATTTTTGTTAAGAAAGGAGGGTGAATTACGATGCTCTATCCTATTTCTATTTTCTGATACACGTACATGCAACATTAGTGGATGGTACATGACATGACATAGTGTAAACTAGGTTAAATCTCGTGTTCTATACGGATAAAAATATAATAAAAATAAAAATTATTATATGTAATACGTAAATTCAATTTTCATATAATAAGTTTTATTTATGACTTTTATTTTATATTCATTTAAATTAAATTATAACTTAAAGTATTAAAATTGAAACACGTGTACATAAAAAAATTAAAAGATTTTTGTCCATGATTTTCATCATTTAATTATTTTCTAAGATTTAGTTATTGTATTGATTTATATGATCGAAATTTTGTTATTGATTTAAATGATTATAAAATAAAATTAACGAAAAATTTTATATTGAATTGTAAAAGGTTAAAGATTAGTCTTTCTAAATTTATATTAATAAGTTAATATAATTTTAGAATGGTAACTAAAAGAAAAATAATGAATAAAGGATTTTATGCATTTAATGAATTGTTATACATTTTAATTAATTTAATGAATGTTAATTAGGTGAAAAATGTATTTAAGGGAATTATGTATGTGGAATCCATTGTGAACACTCTATATTGGTGACATGTGACAGTATAGTTAGATTAGATTAGATAGTATCCCATAAATGACATGGTAAGAAAAAGAAATTGTATCTATGAAATTTAACTGACATTTTTTTTCTTAAAAAAACAAATAAATACGTAATTACAGCATGTTGTTCTTAAAACAGCATTTATCCCTCAACATGTTCTTAAAACAGCATTTATTCCACCTAAACAATGGAAACGTGCGATTTACTTCTCATTTTTTATTTCTTAAGTTTTATTTCTTACCCTTTTATAATATTAAATTTACATATTAAACCTTTTAATTTTAAGTTTTATTAAACCTTAGACTTAATCCAACTAGTGAATAATCAAGTCACTGGATAAATACTCAAATTAAGATTTAAGACTAGCTAGTAGCTTATTATAAATACAGATATGATTATATTTTTTATTAGGATCATTAACGATTAATATAAATTAGCTTGTTGCTTAAGTTTTCCTTCTCTATATATACACATTAGTATCTCATTGTATGGCAGTCAATTCATACTATAAACATCTATTTCTCTCCCCATATCTCTTCTCATATTCTTGTTCTCGCTATTATGCTAGTTTACAAACGCATTGTTAGCTTTTGGACTCGAATCAAATTATCACAAGGTAAATAAACTTTTTATGTTCTTTCTTTCAAACATAATGCGTACTGTAATTGATATGAGAGTGCAGGGATGGCTATATTTCTGGGAGCAAACTCCGGGCGAATATGAAGCACATGGATACAAGTTAAGCCTTGGAATGAAAGACAATAGAACAAGTCGAGTAGGCGGATTGGTCCCTGTGAAGAAAAAAACAGAAAAAATTATACTGGTAATATTTTATGGAGATATTCATTTTCCTGAAAAAACAAATAAGACATTCCGATTGATACCACAAGGAAAAAAATGAAAAATTGGCTCTATATCCAACGAATGAAACTTTCCAGGTATTTCTTTTCCCCATCGACCTTTACAGTTAAAATAATGATTTTTTTTTTCTGTTTTTTGGGAAGGCTGGATATAAAATTTTTAGTTCAAATTACTAACGTGTTGAAACTAATTCATTCCATGTTAAAAATTTTTGAATAACTATTTATTTCTTAATTTATTTATTATATGCTAACTTATTTACTATACTTTGGACTGTGCTAGAGATGTGTATTGTCTTTCGATTAGATCTCATAAACCCAAGGCCTAAAAACGGGTTACACACATGTTGATATAAACACTTAAGTTGTATATGCTTTTGCTTTTAGGGGGTGTTTGGGATTCCTTATTTTTACCTCTTTATAGCTTATGACTTATGATAAGTTAAAAAAAAGTGTGTGGGTTTCCTTATTATGTGAGAGGAAATGTTGATAAGTTATACATTTGTAACTTATGACTTCTCCTTATAAGTTATAAGGATGTGAAAATAAGAAATCCCAAAAGCCCCTTAAAAATATAAATTATTTTTACTTGTGTGAACCAATTTTGTTCAGCTATCCAACTTATTCTAGCCTTTTAAATTTAAGCAAACATACAGATACAGTTATTACGTAAACTCAATTTAAAAAGAATAAAGTAAACAAACGACCATTTAGCTAAGCATGTTCATGTTTCTTACTCAAAACTGTCCCGTAAAATTTCGCATGTTATGTATAATTGAAAAATGACGGGTGGTAGCTGAATACTTTATACAACTTAAAAGGACTATAAGTGTAACATATCAGGTGAGTAAATTAGGGTTTCTACGACACCACTACAGCCTCCACTCATCTCATCGACAGCTTGCATTTCATTCTTCGCCGGCGTTGACCGTACAAAACTTCCGACGCCGGTGGATTTAGGTATGTTATTAGTTGTATCGTTATCTCAATCGTAGCTCTATTAATTTACACTGAAACTCAATGATTTGACCTTCCATTGCAGTTAAAGATATGGCTGGCGCAAAGGGAGATAAGCCTGCTAAAGCTGATAAAGCTTCTGCTGCTGCTGCTGCCAAATCCAGTAGTAAGTGTTTTTATTGTTTACTAAATATATATAGATATTGTGCTTAATATCAGCTTATTATTCTGTTACATGTTTAATAAATTGTACAATGCGTGTGGATTTGGATAGATAACGGAGTTAGTTTCAATACTGATGAAAATTATTATAAGTAAATTACTAGGTCAAAGTTTATCTGTTTTAACTTAGCTTTTGTCTTTAGTTTAAGTTAGAGTCTAATGATAAATTAGAGTTTTGATGTATACTGTATAACAGAATAGCTTACTTTTTAACCTCATGATTGATGTGAAGTTGTCAAACAAACTGCAGAACAGATAGGTACATTACTTACTGTAATAGCAAATGTTAGTTTAGTTTCTGCATCTGTGGATGAATATATTAGATGTGTACAATGACTAATTAGAGTTTGATGTGAAACAAAATAGCTTAATTTTCAACTTCATGATTGATGTGAATTTGTCAAAACTGCAAGAAAAAAACAGATAGATGTAACAAATCCGTTTGAAGAACCAAATTTTGTTATAGATTAGTAACAGGATACATATCTTTTGCCTTTTATTTCAAAAGCCTCTTCTAGATCAGCTTCTTTTTTCCCACAGCCACACACTTGAGTTTATATGAAAGCTGGTGTGTTTATTTATCTTCCGTATGTAGTAATTCTGTTATAAACATCGTGACTGCAGAGGGAAGGAAGAAGGAGACCGGTCTAGGTCTTACTAATACTAAGGATGGCAACTTTGGTGAATGGTATTCTGAGGTATATGGCTCGTGTGTTGTTTTTCTAGCTTTCACAGTCTCTACTTTTGTAATTTGAGCTAAAAAGTTGCATAAAGGGTTGATTTTCCTGTAATTGTATCTTAAATCATCTTCTCTTTGACTCATATAGGTTGTTACAAATGGTGAAATGATAGAATATTATGAAATATCTGGCTGTTACATTCTCCGTCCATGGACAATGGCCATTTGGGAAGCAATGCAAGTAAGCACAAAACTATAACTTTATTCATACACACGTATATAAAAATCATGATGAAATGAACTGTTTTTTTGACATATTTATGCAGAACTTCTTTGATCCAGAAATTAAGAAGATGAATATTAAAACTTGCTATTTCCCACTTTTTGTGTCAAACAATGTTCTGCAAAAGAGAAGGATCACATAGAGGGTTTTGCTCCCGAGGTAAAGTTTATAATTTATAATCCTCACATTCACACTCATTGTTTTTGGTTAAATTTTGAATTTTGAGATTTTTATATTCCAGGTTGCTTGGGTCACAAGATCGGGTAACTCTGATTTAGAAGTTCCAATTGCCATCCGTCCAACTAGTGAAACTGTCATGTATCCCTATTATTCTAAGTGGATTAGGGGACATCGTGATTTGCCCTTAAGACTTAATCAATGGTGCAATGTTGTTCGGTGGGAGTTCAGTAATCCTACTCCATTTATCAGGTGATATTTTTAACCAAATGATTTTAATTTCTATTTGAATTTGATTTCAATTAAATGTTAAAATTATAAGTCTGTCGTTATTGTAGGAGTCGTGAATTTCTTTGGCAAGAAGGACACACTGCTTTTGCAACAAAAGAGGAGGCCGACACTGAGGTATAAATTTAAGATTTAGGACACTCATAATTAGGGATTTACACAAACCGAACTGCTGGGCAAATGGTTGGTTAATGAACACATAATCGAACAGAACTTATTGTTCTTGTTCATTCTGTAAGGAAATGGTTTTGTTCGTGTTCGTTCGTGAATATTCTAATCGAACACAAACGCATATATATTAATTTGAAAACTAAATGTTAACAGTTTTCAAACTAAAGTATTACTTTAGTAGACAAAATCACCCAAAATAAATATGAATTCAAGTACTCGACATAATTTTCTGAAAATACTTATAAAAATTAAGGTGCTAAGCTAATAAAAATCTAAAAATACAAAAGCTTAAATGTTAGGATAGTAAACTAAAATTCTGAAAACTATAACTTTATTGATAGAACATTAACAAACGAACGAGAACGAGCATAAACGAAAATAAATGAACAAACATAAACTACGAACGGTCACGAACACAACTGAAAGAACGCGGCCTCTGTTCATGTTCATTCCCTTGATTAATCGAACGTAGTTCCTTGTTCATGTTCGTTCGTTTGTTATACGAACTAACGTGAACGAACTTCTCACCGAACGATTCGGTTATCTACAACCCTATCCCCATTATCGTTTTCACATTTTAAAAAGGGAACTAACTGTCAATAATGATGATATTTAGGTTCTTCAAATCCTTGAATTGTATAGACGTCTGTATGAGGAGTACTTAGCTGTTCCTGTCGTGAAAGGCCAAAAGAGTGAGTTGGAGAAGTTTGCTGGTGGGCTCTATATTACTAGTGTTGAGGTACCTATTACATTTTATTAATAATAAATTGTTAAACGACATTTGCACAATAACAGCTTTATGTTTGCAGGCCTTTATTCCAAATACTGGTAGAGGTGTACAAGGTGCCACCTCACATTGCTTGGGCCAAAACTTTGCTAAAATGTTTGAGATTAACTTTGAAGATGAAAAAGGAGAAAAGGCTATGATCTGGCAGAATTCATGGGCGTATAGTACTAGAACGGTAATCAATTGTTTTTTAATAGTTTTTGTCAAGTTTTGTTTAAAACAGTTAACTTGTATGTAACAAGTTTTGATATACAGATTGGTGTGATGGTGATGGTTCATGGTGATGACAAAGGACTTGTGTTGCCCCCTAAAGTTTCATCAGTACAAGTTATTGTGGTGCACGTGCCTTACAAGGACGCGGATGTTAAGGAGATTATAAACGCGTGTCCTGAAACCGTAAAGACATTGTGTGATGCGGGCATTCGGGCCGAAGCAGATCTTAGAGAGAATTATTCTCCCGGTTGGAAGTATTCTCATTGGGAAATGAAAGGTGTTCCTTTGAGGATTGAAATAGGACCAAAAGACCTTGCTAATAACCAGGTAAGATGATTATACTCATTTGATCCGTTTATTTTCAAGCGGGTCAATTATTTTCAAAAGGGTCAATGCATGATTACAGGTGCGTGCTGTTCGTTGTGACAATGGAGCGAAAGTTGACATTCCAACGGCAGATTTGGTCAATTCGGTTAATGGTATGCTGGATGATATCCAGAAAAGCATGTTTGAGGTTGCGAAGCAAAAATGCGATGCGTGTATTCAAGTAACGAAAACATGGGATGAGTTTGTTGAAGCGTTGGGTCAAAAGAAACTGATTTTGGCTCCATGGTGTGATGAAGAGGTAATAGGTTTTACCTTTTATCCATTATTTATCTTTTTTTTATAGATAACTAATGCATGGAGAGTATAATTACAACAATATGATTATTACAGTAAATTAGGCTTGTTTATAGACAACTAATCAGCGAATCCTTCGGACGGAAGTTTGCTTATGTTCGTTTATTAGAGTATAATTAAAACAATATAATTATTTGGTTCATTTACTTTCGTGAACTGTTCGTTTATATGGTTAACGAACAAACATAAATGAATACGAACTTGGTCATTTTCTTAATGAACGAACCTGAACAAGAAAACCTTGTTCATTTTAGTGTTCGTGTTCATTCGATTTATGTATTTGAATGCTTTGAAAATGATTCAGGCAACTTGCAACTGTTTGATGGTCATAAGGGTCAAAGTTAGACTCATAAAGCAGAACACAAGTTGTCACATGTTTGGTTGATATGTGATTATGTTTAATGACGTTTTAGGAAGTGGAAAAGGAGGTGAAAGCAAAGACGAAAGGTGAGATAGGGGCTGCTAAGACCCTTTGTTCTCCATTTGAACAGCCAGAACTCCCCGAAGGTATTATTAATCATAAAAGTCGTAAGTAATATATTATTTTAGAAGTATTATATATGTTTTTAACTTTTCGGCTTTACTTTTGTGACAGGAACATTATGCTTTGCATCAGGGAAGCCTGCGAAAAAGTGGACGTACTGGGGACGAAGTTATTAGCAATCTGATTTTCGTGTTTTCTGTTACCATATACTGAAATGTGAGGATGTTTTAAAGTTAACTTTTGCTAAGATTGTGTTATGAAACCAAACAATGGTTCACACTGTTTGATTCTTGACTTTGATATTGTTCCTCTTTCTATGTTGTGATTTATAAGAAGATAAAGATACAAGTTAATTGCAGTAAAATCCAATGATAAGGGAAAGGTAAAGATTCTGGAGGAAATGATATAGAACCTCAGTACTACCTGAGTGACGTGTACTGCTGTTAATAGATGAAACGTAGACGATAGCACGTCGCGGATCTAAGTGGACTAAAAGCATACTTATAGGAAAACATTGATCAGTGAACGGTTTGGTTATTGGAAAACTTGGATCTATCTATTAATTTTTGTTAATTGATCACGCTCGGATCCTCCATCCTGCCCATCACTATGTTATAACACATTCAATGTCGTATAAGTAAATAACATGTTGGCATTTAACGGCATCTCTATCAATTTATCACGCTAATCTATCAAATTGGTTTTGCAGCCCAACTTGTTTTCAGGCATGACCTAACGAATCTTAATTCTTTATGCTCGTGTGTTGTGATTTTTGCGATTACGGCTTACACAACTTCATAAACATGATCAGTTTTTCTAAATGATCATATCCACATCATCTTCACATTAATATGTCTTAAACTCTTCAAACACATTGATAGGATAATCATTGCTCGTTTTGTGACTTTTAAGATCAAACTTCATTACCAACGTTGTCATATGTTTTTATTTGGACACACTTATCCAACATATTATTATTTTACGTAATCACCTACCAACAATTTTTTTTAAACAGTATATGTGGCCTAATACCCGAATATCCATCTTAAATTCTATGGCTTTGAATTTACTCAACATTTTTTTTTTCTTGAGGATTAAACCAAATATGTTTTTCTAGCATTTACAAGTTTGTTTTTCTATATTGTAAAGAAAATATCTTAAGGTATTGGTCCGTTTGAGAGCAAACTCTCCGATGCTATATACTCTATTAAATGAACCTACTTGAATATAACTTGTTTTTGATTGGTCCCCTTTTTTGGGCATTGTGATATTTTAATTATTTTTTTACATATTTTAATTAAAATTAAGCACATATTTTTTTTGGGTACAATTTTACCAAGAAAACAACTTGCTGAATTGTTAAGGCGGGATGATTAAAAGGTGAAAGGAGTACACTTTAAATTGTTAAGGCGGGGATAATTGAGGGGGTGAAAGGAGTACACTTTAAATTGTTAAGGCGGGGATAATTGAGGGGGTGAAAGGAGCACACTTCAAATTGTTAAGGCAGGAATGATTAAGGCGTGAAAGGACTACACCAGGCACACAAGTTCGAATCTGGCGTGTGCCTGTTTATTTTTTTTTGTTTGTCGAAATTTTCATAGGTTTGTTTATTTGGCAATTTTAGTTCCAAGTTTGGGTAATTCAGTTAAATCTTTCAGAATGTTTAGTAGTTGACTTTTATTTCTAAATAACTTAATAGCAAATAGTTTTTATAAGAATAATAATTGGTTTAATAAAATTGAGCATCTCAAAAATATTTTTATCAATATTTTGACACATATTTATTGACGCGCATCAGTTACTATAGCAAGCAAGCCAAACTCATTTAGTTACTTTTTAGAATACAAAATTTTATTAATGGTATTCTTAAAATGTTAAACCAAACAAGTTACAAACATCGTTTACTATATAACAAACTAGGTTGATACAAACCGAGTTCCGCCCCCATCCCAGATAACTTAGCTTTAAAGATTCTTCGAGATAATTCAAATATACAAATCCAAACCTCATCGAAATCTGAAAAGATCATATTTTAAGATAACTAAGATACCTAATCTACAAGCAATCAACAACACATGGCTTTGCTGGACAAACACTATTAGCTGTTACTTTCAAAACATAAAGCCCTATGTAAATACCCACTCCTATCTTTACCAAATTTGAAAATAACAAGTCCCATTCTTATAATATAAATCTTGGCCATTGTTTAAAAGATTCTCCAAATATCCTTTCCTTTTTGGTGTGGTGGTAGGAAGCATAGGTTTCTTAATAGAGATCGTTAGTCCCCACCTACAGCAATTTGGGAGGATATGAGTGGCACATTGAATGAAGACTGAGATCCTTGTGATCTTCAGTTCGATCCTGAGAACGTCCGGGTTTTACACCGGTGGTGATGCAGATTATCTCCTTATTTGAATTATTTTAATATCTTTATATTATTGTTATGTTTATCTAGTTTCCATGTGTATCTTTTTTCTTTGTTTAGTATAAATAGGGTTATGGCTGTTTAGTTCTTTAGTTTTTTGATTAAGTTTTTATATAAAGAATATTGTTCTTGGAACCTATGGCTCGATATGTTTTCTTTTTATTAATCATGAGTCTCTCGAGCCATTGATTGCTTCCAAAACTGCATCAGTTGGTATCAGAGCTTTTGGTTCTCAAATGGCTTGATGTGAGGATGAATACTATCTTGCTCATAGATTCGCCACCAGAGACAACGACAGAAGTATGTTTGATTCACGTGCCTACGGAAGAGATTGGTATTCTACTAGCGGAGTCGCTACGAGAGGAAGCGGTGGAATCCATCCTGACCCGTGGGATCTTAAGATTGAACGACTCCGAAAACGAGTCCGCGATCTTGAAGAAATTAAACGACTCCGATAACGAGTCTGGGATCTTGAAGAGATCAAACGGCTCCGAAAACGAATCCGCGATCTCAAGTTACAACGGGAAACACGCAAGGCGGAAACCGAGTCGAGCACCGTCATCTAGGACGAAGGTGGTGTCACGCCCCAACCTAAGGCGGAAATGCCGGGGCGTGATCCGATTGCTCACAACTCGAAGATACTATCATACATAAAATGTGACAATATCTAATTAATTATTTTATTGAAAATAAATACATACAATATCTGTAACACCCCGACCAAAGGCGGATTATACATCGGGGCGCCACATATTGTTTCATTACTCGTGACACTATTGGGTGTCAATATTTAATAAATACATTCATTCGCGCACGCGCAAAGCAAACACATAATATAAATCAACATAAATCAATATATTATAAATCAAAATATTCGAACAGCAATAACTTGTCTTGATACATTTTAATCTAGGTCAAAAATAAAGAAAACTTCCTACGTGTCCACAAGCTCCAAAACAGCTACTGCAAACCTGAACATGTGTTAAAATAAACGTCAAACACTTGCGTGTTGGTGAGAAATCAAGTTTAATACAATACATAGATAACAATAAATCTGCGCGCAACACGTGTATGTCTGGTGTTTAACAAGGGTGCAATCAGATTGTGATCAAGCCTAGATAGATCATAGCTCATAGTTCATAGTTCAATCCGTGCTCCCAATTGAGCACAAAAACGAGAAAACATCTGTGCAAGTGTAAACAAAGAAAACCGTAAACGATAGGTCTCCCGTGTTCATCTAATGGATCCATGAAAACTGCGGAATAGGCCGAACAAAGCGGTTAATGATACACACATACAAATAAACAGCCAAGTAAACGTCCTCAACACATGGGATACTGCGCGACTAAAGTTCATAAACAAGTTTAAGACTCTAAGTTTGTACGAACACATGAACATCCCAAAACATTAAAAATAAAAAGGGATTAGGTACGAGATTACTCACTTGATAAAGATGCGATGATAGATAAAGCAAGAACCAACTTTAAACAAGCACAAGTTAACCTATAAACAAGATTATTGTTTTAACGATCTGTTTTAAGTCTTGATTATAAGTTAGCATAATTAATAAGTTATTATATATAATATATTACCGGAAAACAGGGCAGAGGAGAGGAGAAAACGGAGGCAAGAGAGGAGGGAGGCGGCTGAAGAACAACGGCAGAGAGCAAAAAGGGAGGAAGAGAATAAGAGAGATTAAGTGTTTTGTGTGTGTAGTGTTAGGAAAAATAATGTTATTATTTATAGAGAAACCCTAGGAGACATAAATCCAGAAAAAGGGGAAAAGATTCCAAGACAAACAGAACAAGACAAAACAAAAGATAACAAAAGATATCAAAAGATATGGCAGCTGCAGGGGGCAAGATAAAGCTGACAGGGAACAGAAAAAGGCATGGGAGAGGACAGATAAAGTTACTGGTTAAAGCATGGCAAAAGCAGATCTCAAAAGATAATGTCAGTCACTTTTTCTACCAACCAATGGGGTTGGTACGCATGCTGCGCCGAAAGTAACTATTCAGACATTAGATAGGTTAGGTCAACAGCTCAGAAGAAAAGACATTTACAAAAGCAAACGGCTAGAATAAACAGAAGATACAAGGGTTAAGCGCGGGAAAGCTGAGTGCGCGAGCGCGAAGGCTGGCACAACAATCCTTAGCGCACTGCGGGAAGAATCACAAATCCTTAGCGTGCTGCGTGAAGAACTAGAATTCTAAGCGCATCGCGGGAAGAACATACATTCTTAGCGCATTGCGGGAAGAACATGCATTCTTAGCGCGCTGCGAGAAGAGTTCTCTTCACGCATCGCAGGAACAAGATGTCTTCACGCAGGCTTCCATGTAAGGAGTCTGGCGCGTGGAGCTGCAGACATCCTTAGGCGGGAAGAACCAAAGGACAAGCAAAGAGTTAGAAGAAAAAGAGGGAAACAAGGCGGAAAGAGAGAAGGAAGAGGGAGGGGACGGCGGAAAGAAAGAGAGAGAAAGAGGCGGGAAGGAAATATATATTATTATTATTAAAAATAAAATATAAGTATAAATATTAAATAATAAAAGAAAGAGATCGGGTCAGAGAAACGGGTACCTGGGTCGGGTCGGATCGGGCAGATGTCACAGTCTCCCCTACTTTAAGAAATTTCGTCCCGAAATTTATCTCGAAGTAGGTTGCGCAGAGAACAGGTGCGGGTACTTGATCTTCATTTGATCTTCCCTTTCCCATGTAAACTCGGCTCCGCGCTTGGACTCCCAGCGAACTTTCACGATAGGGATACGACTGCGCTTGGTTTGCTTAACCTCGCGATCCATAATCTCAACAGGCTTCTCAACGAAATGCATAGATTCATCAATTTGAACTTCATCAAGTGGAATGTGAAGGTTCTCGTCAGCTAAACACTTCTTGAGATTGGATACATGGAACGTTGGATGCACATTACTGAGCGCGGGCGGCAGGTCAAGTCTGTAGGCAACTTTTCCCACACGCGCGAGAATCTTAAATGGACCAACATAACGAGGAGCAAGCTTACCTTTCTTCCCAAAGCGGACAACACCTTTCCAAGGCGACACTTTGAGGAGAACAAGATCACCAACTTGAAATTCGAGAGGCTTCCGCCTACGATCTGCGTAACTCTTCTGTCGGCTTCTGGCAGTCAGCAGATGATCACGGATCTTGGCGATTTTATCGGTTGTCTCTTGAACAAGTTCGGGTCCTGTGATTTGAGTTTCACCCACTTCGCTCCAACAGATCGGGGAGCGGCACTTACGACCGTAAAGTGCTTCAAATGGGGCCATACCAATACTGGAATGATAGCTGTTATTATAAGAGAACTCGATCAAAGGCAGGTGCGAATCCCAATTACCTCCAAAATCAAGAACACAAGATCGGAGCATATCCTCAAGAGTTTGAATAGTTCGCTCAGACTGACCGTCAGTCTGAGGATGATATGCCGTACTCATGTCCAAGCGAGTTCCTAGCGCAAATTGGAGAGATTTCCAAAAGCGAGATATAAAACGGCCATCGCGATCGGATATGATGCTCAAAGGAGTACCATGGCGGCAGACAATTTCCTTGACATAAAGCTGCGCGAGTTGCTCAACACGGTAGTTTTCACGAATGGGCAGAAAGTGAGCAGACTTAGTCAAACGATCCACTATTACCCAAATGCTATCATGTTTGCTTGCTGTCAAAGGTAACTTGGTAATAAAGTCCATCGCTACACATTCCCATTTCCACGTAGGAATTTCTGGTTGTTCGAGCAAACCAGATGGGCGTTGGTGTTCGGCTTTTACTTTGGAACAAGTCAGGCATTTAGCTACGAACACAGCAATATCCTTTTTCATACCGGGCCACCAATAAGTTATGCGCAAATCCTTATACATCTTATCAGCGCCAGGATGAATAGAATACCGAGATTTGTGCGCTTCACTCAGGATATCAGCGCGAAGATTCTCATCAAAGGGAATCCAAATGCGATTGAGATAGCAGAGAATTCCACTCAGATTAGGGACAAAATGCGCTTCCGCGCCACACGCTAACTCGGCGCGAAGGTTACCATTACTGATGGATGCGCGCTGCGCGTCACGAATACGCGATTCAAGGTTGCTTTGAATCGGCGCGAAGTGAAGATGCGTGCGCGGCAAGATACAGTTAAGTTGGCAGGGTTTTCGGCTGAGCGCATCGGCTACCACATTAGCCTTACCAGGATGATACCGGATCTCACAATCGTAATCGCTGATGAGTTCGTTCCATCGGCGTTGCCTCATGTTAAGTTCCTTTTGATCAAAGATATGCTGAAGGCTTTTATGGTCAGTGTAGAGGATACACTTAGTGCCATAAAGGTAGTGTCTCCAGATCTTCAAGGCAAAAACAACTGCACCTAGTTCGAGGTCGTGAGTTGTATAATTCTTTTCATGAACCTTGAGTTGCCGTGATGCGTAAGCGATAACCTTGCCTCGTTGCATAAGAACACAACCGAGACCTTGGTTGGATGCATCGCAATACACGACAAAATCATCATTACCCTCAGGTAGCGCAAGAACAGGAGCTTCACACAACAAACGCTTGAGCGTTAGAAAGGCTTCTTCTTGCTTCGAGCCCCAAATATATGGTTTACCTTTGTGCGTTAGAGCTGTTAAAGGCAAAGCGATCTTTGAGAAGTTCGAAATGAAGCGCCGGTAATAACCAGCTAAGCCCAGAAAGGAACGGATCTCGGAAGGAGAGGATGGCGTAATCCAGTTCTTGATTGCTTCAATCTTGGATGGGTCGACATGAATACCCATCTTGTTTACAACGTGACCAAGAAACTGTACTTCATCAGACCAGAATTCACACTTGGAAAGCTTAGCATAGAGTTGCTCAGCTCTAAGCTTTTGCAACACCAACCGAAGATGTTGCTCGTGCTCGGCCTTGGTCTTAGAATACACCAGAACATCATCGATAAACACAATCACGAATTTATCCAAGAAAGGCCTACACACCCGATTCATTAGATCCATGAAAACGGCGGGTGCATTGGTTAAACCGAAGGACATGACCAAGAATTCAAAATGGCCATAACGAGTTCGAAAAGCAGTCTTCGGGACATCTTCATCGCGGATGCGCAACTGGTGATAGCCAGAGCGGAGATCAATCTTCGAGAAACAAGAGGCACCTTGGAGTTGATCAAAGAGGTCGTCAATACGCGGTAAAGGATACCGGTTTTTAATGGTGAGTTTGTTCAACTCGCGGTAATCAATACACATGCGAAACGATCCATCTTTCTTTTTAACGAACAACACCGGAGCACCCCAGGGCGAAGAGCTAGGGCGGATGAATCCTTTAGCAGTCAACTCTTGAAGTTGGCTTGCCAATTCTTGCATCTCAGCGGGCGCAAGACGGTAAGGAGATTTAGCTACGGGGGAAGCACCAGGGACAAGATCAATACGGAACTCGACTTCACGAGCGGGAGGGATACCAGGAAGATCATCAGGAAAAACTTCAGGGAAATCACGCACAACAGGGATATCGCGAAGCTTCTTCTCTTCAGCAGGTTTAACCACATGGGCTAAGAATGCAACACACTTCTTCCGCATGAGTCTTCGGGCTTCGGCGCAAGACATAAGTTTAAGACCGCGGGAGGGTTTCTCGCCGTAGATATGAAGATCACCATTTTCTCGAGGTATGCGAATAAATTTCTTGGCGCAAATAACTTCGGCGCGATTCTTCGAGAGCCAGTCCATACCAATGATAACATCAAAGCTTCCAAGAGGCATGGGGATGAGGTCGATCAGAAAATCGTTTTCGTTAAGGTTAAGCGTGCAATCTTTAATCACCGAGTTAATTAAAACAGTTTCACCGTTAGCCAATTCAACTGAAAAATTATCTTTTAAATCGTTGCGCGGTCGCGCAAGCTTCTGCTCAAAGGCGCGAGAGATAAAACTTCGATCGGCGCCAGTATCAAAAAGTACAGAAGCATAAAATCCGTTAAGCAAAAATGTACCATTAACTACGTCATTATTCGCTTGCGCTTGGTGCGCGGTTATATTAAAAGCTCGTCCACGCGTCACTTGGTTCGAAATCTGGTTCACCGGATTCGCTTGTGTGATTTGCACTTGTAGTCTCGGGCACGCGTTCCGGAAATGACTGGGATCACCGCAGTTAAAGCACGATCTGGGTCGTGGGTTAGGGTATGTTGGTTGTGGGTTCTGCGGGTAAACTGGTAGTGTTGGCGCAATTGGATTGGCGGGAAGGATTTTACAGAACTCAGCAGAGTGACCAGCGCGGCCACATCGGTTACATTGACGACACGGGGTTTGGGTTGGGTGGTGAAGTCTACAGGTTGGGCAAAAGGGTTGATTTCCTGTGTAAGGTTTCTTAGGTGGCGGGGCAGGGAGTGCGGGATTGGTTAAGGCATAGTTGTGAACTACAGGGGGAGTTGGGTAGGCTGACAGAGGGTTAGGCGTGTAAACTGGAGGTTGGTAAATGGGTTGTTGGGTAATGGGCGGGTTGGTAAGCGCATAGGCCTTGCGCCTGCGCTTGAGGTTGTTACGGTTTGAGGGTTCAGGTTTGGTTTCTGTTGGTTCAGGGGCAGTCTTGGTGAGTTTGGTCTTCTCAGTTCCCCGCAGGAACAGGGTTCCTGCTCTGACATGGTTGTCGCTGAGCACAGCGGCCAACTCAATGGCGTCAGAGAGGGTAACTGGGTTTCTGGCCCATACAGAATCTTGAATTTCCATGGGGAGACCCCCAAGGAATTTCTCTATGGCTCGGCGGGAAGGGGTAACAAGGTGAGGGACAAGCAAACTTAGTTCATGGAAGCGCGTCGCGTACTCGCGCGCTTCACCGCTGTACTGCTTAAGATTCCAAAATTCCTCCTCCAGGCGCTTAACTTCGTTGGGAGGGCAGAATTCTCGCGTAAGAATTTCCTTAAATTCCTCCCAGAGCATGCTGGAAGCAGCTTCTGCGCCACGCGCATGAGCTACTCCATTCCACCACGTAAGCGCTCTGGATTCCAGGACACTGGAAGCATACAGGGTTCGTCTGTCTGAGGGGCATTGGGTGTGGAGGAAAGTGTTTTCTATTTTCTCAAGCCACTGGAGCATCACGGTGGCTCCTTCAAGACCTGTGAACTTTGGAGGGTTACCCGCGTTAAAGGACTTAATGTTATAACTCGAGGTATTGTTTTGGCTCAAGGCTTGGGCTATCGCGGCGGCCATTTCCTGGGAACGTTGCTGTCTACGCATGCGCGAGGCTTCTCTTCTCTGAAATCGGCGAGATAGCGGAGGCATTCTATAAAAATTTTAATTTTAGTTAATATCTTGGTTTTAGCGCAAAGTTTTAATCTTATAAAGCTTGGTTTCACGGAGTCAGTTACAGTCAAAAGTTAAAGTAAAATAAATGACCCTAAATGCAGACTTAATAAAGGTAACAAATTCGAATCAAGAGTCGACAATTCATGTATCACCATGACTTTCCGAATTCCCAATTTAAAATATACGGGCAAACGAGTATTGGAGATTGGCGATTCATGTATCACCATGACTTTTCAATCTTCAATATGAAATACACAAGAAAATGAGTATTGGAGGTTGACAATTCATGTATCACCATGACTTTTCAAGTCTCCAACCTCAGAACATAATCGTAAATGGAAATTGAAAATCAACTATTCATGTATCACCATGACTTTTCGGATCTTCAAATCCCAACAAACGAATAGGCAGAAAAAAATCAATAAAAATCGAAATTCAGCAAAAATCGAAATATCGCGAAATAAAACATAAAATCATATACTGCGCAAGCGCGAGCATGTTCATAAATAACGAGTAATTAACAATAAGCGCGCAAACATGAGATTTCTCTCATGCGCGAGAGGGGACTCTTAGGTATTCTAGGCCGTTACGTCTAACCACCTATCCTAAAGTCAACCTGGCTCTGATACCAATCTGTAACACCCCGACCAAAGGCGGATTATACATCGGGGCGCCACATATTGTTTCATTACTCGTGACACTATTGGGTGTCAATATTTAATAAATACATTCATTCGCGCACGCGCAAAGCAAACACATAATATAAATCAACATAAATCAATATATTATAAATCAAAATATTCGAACAGCAATAACTTGTCTTGATACATTTTAATCTAGGTCAAAAATAAAGAAAACTTCCTACGTGTCCACAAGCTCCAAAACAGCTACTGCAAACCTGAACATGTGTTAAAATAAACGTCAAACACTTGCGTGTTGGTGAGAAATCAAGTTTAATACAATACATAGATAACAATAAATCTGCGCGCAACACGTGTATGTCTGGTGTTTAACAAGGGTGCAATCAGATTGTGATCAAGCCTAGATAGATCATAGCTCATAGTTCATAGTTCAATCCGTGCTCCCAATTGAGCACAAAAACGAGAAAACATCTGTGCAAGTGTAAACAAAGAAAACCGTAAACGATAGGTCTCCCGTGTTCATCTAATGGATCCATGAAAACTGCGGAATAGGCCGAACAAAGCGGTTAATGATACACACATACAAATAAACAGCCAAGTAAACGTCCTCAACACATGGGATACTGCGCGACTAAAGTTCATAAACAAGTTTAAGACTCTAAGTTTGTACGAACACATGAACATCCCAAAACATTAAAAATAAAAAGGGATTAGGTACGAGATTACTCACTTGATAAAGATGCGATGATAGATAAAGCAAGAACCAACTTTAAACAAGCACAAGTTAACCTATAAACAAGATTATTGTTTTAACGATCTGTTTTAAGTCTTGATTATAAGTTAGCATAATTAATAAGTTATTATATATAATATATTACCGGAAAACAGGGCAGAGGAGAGGAGAAAACGGAGGCAAGAGAGGAGGGAGGCGGCTGAAGAACAACGGCAGAGAGCAAAAAGGGAGGAAGAGAATAAGAGAGATTAAGTGTTTTGTGTGTGTAGTGTTAGGAAAAATAATGTTATTATTTATAGAGAAACCCTAGGAGACATAAATCCAGAAAAAGGGGAAAAGATTCCAAGACAAACAGAACAAGACAAAACAAAAGATAACAAAAGATATCAAAAGATATGGCAGCTGCAGGGGGCAAGATAAAGCTGACAGGGAACAGAAAAAGGCATGGGAGAGGACAGATAAAGTTACTGGTTAAAGCATGGCAAAAGCAGATCTCAAAAGATAATGTCAGTCACTTTTTCTACCAACCAATGGGGTTGGTACGCATGCTGCGCCGAAAGTAACTATTCAGACATTAGATAGGTTAGGTCAACAGCTCAGAAGAAAAGACATTTACAAAAGCAAACGGCTAGAATAAACAGAAGATACAAGGGTTAAGCGCGGGAAGGCTGAGTGCGTGAGCGCGAAGGCTGGCACAACAATCCTTAGCGCACTGCGGGAAGAATCACAAATCCTTAGCGTGCTGCGTGAAGAACTAGAATTCTAAGCGCATCGCGGGAAGAACATACATTCTTAGCGCATTGCGGGAAGAACATGCATTCTTAGCGCGCTGCGAGAAGAGTTCTCTTCACGCATCGCAGGAACAAGATGTCTTCACGCAGGCTTCCATGTAAGGAGTCTGGCGCGTGGAGCTGCAGACATCCTTAGGCGGGAAGAACCAAAGGACAAGCAAAGAGTTAGAAGAAAAAGAGGGAAACAAGGCGGAAAGAGAGAAGGAAGAGGGAGGGGACGGCGGAAAGAAAGAGAGAGAAAGAGGCGGGAAGGAAATATATATTATTATTATTAAAAATAAAATATAAGTATAAATATTAAATAATAAAAGAAAGAGATCGGGTCAGAGAAACGGGTACCTGGGTCGGGTCGGATCGGGCAGATGTCACAATATCCAAATAGAACAAACAATTTAAATAAGCTCAAATAATGATTATCTTGTTTATATCCTACGGTCTTGTCTAAGTGTCCAACTTCAATCTTCAATACAAAGCAACCTGCATATGCGTAGAAAATGGAGTTTGATCAACAACACATGTTGAGTGAGATGATCACCAATTTTGACACAACAAATAATTATATAATAAACAAATAATAAATGATAAATATTAAATACGCAAACAACACATGTGATAGTAATCAATCAAATCATGACAAAGCATATATCAACTATAAACACAACCAAAGACTAATCCAAGACTTGCTAGTGTGCCAATGAATCGTTACCAAGCGAATCGGACATTGATTACAATGACTAAAGTTGTCGTTTTACCTTCGCCAAGCGAATCGGGTTCCGGTTACTAAGACGGTCGTATGATCATACTAATGAGAACCCTATACAAAGGGGATATGTTGGACCTCTCTGAATGTTGTCAAGTAAACAATTAAACATGTAGCAATTAGCAAATAGCATTCAACTAATATTCACACAATGATGATGTTTGCGAGTTTGTGTGTATATATATGATAGAAAATATGAGTATGTACACGTATATCCCCAAAATGTTTAAAAATAGTGGATAAAAAGGGGAATGATCAAATTCACCTTAGATTAATGACAAGCGATTAATAAATGCGATTAAACGAGCTAACGAATAAGCGAGTCGTCCACTACATGCCAAACGATATATATAATTCAGAATCTGAGACTTTAGGATGTGATAACATAAATAAAAACGAACTCTATGCCGCTGGAATTAATCCAAACAGACGTTTAGAACTCAAGTTATGTTTGTTTTAGGATTTAAGCGAGCTGGTACTGACCAGAATCCGAACAGCGAGTCGGAAGTCGGGTTTTGGTCAGTAGCCTTAAAACCACGTTAAGAGAATAAAAGTCTTCTGGACCGAACATTGAATCAGACCAGAAGTATGAAAAAACGGTAAGTCAAACTAGTTGACTATTTTGCCATTTAATGAGTTTTAAACGAATTGACCAGTCAACACCCTTCAACCACCGAAATTGATTGAAGGTTATTGACTAGGGAATTTTTATGAACTATTTCTATCTTTACAACTTACCCAGAAAGTGAAAGGATTAACCACAACGAAGAGTCAAAGGTTCAATTATAAGTAAAGTCAAACGAACGAACTTGTATCTTCAACAAATAAGCAAAAACCAAAGGGTTTGGTGATGGTCAGAGGTAGGTGACGACTGAGATAGGTTCTCTAGGGTTTAGGGATGATTTATGACAGATAATATATGATATGTTTATATAGGATACGCTAAATTGAACTTAATATGGTAACTTACTCGTTTAAGAAACCTAATGGGCCTTTAATGATAATCAATATTATAACCAGTAAATTTCATTCTTGACAAGGGTTAGTAAATATGGACATGTATCTAAGATTTAGAGGATTTATTGGGGCTTAATTCACTCGATTATGTCATAAAATAAGCGATTTCGAACCAAAAACAAACTAGAAATCAATAATAAACGAAACGAGCTGTGCAGGTAGCCCATAGCGCCGCGTGGTGGCCCTAGGCCACCCCACCACGTGGTGCTCCGGCCAAAAGGAGGAAAATTTCATATTTTGTCAACTTTAGTCCCTATAGTTTGGATTTAGGTCATTTAACGAACTTTTTATGCATAGTTTAAGATTTGAACAACATATAAAGTATAAGGGGCCTAAAGTGAACATTATAAACTTAATTACTTATAAACACTTGATTTTCAATAATAATAAAGGTCTAAAAATGTTTCGGTTGTTTCAAACGTAAATGACTACGGGTTTGGAAAAATCCGAAATGTTACAGGTGGCGATGGAGAGCAGCATCCTTTTGGCCGTCAACAACCTCGGTTTAACATACCGATCTATCATGAGTGTGTATCGGAAGATGGTCCAAAGTTTGATGAAGACGGATTTGATTTCGATGAAGATGAGTGTTTATTTTTGAAACATGTTCTTAACCGATTGCCCACAGAAAACGAGTCGATGTATGAACATGCCAAGGTTGCTACTGGTATTTTCGATGAGATTTTAATGGCCGAAAAGAGTGTTGCGAGCGATGACACGCTGATAGATAGTGGTGCTACAATTCCTACGGTGGCCACAGGTTGTGTTTTGCTGTTCAATGATGGTGACTTGGTCTTGGAAGTTCCAATCAACATGTCGATAATTATGGGGTCCTTGCATGGTAACGAGCAAAACATTGAATCCAATATGCAACTGAATATTCAAAATATAGAGAATATTGTGGTTTTCAAATATACTGGTAAAAGATCTCTGATTTCTATGAATAAGGGTGGTAATTTTTTAATTTTTAAAGATACAAATATTTATATAAATGATGTCGTGGGAATGAAGATTTCAAATAATAAAGGGTTATATCACAATTTAGTAAATGTTTTGCTCGTGGAGGATGCTATTATCTGTTTAAATGGGGCTACCCCCGATAAGAGGGGGTTACTTGAAACTATTATTGCTAGCCTTGTTGAGACAGAGGGACCTAGCAACCTAATAGACCCAGGTGGTACAAGTCTAAAGTTGGGCAAGACGATCTGTCACGTCGGAATGTTTAGGCGGGTCGTGATGGTAATAAAAATAAATGAGAAGCGGGTTAATGTTCCGTGTGACACCAGAGGCAAAACTCGAGGACGAGTTTTTTCGAAGATGAGGAGTATGATGCAGATTATCTCCTTATTTGAATTATTTTAATATCTTTTATTATTTTTATACTTATCTAGTTTCCATGTTTATCTCTTTTATTTGTTTAGTATAAGTAGGGCTATGTTTGTTTAGTTCTTTAGTTTTTTGATTAAATTTTTATATAAAGAACATTGTTCTAGGAACCTATGGTTCGATTTGTCGTCCTTTGATTAATCATGAGTCTCTCGAGCCATTGATCGTTTTCGAAACTGCATCAGTGGGTCTTCGGACGGGTGGGTTTTCCTCAGAACTGAAGATAACTTGGAGGTGCTTAAGGGTTCCATACGGTTGAGTTAGACCAGCTGGCAGTGGTTTTTTGCTATTGAGTCACCGTAAGTACGAAGACATTTTATGCTAGTTGGACGTCAAAAAAGAAAAAAAAAAGATTCTCCGGATCCCATAATTGAAAGAGCAGAGCAGGTTAACTTAACTCCAAAGGACCCCACTTTTGAGTTTCTGGAAGAAAGAAAGAAAGATCTTTAATTGAGCTTGTTTCCACCACTACCATGTGCACATCCTCTTTGACCCCTTAATAATAGCTTTGGAATCTTCTGCCAGACACAGCATTAATAATAATAGCTTCTAAGTGGCTAGTTTGTGGAGGGGTTGACGTAATTTGGGTTTTCTTGGAAGTGGGTTAGGATCAATTCGCTTACTTTTTAACTTTTGCAATGTGGGTTTTCTTCCAATTGATTGATTCTGTATCTGGGTTCTGCTAATTTCACCAAATTTAGGGTTTTGGAAGTTGGGTTTTGTTTTGATCAAAATTTAGGGTTTTGGAAGTTGGGTTCTGCTGATTTGATCGAAATTAGGGTTCTTGGAACTCAATTTGTGGGTTGTTGACTTTGTGAAGTCAATTGGTGTTTGAGTAGCAATAATGGCTTGTATGAAGTTAGGATCCAAAGCTGATGCATTCCAGAAGCAAGGCCAGGCTTGGTATGTTTTTAATCTTTGTAAATTTGTCATTTTTCTGATCTATTTTATACATATAAATATATGCTGGTCAGAAAAATAAAATAAAAATAAATATATAATTGATTATATATTTATGTGTGTTTGTGTATGTATGCATGATTTGGTACTGATTTGCTATGAGTTCTTGCATTCATGGATTTCTTGATGATCAGTAGACTTGTTTATCCAAATTTATGTTCCTAAAAGTTGTAAAATCATGTGTTTTCTTGATTTAGATGACCTGTATCAGTGCTACAGTGAAGATGTGATGTGTTTGACTAAAAAGTCAAAGGGATTTTTTGTTATGTCAAAGGGAGCTTGATTTATTTGAGGGTTGCTTTTCAAGTTACCATCTTGTTTGTTAAAATTTAAAGATCTTGTGTTAATGTTAAAGTTTAAAGATATATATATACCTCAAAAGTAAAGGGTAACTTGATTGCAGTGAGGGTTTTTTTCTCAACTTTATAATCAACTATCTAGTTGAAGAAGTTACCATCGTTTTTGACTTTTTTCCAAGTTTTACGAGGTATGTTTGACCTCAAAGATCAAAGGATATGTTGGTCCATGTGTTCTCTCAACTTAAAATTGATTGAACTGAGGTTTTATTTTTCAACTTAAAAATGTAAGATTGGTATAGTTATCAAATTTTAAAGAATAAAAGTAATATGTTTGACCTCAAAGTCAAAGAATACATATGTCCTTAGAACATAAACTTGATTGTACATGTGATGCTATTTCATTTTTTACACCAAATCTGTTCATAAAGATTAATGTATTTAGCACCATCATATCCAATTTTATAAATAACTATCAATTTCGAAGTTAAAAGTCAAAATTAGACCTCAAAAGTCAAATTACACATGTCTTTGTACCTATTATTAAGCTCTACGCTACTTCATGTTCCTACTTTTGATTTCTTTTTGCAATTAATTTTGAGCTATCACCGGCTATTCTTGATCTTTTTGTTGGGCATATGATTTGCGGCTTTATTTATTTTCTGAACGATTTTTGTGGCTTTATTTTTTATGTACTAATTTGGACGTTTGGATATGATTATAATTGTAGGTTTTGCACAACCGGTCTCCCAAGTGATATTGTTGTTGAAGTGGAAGATATGTCTTTCCATCTCCATAAGGTTAGCTTTATCGTTTCTTATGTTCTCTATTTATGGTCATACTTTGACCTTGACTATCAAAAGAACAATTTAAAGTTTCAAAATTGATGTATACGTCTTTGAATTCGAAAGAAAAAGGAGTAATAGCATTGGAAAATTAACAATGTGCCTGAAATGTAAATAGAATGCATTCTGAAAATGTGAAATCGTAATTATAACTTTAGCAAAATGAAAGTTTGTCATTCAAAGTCAACGGATGAAGACTGGAGTATGTTTCAACCCGCTTTCAACATTCCTTTTTTCAAGAAGTTATCTTGTTAAAATTATTTTTTTGTTTATTATCATTATTGCACTTAAATTCAATGGTATCGCTTTGGGCCTTCGATTTTTCAGATATCCTGCAAATGAATATTCTGAAAGAAGTTCAAACAAAATCTGAGAACCTTGACCCGTTGTACTTATGAACAGGTCGATTAGGGTTATGTTTCGTTTGAATCAAGTAAAAAAACAATTAGTTAAAAAGTAAACAGGCCAAGCGGGTCGAAGTAATCTAAACTATTGTTTAATTATGCATACACCCTCCTAAATCACTTTACTTAAACAATAGATTATTATTATTGTTGTTGTTGTTGTTATTATTATTATTATTATTTTGCGTTATACACATTCTCCAACTTATTTTTGCAGTTCCCATTGCTTTCAAGAAGCGGCGTCATGGAAAGATTGATAGCAGAAGCATCCGAAAAAGGCGACACAAATGGCACCATAACCCTAACCGACATTCCCGGTGGGGCCAAAAAATTCGAACTCGTTGCTAAATTCTGTTACGGTGTAAAACATGAAATAACCGCCTCAAATGTGGCCCCCCTCCGGTGTGCTGCCGAATATCTAGAGATGACCGAAGAATACGGAGAAGACAACTTAATTTCACAAACCGAAATCTTCCTCAATCAAGTCGTTCTTAAAAACTGGAAAGATTCCTTAAAAGCACTCCAAACGTGCGGTGATGATAATATTATCCATCGTGCCGAAGAGCTTAATATTACAAAACGGTGCATTGAGTCGTTAGCAGTCAAGGCGAGCACCGATCCGAATTTGTTCGGTTGGCCCGTGATTGACCACGGTGGGCCCATGCAAAGCCCGGGCGGTAGTGTGTTGTGGAACGGGATAAGCACCGGGGCCCGGCCCAAAAACGTGAGCTCCAATTGGTGGTATGATGACGTGTCGTCTTTGACTTTGATTCTTTACAAAAGGTTGACTTTGGCAATGGAGGCCCGTGGGATTAAACAAGAAATAATAGCGGGTTCTCTCGAGTATTACGCGAAAAAGTATTTACCGGGCTTGACTCGCCGGAAAACCGCACCAGCGGGTGTAACCACCATCGAGCCGCCATCGGAAGAAGACCAAAAGATTTTACTTGAAGAAGTCAACCGATTACTTCCAATGCAAAAAGGTCTAGTTTCGACTAAATTCTTATTCGGGCTTTTACAGACCGGGTTGATTCTTCGGGCTGACCCGTCTTGCATATTGGATTTGGAGAAAAGAATCGGGATGCAACTTGATCAAGCAACTCTTGAAGATTTATTAATGCCGAATTTTTCGTACTCGATGGAAACGTTGTATAATATTGAGTGTGTGCAACGGATGGTGGAGCATTTTATGGCTATGGATCAAGCAACAGGTGGTGGGTCCCCTTGTTCCATTGAGGATGAACGATTAATGGGTTCACCGTCTTTGACACCTGTCACAATGGTGGCTAAGCTTATTGACGGGTACTTGGCGGAAGTTGCACCCGATGTTAATTTAAAGCTTCCTAAGTTTATGTCTCTTGCGGAGGCGGTTCCCGAGTATGCTAGACCGTTGGATGATGGGTTGTATCGTGCAATCGATATTTATTTGAAGGTAAATGACTTGTGATGATTCACTTTTGATAAATATGTTTTAACTATTAGTTACACGGAAAATATCCATTAGTTTAAAAACTTATCATGCGAAGAAGACATAAATTTCATGAGTAAAGGGAGAATTTGAAAAGACCGCATTACCCTTCCGTTAGTATGGAGATATGGGTGCAATGGTTCTTCTGATCTATGCTCATTTTAGAGAAAGTGCTCAACTATTTGTTAAAAGTCTAAACGACCCCTTAAATTTTACCGAATAGGAAAAATTTGTGTATAATGCATGGATAGTTCAGCACGAAAAAATGCCATAAAAGGAGATATTGCAATTCTCGTGGGCGAAAGAGTATGTAAAAGGCCAAATTACCCTTCTATAGGTTAAAATGTGTAAAATACCCATATTCCCTTAATGACAGAACAGGAAAACTTGCTATAAAAGCCATACTACAGTTTTATTATCATTGCAAGATACGTATTTTGAGGGGTATAATTGTCAAATCTAATAGTTCTCAATTTCACAATTGCAGTCTCATTCATGGCTAGCAGATTCAGACAGAGAACAGCTGTGCAGACTCATGGACTGCCAAAAACTATCATTAGAAGCGTGCACACACGCCGCGCAGAACGAACGATTGCCATTACGAATCATAGTCCAAGTTCTGTTCTTTGAGCAGTTGCAGCTCAGGACCTCCATGGCGAGCTGCTTCTTGGTTTCAGACAATCTTGCAGACGGGTCAAGACAGTTTAGAAGCGGGTTAGGTGTGGCATCACAAGAGGGTGGTTGGACCACAGCTGTGAGGGAGAATCAAGTTCTGAAAGTGGGCATGGATAGCATGCGGATGAGGGTGTCGGAGCTCGAAAAAGAGTGTTCAAATATGAAGCAGGAGATTGAGAAACTGGGGCAGGCCAAGGGCGGCAGTGGCGGTGGCGGAGGCAGTGGTGGTGGTAGCACTTGGAGTAATATGTCAAAGAAGTTTGGGTTCAAACTCAAGTCTCAAATGTGTAGTGCACAAGAGGGAAGTGTTAGCAAGCAAAGTAATGGAAGTGGGAAGGCTGAAAAGGGTAGAGGGAAGCAACAAAAGCAACTAAAGCATAAGAAAGATTTGTCTTGGGAAGGGTAAAATAGGAAAGAAAATGTTTAAAAGAAAGTATTTGTTTGGCAAAGTGTAAACTTAGACTGCATTCAAGTCTCAAATTGCTAAACAAATATTTTTTTTTAAAAAACCTCTTTGTATGTTTGTTAGTCTTGTTTATTATATTAAGTTTGGGTTTAAATATTGTGTGGTAAAAGTCAATTGTAAGAAGACCTAAATGTAGATGGGAAAGGTTTGTTTGTTTGCCTTTTGTATTATTTAGTATACTATACACAAACCTTAGAAATTGATTTTGATAAATAAAACAAAATTACTTCGTCGGTTTGAGATTTAAATGGTTTGGAGTTCTTTTAATAAATGGCTTAATGATAATGGGTTTGGATTGGGAGGCATGGAGTTCTTTTAATTTCAACTTTATTATAATAATAAAAACTTTACATTTTTAATTAAGCGACCGTTTAAGAGCTGTCTCTCCACATCTAGTTCGAGTTTTGCGACAGATAAACATCTTGATTCACCGGTGTTTAGTCGTTTAGATGGTGCATGTTGTATAAAATAAATCTAAATCAATTCTTTTTGTTGAATTTTTGTTTAACAAACACTTTTTATTATAAATAAATAAATAAAATAAAACCTTTTTGTTTAACTAACACTGGAAAAAGGGTTAATAAAGATCAAAAGTAAAAACCAAATGATTATTATATCACTTTTATTAAATATATTTAACATATTTCCATAATGATTATTATATTAAAATCAACTTAACTTTAAATGCTAAAGTATTAATATAGATATAATTGCAAATAAATTAAAAAAAAAACAAATTATGACAATAGTTAATAAACAATTATATGTTAAAATAACAATTAATTAATAATAAATTAATTATCATGTAGAGTTTGAGCTTTAGAAATAAAGTCTTAAACAAACTAAACCTAAGCTCTCGTAAGTTAAAACTTGCTTGGTCTCCTTTAAAATAGGTGGGCCCCATTAATTATTTATTTATTTTTATTAAAGTTTAAGTTGTATTTATATATTTTTTAAAATAAACTTCCTAAAGCTTTGTAAAAATAGAAAAACAAATCTTATTGAAAATTTCAAAAACAAATGTATAACTCACAATGATAATTGAACATGTAGACCTAAACATGTTGAGTCGTCAATTTGGGCCTGATCCGTTGCTTGCTTGCCGATAGCCATAATAGGCCCGGCCCATAAGAAGAAGTTTACAACGGCTACTTTTACTAGCCGTTTAATTCACCCCCAAATTCATTCTGTAAACCCTGGTTTGTTGATATATAAATAAATCCCAAATTCTCGGTGTCTAATCACACAATTGCTTATACAATCGACAATCATCTGATCACTCGCTCTTGCTTCGATTACGGTTTTGTTAATCTGATTGATTTCTTTTAATTAGTTTTTGATTTGACTACTATACATACGTATACATATATATATCTATCTATCTGTTGTTACTACTAACGTCATGGATGCAGGCTCTGTAACTAGTTCTTCAGCCACCAAGTCATCATCATCACGACGCCAATTCCTTCATAGAAAGACTTCTCAAGAAAATGTATGTCAATTTGGGCCTTTAATTAAATTAGGGTTTGTCTGATACTGAATTAGGGTTTTATTTGATTATTTCACAGGGTTTTTATTGATGAATTGTCTACTGATTTAGGGTTTTTATTGTTTATTTAATGATTTGAATTAGGGATTTATTTTGTTTGTACGACGGATTGATTATTGAATTAGGGTTTTTATTGATGAATTGGTTACTGATTTAGGGTTTTTTTTGTTTGTTTACTAAATCGATTACTGAATTAGTTTTTTATTTGATGAATTGATTACTGAATAAGTGTTTTGTTTGCTTATTTATTCAATTACTGAATTAGTTTGTTTTTGTTTTTTTTTTATGATTCAATTACTGAATTAGTGTTTTGTTTGTTTATTTGTAGCTGGACCGATTTATACCTAACAGATCAGCCATGGACTTTGATTACGCCCATTACATGCTAACATATAAAGGTAAGGAGAATCCAATTGCAGGTACCTCACCATCCAAGGAAGCTTACAGGAAGCAGTTAGCAGAAAGCCTCAACATGAACAGAACCAGGATCCTAGCCTTCAGGAACAAGCCCCCTACGCCAACAGAACCAGTTCAAACTGACTGGTCTTCAATCCAGCAGGCGAAACCAGCAAAAGCCCCTAGATACATCCCTCAGGTAATCATCATTCACGTGATCCCTTTATGATCACATTCAAATTTGTATTTAAAGCCCTAACAGTTTCATTTGATTTCAAACAGACTTCTGAAAGGACTCTGGATGCACCCGATATCCAAGACGATTACTACTTGAATCTGTTAGATTGGGGAAGCGCCAATGTTCTTGCAATTGCCCTGGGAAATACAGTGTATCTATGGGATGCTGCAGATGGTAGCACATCAGAACTCGTTACTGTAGATGATGATGAGGGCCCGGTGATGAGTGTCAAGTGGGCTCCGGACGGCCGCCACATCTCAGTTGGTCTAAACAGTTCTAATGTCCAACTCTGGGATTCAACCTCTAATAAACTGGTATGGTACTTCTGTAAAGCTTTTATGATTCTAATTTTTTTTTTGGGTGATTGCTTTCTAAATTTTATTTATTTTTTAAACAAACAGCTGAGAACTTTGAGGGGATGCCATCAGTCTCGGGTTGGATCAATGGACTGGAACAGCCACATACTCACAACGGGAGGAATGGACGGTCGGATCATAAACAACGACGTCAGAATAAGATCACACATAGTGGAAACATACTCTGGTCACCACCAAGAGGTCTGCGGGTTAAAATGGTCAGCCTCGGGTCAACAGCTAGCCAGTGGGGGCAACGACAACCTCCTGCACATTTGGGACCGATCAGCGGCTTCGGTTAACTCACCGACTCGATGGCTTCACCGGCTGGAGGACCACACGGCGGCAGTTAAAGCGCTCGCGTGGTGCCCGTTTCAGGGTAATCTTCTTGCTTCTGGCGGTGGTGGCAGTGATAAGTGTATAAAGTTTTGGAACACGCACATGGGTGCTTGCTTGAACTCAGTGGACACAGGGTCCCAGGTGTGCGCACTTTTGTGGAACCAGAATGAGCGGGAGCTGTTGAGCTCACATGGGTTTAGTCAAAACCAGTTGACTTTGTGGAAGTATCCGTCAATGGTTAAAATGGCAGAGCTTACTGGGCACACGTCCAGAGTTCTTTACATGGCGCAGGTATAGTTAGTTAAAACCGATACTGTAATTATTATATTTGTTTCTGAATTTAAATACTGGTGTAATTAACTGTAAATTGATATGTTTGCAGAGCCCGGATGGATGCACGGTTGCATCAGCTGCAGGAGATGAGACGTTGAGGTTTTGGAATGTTTTTGGGAGCCCGGAAGTGGCAGCTAAGGCCACCCGAAAAGCTGTTCTGGAGCCGTTTGCTCATGTGAGCCGTATACGGTGATTTTGTTTGTACCCTTGGAAACCGGTTGAAGTATATGTTTTGATTAAACGGGTATTTGGCCATGTTTTGTTTAAACCGGTTGAAGTATACAAAATTGCGTATATTTTAGTTGGATGCCTGTAATTCCTTCCTGTATATAACAAAATTGTGTTATCAAAATACATTTTTTGGGTTAAAAGTTTTAACCCAAAACTTAACATTACAATTAAGGTTTCCCTTTGAAGATCATGTAATTTCTTGATTTCCAAATTACAAATTATCCAACAGGTTACCGTAAAAACCGCTTGCACCCCGTGACATTCATTCATCCGCTAGGATCCTCCAATAGCTCCTCTGGTAGCGTAACCCCACTCATTCACTCCATATCCACTATTTTGGCTGCCCTACCTACGTTGCAAATGGAAGAAGATTTATCGTTATGTTCATTCCAGAAACCATCTCATCTGCTTTGAATTTTAGATACTCTTATCGTGTTTGGTACGAACGCTCGGGGAATCGTTCATCATAAAGTTCGTCTATGTTCATCCGTATAATAAATGAACCAGACCGACGTGAACAAAAAATCTCCTTCGGTAAGCTTAACATATGAATGGGCAGAGGTTGCGTTCGTTCAATGGTGTTCATGAACGTATAACGTCCGCTCGGTTCGGTTTGTTTATGTCTACGTCCGTTAATGTGTACTATTTTGTAGTTAATATGTTTTTTTGTTTTTCTACCAGATTACCCTGGTATAGAAACCAAGTGAAAAATAAACAAACCCTACTATGTTAAATGTTAAGTATTTTTGGATATCATGTGATGTAATTCCGAACTTGTGTGGATTTATAATTATTCTTTTTGAATTAATATGTAGTCGTTTATGTTTGGTTGTTCGTTAGAGGCGCTTATGTTTGTTTGTCAATTAATGTTCATTAGTGTCCGTTAAGTCTTCGTTTGCCTATTAGTGTATGCGTGTTCGTTTGTCTGTAAGTGTTTGTTAGCGTCTTTTTTAAAATACTAATGAACGCACACAAAAGCTTAACGTATGAATACGGGCAAGGTCTTGTTTGGTTCGGTCCGCTTACAACCCTACTCCCTCTGCTCTAACATCGCTTATTTTCGTCTGCCCATCATTGTTCGTTTATGTCTGATAGTGTTCATTAGTGTTTGTTTACAATATTAACGAACGGACATAGACGAACATGAACAAGCTCAGTTTCTTATTCGTGAACCGTCTGTTTGTTTGACTAAAGCTTAAGGATGAACACAAACAAGGCCTCGTCCGATTCGATTTGTTTGCTGCCTAATGCTTGGATTCAGTTGTCATCTCTAATCTAGGGATGTCATGGGCCGGGGTTCGGAGCAGGTATTAGTAATCCCATGCCCATACAGCCATTACCCGTTAAGTATCGGGCATATCCGTTAGTTTGTTAAAAAAAATTTCCGTTGGTATTTTCAAGTATTGTTTTTTACCGTTATCATATACCTTTTATTCATGTAACAACTATAAAATGCAAACACTACATAGCTATAAGCATTCCAATAAATAAATAATATTAATTTATTAATTGTAAACGTTGTTGGATTTGTAAATATAAAGGATAAAACATTTCAATTTTTAAAAATAAAAGATAATAAGTGAAACTGAATAAAAATATAAAATATAATATCTGTCTGTCTAAATAATATCATTATAATTTTTTTATAATTTTATATATATACTTCACAACCTACAATATGTAAAGAATATCAATAAGAAAAGATTACTTTTTTTTTATCTATGAACCTTTTAAAATGAAGCATTTACAGACAAGGATTGAGGGAGAGATTAAAATAAAAATTTCTTCGGGTATGATCCGGATTATATGTTTATGGTAAATGGTTATGTGGTTTTCGATAATAAGGTTGGGTATCATCCAATACTCATATTATGGCTGGCTCTTAGCCACAAAAACTTTTAAATTTCAATTCCACACCAATTGGGCTTTGGGTATACCCGTCTAATCGAGTGTCCGTGAGTCCCATTAATAAAATACTTGAATGTTTCAGACTTTTAACACACAGACGTATGTATATAAATCATTAACCACAAGCCTTTTCTTTCTTTCTTTCTTTCTTTCTGGTGAAGCTGAAAATGGAAGACGGTGAAGGCGGCCTGGACGCCGCCCCAACGCAACCCACCGCCTCCGTCCCCGTCATCCACCACCACCACCCATCCACCGACAACACCAACAACCCACCACCACCACCGACCCACCTTCCACCACCAATTTCCCCGGCCGCAGAAGCTACCGTCAGACCGTATGCCGTCACTGGCTCCGCAGTCTCTGTATGAAAGGCGAAGCCTGCGGCTTTCTTCATCAGTACGACAAATCACGCATGCCCATTTGCAGATTCTTCCGATTGTACGGCGAGTGCCGTGAACAGGACTGTGTCTATAAGCATACCAATGAAGATATTAAAGAGTGTAACATGTAATTTCTTGTTTTGTTTGATTTAATTTCTGGGTTTTTGTTTGATTCGTTACTAACCCTAAATAAATACGCTTTGGTTTAATTTGATTGTTACTTATATTTGAGTTAATTGCCATTAGGGTTTTTATTATTATTCAATAATTTTCTGGTTTTATTTGATTCAATTTCTGGGTTTTCGTTCGATTCGTTACTAACCCTAAATACCCTTTGGTTTAATTTGATTGTTACTTATATTTGAGTTAATTGGCATTAGGGTTTTCAGTATTATTCAATAATATGCTACTTATGTTTGATTCGGTTTCTGGGTTTTTATCCGTTTCGTTACTAACCCTGGGTACCCTTTAATTTGATTTGCTAGTTATGTTTGATTGAACTGGCATCAGGGTTTTTAATATTATTCAATAATATGCTAGTTTTATAGCTTTATTCGATTCGGGTTTTGTATTTTTATTCGATTCGTTACTAGCCGAAGATATTAGTTACGGTTTGCTGTACTTATTTTTATTGTAATTAGGAAATATGAGCTAATCAGCTAATTAGGCTTTCTTTTTAATTATTCTAATTGTATTCGTATACATAATTGATTAGTAATATGCAATACCTTATAGGTGTAATTCTAAAGCTCTTGTGTTTTGTTGCAAGATTATAATGAGTGGGTTGTTTACTGATGACACGGTAATTGTTAAAAAATGTCAGTTTTTGAGGTTGAATCTTGAAATGCAGGTACAAGTTGGGATTTTGTCCAAACGGGCCTGATTGTCGGTACAGGCATGCCAAGATTCCGGGACCTCCTCCTTCAGTGGAAGAGGTGCTCCAAAAGATTCAGCAGTTAACTTCTTATAATTATGGAAATTCCAACAGGTTTTTTCAAAACCGAAATGCCAACAACTCGCAACAATCGGACAAATTTCAATTTCAAAATGATGCAAATCAAGGTGCTAAACCTAGTAATATAGATTCCGCTTCAATGCAGCCCGTGCCGCCTTTGTCGCCACGTCAGCAGCAACAGGGTAGCCAGTTTGTTCAGTCACAAGCGCAGTCGAATGGTCAACAAAATCAAACGAATAAAACCTCGATACCCTTGCCTCAAGGAACAACAAGGTGCGTTAAGGAGATCTAAATGTGGATGCCATTTGAGGGTTCCACTTCCATCATATTATGTTTGTTATACGTAATTATAAAACTACAGTTATTATTGTTGTAAACGGATAATGTACTTTCTCATATTCTTGTCTGTTGCTTTTGTTATTATTAAGGATGAAATGTTTCAGCAGTTGTGACATTGCAGTATAAAAGGATTGTATTATTTTCAAAATCCATGTTTGACAATATCAACAGATTTAGAAGCTATATGTACAAGTTCCTAATTTTCTAGGGATTGAATTATGTGAAGTATTTTAAAATTCCAATTAATATGTTTATTGTTATAATTTTTATTGAACATCAACAATTTGTAAGATTATTATTTTTTGTTTATTGTAGAAGACATGAGTTTCTGTGTTTTATAATTCTTATTAACAGTATTTTTCAGTTTTTGTTGCTGATCTTTGTTGCTGATTTCTTATACAATGGAAAATTAGGTATTTTATTGTAAAAAGTTGCAACCGTGAGAATCTTGAGTTATCGGTCCAACAAGGAGTGTGGGCCACCCAAAGAAGCAACGAGGCTAAGTTAAACGAGGCTTTTGATTCTGTTGAAAATGTTATTTTAATATTTTCTGTCAACAGGACACGCCATTTTCAGGTAGGTTATAAACGTAATTAACACAACATATATGACACAGAAACTATTTTAGCCAACCTTTTGTCACGTTTATTACTTGTTAATTAATATTAGTTTATAAATAATTCCCAGGGCTGTGCAAGAATGACTTCTAAAATTGGTGGTTTGGTTGGCGGTGGCAACTGGAAATCTGAACATGGAACTGCACATTATGGACGGAATTTCTGTGTGAGATGGCTTAAGGTACATTGATTGCAACCCGTAAAAAGTTTTTATAAAAATCTCCATACACTTTGTGACAAAATAAGGTCAATGTTTAAAGTATAAGAAATGTAAATGTTATCTGCTTTGCAGCTATGTGAACTGTCCTTCCATAAGACTCGACATCTGAGGAACCCTTACAATGAGAATTTACCCGTAAAGGTATTATTATTATTACTATATTATTATTGTTGTTGTTATTATTATTATTGTTATTATTTTTTATTGTAGTTATTATTATCATTGTTATTATTTTGTATTGTGGTTGTAGATAAGCAGAGATTGTCAAGAACTTGAGCCCTCAATTGGTGAACAATTGGCATCTCTTTTGTATCTTGAACCCGACAGTGAACTGATGGTACTTTGCTTATTTTTCTAAACATTTTAAGTAAATTAGAATTTTCAGCCTTTAGTTGCAGAAACTTACAGGTTGTCCCCTTAAACTAAGGTAATTACAAAAAAACTTCCATCATATGAAAAGTTGTAACACGCATTGTCCTTTATACTAACTGGTGTTGAAAATTCTGTTAAAGTTTTTACAAACCGACTATTTTCCCTTTACACTCAATGGACAAAATGTGTAAATTTCAGTGTGTTATTGGGCATTTTATTATGCTCTTAAAATTTAATGTTACCAAAGGATATGCACTTCAAGTTTAGGGGTTTAGACACTTAATTAGGGGTGTTAAATGGGTCGTCCTCGTGGGTTGAGAGGTCAAATATTAATTTTACTTCTGAAAATAAACGGTTAAACAGATCGATTCACCCGAGACTGACCCAAACTCATTTAGACTAAACTCGAACCTGTGAATTTCATGTTTAGGTACATGTCTCGTTTGTCGTGTTAATTGTGTCATGTTAAAAAAGGATACTAACTTATTTGTGTGATATTTTTAAACATAAACAATTCAACGAGTCGACCTGGCGGGTTTGGCCCATTTATCTAAAAGTCTTTTGAGGGTTCGGACTTCGGATTGTTTATCTAAACTTTTTCACAGATTTGGCCCGTTTAGCTAAACGTGCTTGCCGGTTCGGCCTTTTTAGCTAAATTGACCAGTAGCTAACGAATTTAGCTTTAGGTTTGTCTTGTGTGACAATTCAAAAATTGATTTTAACATTTGCGTGTTATTTTTATAGGCGATATCACTTGCGGCGGAGTCAAAACGAGAAGAAGAGAAGGCGAAGGGATTAAATTTAGAAAATGCAACCGAAAATCCTGATATTGTTCCGTTTGAGGACAATGAAGAGGAGGAAGAAGAAGAGAGCGAGGAAGAAGATGACAGTTAAGACCAGGGTTTTGGTATGGCGGCACAAGGCCGTAGAGGGAGAGGCGGCAGAGGGTTATGGCCGCCACATATGCCTTTAGGAAGGGGCCCCCGCCCCATGCCTGGAATGAGAGGTTTCCCCCCTCTCATGAACATGATGGGACCTGATGGGTTTCCTTATGGTGGAGTTGGGCCTGACGGGTTCCCTGTTCCAGATCTTATGAGCATGGGCCCTCGTGGATTTGGCCCATTCAGGCCTAGATTCTCGGGTGATTTTCAGCGCCCGCCGTTTAATAATATGATGTTTCATGGCCGCCCCGGGCCTCATGGGGGTTTTCCGGGGGGTGGTGGCTTCGGAATGATGATGGGACCTGGACGTGGCCCATTTATGGGCCCGGGGGGAAGAGGTGGTCGGCCTGGGTTTTCACAGCAGCAGCAGCTACAAACTTCTCAGAATTCTAGGACTAAGAGGGATCAAGCGGTAGTTAGTGGCGGTGATGGTGATGCTCGGCCCATGGGCCATAATATGGGTGGGCAGGATGATGAGGCCCAACATGGTGGGGAGAATAGATTAAAAAATGGTGAGAGTGAAAGTGAAGATGAGGCACCAAGGGGGAGATCTAGACATGGCGAAACGAGAAGAGGCGTGGCGGCTCTGAGGGTGATGCTGCCACAACCTCTGGTGACAAGATGTAACCGACGGTTTCAGGTCCTACCTGGGATGACCTCATTGGTAAACTTCATATGTGAGTGTATTGTATTTGTGGTGTTACTGATAGTTTTGTGGTAAGCAGATATTTGTTGGTTTTATGTTTCTTAAAAGATTATTATGTACATTAGCTTCACTTACACAAACCAAAAGAACGATTTTTTCTGTTCGTTGAAATTTAGGACGGTTTTCATTTTAAAATGCTTTATATATGTTGCAATATTTCATGCTATGTTTTATGTTTGTTTATTCATGTTGTTTAGACAAATTGGATTTTAAGAATTTCACATTTTTGCAGTTGACCAATCCCGTTATAAACTAACTTAACTTCATTAACTTTTTTTGAATTTCAAAATGATGTTTTAAAACATTATCTTTTAAGTTTTGCACAATTAGTTATTTTGTTCATTTAATTTATAAAGGTATCCATGAAGTTCAAATGTTTTTTTGTTCATTTATATAAGTTATTTTTAAAAAGTAGCCTATCATAACAAAACTTTTTAAGTTCAAATGTAGAGAAAATTACTGTTTGAATCCCTGTGGTTTTAAGGCGGTGGCACAATGAGTCCTCAAAAAAATTTTTGAACTGGTTGAGTCCTTGTGATTTCAGAAATGAACCATTTGAGTCACTCTGGTTTCAGAAACGAACAATTTGAGTCCCTGTGGTTTCAGTAAAATAACTCTGAAAGTTAAGTAATGGCAGGGACTTACATGGTTCGTTTCTGAAACTACGGGGACTCAATTGGTTCAAAAAAATTTTTAGGGACTCATTGTGCCTCCACCTTAAAACCACAGAGACACAAATAGTAATTTTCTCTCAAAAAATGTATTATATATATTCAAAGCAAATGAAATTAATTTACTAAACATGAAAATATTAATGTAACTATTATTGTTTTATCTTTTGAACTAGAGTAATTACACTACAAAAAGAAATTAATTTACTAAACATAAAAATATTTATGTAACTATGATTACTCTATCTTTTGAACTAAACTAATTACACAACACTACAAAAAATTAAGTTGAGTAATTATAGTTACTATTGTTCAATTGTATTGTTCAAGTGTAGAGTGCATTTGCCATCGTGATGGCATTGGATCGATATGTATATTGAACAATCACATTCTAGCTTTAGGCGTGTTCTTCTTTGTGCTCCTCTTATTCAGGGCAGGCCATGGCCTATGGCAGAGTGGTTGACGGCCATAGGCCTGAAATTTTTTTAAAAATAGAATTATATGTATTTTTATAAAAAAACTATATGTATACTTAATGTTTAAAATTATATGTATTTTTATAAAAAAACTATATGTATACTTAATGTTTATACATTAGTTTTTTACACAACCCAAATCATAACCAAGGAAATCAATTTAAAAATTAAATTATTTAAACCTAACAAAATATTATTTTTACTTAAAGCCCAAAATATTTTTCGCCCTCGGCCAAATTTTTTTTCAATTCTCGGAAGCCCTGCCCTTATTGGATTAACGGGAAATTTTGGATTATTTTCTCAGTAGGGGGGAGAACAGGGATTCTTGGAGGAAGATGAATGCTGTATTTTCATATGTCCACTCGTTGAGGCCTTCATGTTCCGAAGGACACTGAGTATGATGACCCCACGCCTATAGTACATGGAATTCCTCCTAAAACCTTGCAATTAGATTGCCAATAATGTTGAGCACCGATCAACTCTTTCCAGTGTTTGAAGAAATTTAGGTTCACATCGTCAATGACGTAATCAGCAACATTACTATAGACTTTTGGACCAAGGTCCAAATGTCCACAGAGATAGTTGTGCTTGCCTAGTGATCTTGCCCACAGTTTTTCTTGTTCTTGAACCGCCCTCTACAATTAACAATCGTGGCCTCCACGGTCGGTAGGGGTGTTCGTAAAGGAAAATGTTGGAAATAGGCATTCCACTCATGGAAGATTCGTTCGAAATTTGCATTGAGATTATGATATTTACATATATACATGGTTGTTCTTGACATATTACCTGTAATGCGTCTGATTTTGTCTGTAGAGCCTTGGTGTACGTACGTGTCCGATTGTGCAAGGGTTCGTCTTTGTCCACGTAGCCTTAACTGGAAATTGCTTTCTGGGTGTTTGGGTGGAACGTACTCGTTAGGATTTTGGCATTTGAATCGTGATTCAAGTTGTATGAGCGCATGTAACCATGGCTTGTTGTCTTGGTTTAACCTCGCGTTTTATTCTTTATTGTTTTGCGTTTTATCGTTGTGTTTTGCGTTAATAACGTTCATATATATTAATTTGTTTGATGTTCTATTCTTTGCCACTCTAGCTCACTAGCAATGGCAATATTAATGATAACACTCTAGAGAATTATAAGTGAATCCGATTGTATTCTAACATAACATCTACTCAATTACCATCTCTGTTCTTTTGGAAATTCATAAACAATAATAATAATAATTATTATTATATATAATATTTTGCAACTTTCCTATCACACCCAGTTTCACTATTTGTTTGTTTTTGTGCTTAACATAAGTATGTTGTAGCTGCTGCAGTAATGCTTTCTTATGAGTTCAGCTTCCTCCACGTGTTAAGTTATTTACTTTGCATCTTCTGTTCTTTAGTAAACACACTTTGACGACTCTTGGGGCGACGAATGTGGTGCTTGGAAACAGGCAACTACAATTGTATCTCACCCTAAAGTTAGATTGTTGACTTTTTCTTGGTGACCTGGTTATACCTTGGTATCTCTAAAGGAAACAGTAATTTGGTATGTTAAGAAAAGACTTTGCTAATATGTATTGAAAAATGACATAATGTGGGTTTTTTTTTTTTTTTTTGCAAATGGTGTGCATATGCACTTTTTGATTGGAATAAATCCACTTCAATGTAAAGGTTTTTTCTAGACAATATACACATGTTTATAAAGATAATCGCAAAGGAAAGCTTTGTTTGATATTTCTTTTATGTATTTCAAATATAACATAGACCACAACAAATTAAAATAGATCATGCATTACACCATATGCAGATCAAGGCTTCATCATCTCTCTTTTTTAAGGTAACCAACGATTTTTTTTTTTTTTTTTGTGTGTCTAGATTTGTGAATTTTGTTAGGGACTTAGGGTATGAACAGTGGCGGATGTAGAAAATTTTTTCACAGGGGTCGGAAATTTTTTGGGTTCGTTCTTAGTTTACTATCGGCATATAAAAAATTTTTCGATGTGCTTGTTAATTCAGGTCGGGTCAAATCAACATATAATTTTTTTTCTATCCGGTTCACCGTTTTAAAACAGTTAACACGAACAATTGACATGCTACAAGCAATATATATATTTTTTTCAATCCGATCCAGTACGTAGTTTGGCTCGGGTCAAATCAATATATAACTAAATCATTTGGCATGCGACAGTTAACACGAACAATTAGCGTGCTACAAATAGGAGAACATACGTGAGTAGCTAACTACAATTTACTATGTGGTAAAAATGTTCTCTTAACTTTATATATTTTAAAAATATAAGATGATAAATATCAATAATCTACACAATTAAAATAATAAGTAAATATTTTCAGACTAGTTAGTCTTAGTATGCTGACCAAAAACATTTATACAAAAATAATTTATATATAAAAATTAAATAAAACGTCTTAAAAAAAAGATATAAAAATAAATTGACACCTCTTAGGCTCTAATAAGATTAACAATAAACACCAAAATTAAGATTTATCTGATTTTATAATAACCCATTACTGAAACCTTAGACATTGAGAATCTTAACGATGTAAAGTAGCACAAGACGTTCTAACATACAAACATTTGGCAAGAGAATCTTCTAATAAGAACTGCAACAGCGGAAAACCCATTTTCAGGTCACCGGAGTGACAATTTGGTAAACCGACTCGAGCAAGAAAGAATCACTATCTCTATTCCGACCGTATGCCCCGTCAATAATGTACATCATTAGTCTGAATTACACAAAAAAACGTCTTACCATTTATCCTTTGTCCTACAACCAGAACAATGCTTTCACGATTTTGAAAGGTTTAAAAAGTCCGACCCGGCATATTTCCATTATTACTCCGGTGGGCTTACTCCAACATCGGTTTTACCGCCACTTTCAGCCACCGTCTCTGGTGCGTCAGTGACGGTAGGTGGCGGAGAAGCCTCCACTTTGTTAGGGAGATCAGTAGCGATATCATCCATTGGTTTAACTTCAAGATCACCATTGGGGAGGTCATCAGTTGCAGCCTGAGATGTTTCAGCAGGCTCGGTGGTCATAACCGATGGTTCTGGTTCAACCGCTTCTCTCCATTCAACCCATTCGGCTGGCTTATCACTCTCACTTGGTGTTGACTCGTCAGTTGACTTACCGATGGCTGAATCATCCGGCTCCTGTTTTGACTCAGGGGCCTCAGATGTTGCAGGATCAACCAACTCTTTATCATTTTCATTGGAAGTAACCACGTCATCACCACCACCATTGCCGCCAGTAGTGCTGTCGGTGTTAGGTGACGGTGAAGCTACTGTACTAGTTGATTGCTCAGGAGCTGTCCTCTCCTCCTCGAAAGCAAACCAGTTTGAGTTTGTGAAAAGCGACCCGCTGAAACAAGCATTCAAAAGGTTAAAATAGTAATTTTCTAACTTTTTATTTTAATTTCAACTTCTTCGATAAAACAAAATAATTATCATACCCTTGTTGATCATCTCCCAGTCGTAGTGAAGATATGACCACTTCAGCAGATTCATCATCAAAGTAAACATCCTGCACGTGTAAAGAGAAAGAGAGGGTATAATGGTGATATTATAAAATGTATAAAATATTAAATTTGAAGAATTTAATAATTCACTTCAGTAATGATGATAATCGTTAATTAGGATTCGGAACATAATGGGTATGTTTGGCAAGGAGCTTTTAGGGGCTTCAAGCTTCAAGGCTTCAAGCTTTTAAGAAAAAGCTCATACTAAATTAAAAGCCTTGTTTGGTTGAAGGGAGCTTGAAGCTTTTAGGTCATGAGAAAAAGCTTAAAGCTTGAAGCTCCTACTAGTAGCGTTTAGAAAGCTACAAGCTTTTAGTATTTTAATTACTTAAATAACCTTCCAAAATAAGTACATTTAATATTATTATTTTTAGTTATGCCCATTTTGGTCATTTTATACATTTTGTTAAAAGCTCCAGCTACTCTGCCAAACATCTAAATATATCTAAAAAGCTACAGCTACCAGCTTCCAGCCACCAGCTTCAAGCTAAAACTACCAGCTAGTTTTGCCAAACATACCCAATATCATACACTATAAAAACTTAGTGGTGCATACCTCATCATCTCTTCCTAGTGAGCCATGAGCCTGAACAAAGTAGAAAAAAAAAATAAACAAAAATAATCAGCGGCCCAAAATAAAACAAACATTCAAAAGAAAATTAAAGAAAAAGTAATAAGAAATAAATGCAAGAGCATGACTAATTTGTCATACCTCATCGTTATCATCATTTTCATAGATACCATATCGGAACGCCTGGCTTAAATTATTGGCTAAAGTTGCCACGTCATAGTCTCTATCTTGATAATCATCATCATCACTATCTCGACCACGATCATGAAGTGTAGTGGGTCTCCTGTTAATTTCATTGTATAAACAAACAATTACAATAATGCATAAACTGTAACATAAAACCGATAATAAATTACTTAAATACCCACCCGCACGCCCACTGGTAGACGTTTTCAAGCGCGTTGCGTTTAGTTAGTACCTCAGTGTTCCACTCTACCCATTCATTATCACCCTGTCAAAATGTAATCATTTTAAATGCAAGGAAACTATTTTATTCAAAATACAAAACCACAGAAAATGAGAAAACCTGCAAATATGACTGTATGTAGCTATTGTTAGCCCCTTGTTCAATAAGTTTGTTTGCTATACGTGTCATGTGTCCAACATTCCCAATCCTAGGTGGCGTTCTTCCCTCTGCAGGGAGTGTTGGCTGTAACATTGACTAAACTCGGTCAACTATGAAATATTTGTATAATAACAAACGTGACAATTATATATATATAAAAAAAGGTAGCACGTTATTACATTCTTTGGATCTGAACTCAATGCACAATTCTTCTCGGCATCAAGAATTTTTCTGACAAGATGGCATGTTTCAAGGATATGCTGAATCAGTGAAGTGTTCTTGCTTTCAATGCAAATATCTATCATCTGCTCAATGTGGTGATGAATAAAGTTGTTGTATGGATACCTAATTTCATCAAAACATAGCTGTGTTAATACATATGGATACATTTTCATATAATATATCTGGAGATTGGGAGACGCTTACTCAAAAAATAATTCTAGAATACGTTTTAACGCACCAAGGCGGATCAACTCCTTCTCAGCAGCTTCACTACTTACAGTCATTAGAACTGAGATGAATTCTATGATCTGAAAGTTTACATTGTTAAAATCAATCAGTTATTTTACATTTTTACCCTTCAAGTTTTAGAGTAATGTCAAAACCCTGTGGAGTTTTGCTAAGTTTTCACATAAATAGGTTTTTTTTGCATAAAAGAGTCCTGTTTATAAAGTTTAAGAGCTTAATCATGCAACAAAAGAACCAAATCACAAAATTTGTTAAGTTTAAGGACATAATCAAACACTAAAAAACAATTTTAGTGATAAAAGCTAAAGTACAAAGATAACCTTTAGGCGATTTTTCCCAAGAGGTGGCTGTAATTTTCCATATCATCATCATCATCATCATCATCGTACTCAGTATATCCCACCAATAGCAATGCTATGGTAGGGTCTGAGGAGGGTAAGATGTAGACAGCCTTACCTCTATCCCATAGGGATAGAGAGGCTGCTTCCGGTGAGACCCCCGGCTCGATAGTAGTTTTGAATCAAGCCTTGGACATAAGACACATAACACTCAATCATCGGGACACCGGCTGATTGGTGCATGTGCCCTTGTCTTTCGGCTATCAACGCCACCACATGATGCCTGATTAACCTTCCGCCACTTTTAACGTTATTTTCACGTGATTAGTAAAATAACGTCAAAATTAGTGCAATTTTACTTTTGCCCACCAAGGGTTCACACATATATACATTATATGTGCGCACCGCAAGCAGGGCGTTGTAATTTTCCATATGTTGTAAATAATACATTTTCTTCTGCTGAAACATCCAACAGCTTTAACAAACTTCCTGTACATTTTAATACCAAAATATAACTGAATGCATTAAAAAATGGAATTTTATTAAAGTTTCAAAAGCTGACTCAGCATGACAATACCTAGGCTCTCCAACATGCCTTCAACGGTTTCAGGTTTTGCTGTTACCACAGATCCATGTGTCGATTGGCGATTGAAAATGTAGAATGTCCCTGATGTTTGCCTTTTAGGATCCAACAAAGATATGCATACAGACAATGAATGAACCAAAACTGACTTTGGCCGTGACTCCTCCAAAGCATGACGAAATAATCTTGCTATAAAACTGTAAAAGCAGATATTAAAACGTTAAATGTTCATTTGTTCATAAATAATATAAGGTAGACTTTACAATGCAAACTGTCACCTTGGGCTGGATATTTTAGCGGCTAGTCCTGGAGGAGCATATCTAGTTATAGCACAAAGTGCTTCTGCTGCATTGGCATGCACTTCAGGACAATCCTTCAACAATTAAGTTGATAAATTTAGTTATTAGTTCATATATCCAAACTGCCCAAAAGTATATAAAACTAATTTATATTACCGTGGAACTAAACTTATCAACAATCATCTCCAACAAATCTGTATCTTCTAGCCACTGCATTGATTCTAAATAGCTTGTGTAAAGGTGTTCAACAGCACCAATCAGACGAATAAGAACCTGTATAATAATAATATTTAGATGGGATGATGACACGATGGTTAAAAGTAGTATGTTAGAGCTTAAAATTCACCTCCATAATGGATGTAATTCCTATCAAGTCAACTAGCTTATGGATAATATCCTGACGAGCCTGCCCAGCAAACCATAAACTTAGATGCTTGAGTGAACCGGATATATTATACCAAAAAAGAGTATACACTTAAGTAAAGTTCAAACTTCAAATACAAATTAACTTGTAACATACTTGAATATAGTTCATTAAAGGAACTGTCTTTCGCAACAGCAGGCATACAACAACCTATAGAACAATAACAAAGCATCAGCTACTGAACAAGCAAATTAAAACTAAAAATAATGCATATGTGACAGAGTAATGTACCATAAAAAAAGTCAAAATGACGATTGAATGAACTTACTTTACTAAAATAGCCAGCAAGTAGAGTACTATGAGGGTGTCTGGGTTAAGGAAGGAGAACAGCATGTTCATCAACTACAACAAATAAATATATTAACAACTTATTTCACAATTAAAATTTTCAAAACAACTTGAAAGAAAAAGAAAGATCAATTGGCTGTACCTGATCATCCTCCACTAAGGCATTGAGAATGATATCAACTTCACAGGTAAAGATCTCACAAGCAATAAAAGGAAACCTAGAACGCAATAATACTTTTTATCAGATTGCTAATGCTTATAAGCACAGAAATACAAGAATAGGGTGGCTTAACAGTCTACTAAGATGAAAGCATTTGAAGAAACTTATTTTACTTGATGGTCCACAAAAACCTACTTAAATGTTCGCCCCTTGTCAGCATCTTCAGGAGGTTCTTCCACTATGTAGCAAACAAGTTGTTCAATTTGATTTCGTTGCCTCAAACTGCAATTGACAGTTAAAAGTACCATTGACTATGAGTGTGCAGCACAATTACAATGGTTTGGATTCAGATATTATATTGCATATTTATATGTGCAATTATTTCATTATCAGAACCAAGAACTAATATGCATACATGAAACTCAACCCAGATATTACATAATATTATAATTAAACAATGCCTCAAACCTAGCTCACAATTTGCAAAAGCAACAAGCTGTCTACCATGAAACAAAAACAGATCATGATAGCTTAAGCAAAACATGAAGCAACTGGCGTTACATCTGAGTGTATGAACCACTATATAAGCTCAAGTTATGGGACTTACAAATTGATAAGTCGGTTATTAATAGCTTTGCATTCTTGTATTATTTCATCCTCATCTATAAGCTCCTCTAGAGTATAATTTTCCTTGTCCAAAATTGTGTCCACCTGGAATTACAAAAGTATGATATTTTGCAACTATTTAAGACAAAGCGAATGGCATCAAAACTTATCATAGATAAATGATTCAGATCACAAAGAAAATAATATGGCAATCAAATCCTACTTTAACTTTCCTTAGGGGTTGTTTGGTAGCCTCTTAATGATTCCATTAATAGGCTACCTCTAAATCGGTCAGAGGTATAGTGTGTTTGGTTACACCTCTTAATGATTAAGTTTCAGAGGCATGCTGAATGATTCAGAGGCTACCTATAATCACAGTTTTCAATTACAAAACAATCCGTTCGATGCGATTCGTTTCTACAGACGCAATCAGAAATAAGAAACCCCCAAACCTTGAATAACACTAAATTCAAGACACAAAGATAAGCTCAACTTGTGAAATTTCAAAACCACAATTATATCCTAAAACTAAAACTATCATCAAAAGCACATCATCTTATTTCAATTCCTTATCAATACAGAAACTAGTAATAATAATAATTAGATTAAATAGTAAGTAAGCTAACCCTAGGATCTAACGATACCTCAAGGCACCTAAGCAATTGTTATAAATAAAATGAAAGTGTAGGAGGAGGATTTACCGGAGACGTGGTGGACAAGCCGGTCATACGCCAAAACATCTTGTATTGTAATTGAATTCAGATCGGAAACGTAGAGATTATAGATCAGGTCCAAACCCTAGCAATTGAAGCAACGCAATGTTATGTTATGTTATTTTCTGGTGATTGAAACCCTAGATAGGATCGGATTCAAGATAATTGGATTCAAATGAAGAGATAACCAAACCTGTAATCGCGGGTATTGTTGCAGTTATCTTATTATGTCCATCGATCCATTTTCAAATTCCAAAGTTTAATCTCACTGACCACAATTATTTTCCATAAAAACAAATTTGTTTTACAAATTTTCTATTTGGTATTTGGAAACGGGTATTTACGCGTTTCAGTGGAGCCGTTAGGATCGAATATTATGTGATAAGTAGCAGAAAAGTTTAATGTTTTCAAAAGTTTATATGCATTATGTCTGAATTTGGACGAACATATGTACGAGATGGAATATGTCATGTGACACATTTGAAAAAACTATATAACAAAAAGAAATTTTAATTACGTTTCTTATTAATATTATTTTTGAGTTGTTCGGATGAGATTAAGATTACTCCATTTCCTCCCATGAGTTGGGCTATTATTATAGAAATTGCCAGTATACTAAATGTTTTCAAAACTACAACTATTGTATCGGAGGTTTATTATCCCATAAGTTCTTTAGTGCTTAATCAAATACTTTTAAAGTGTAACAAACCAAACGAGTTTTCATTTAATGGTAAACAGCGTTTCGATATGATACCACAGCAGAAAGATAAACCTGTGAAATAACTCAAAGAAATGCACTCAATCATTACATGTGTTGTCGCAAGTTCTTTAGTGCTTAATCAAATGCTTTTAAAGTGTAACAAACTAAGGGGTCGAAACTTTACTTGAAACTATAACATATGATTTGGATTTACACGAACAAGACCATGGTTTGTTTGACTCAAACTTTGAAAGATAACAAAGAAAAAAAATCAAATATGTCTAATGTTTATTTAGAAAAGTACGAAACAACATCAAAATTCACGAACCAATGAGAAATGTGGCATCTACGACAAGTTCAAGTAGTAACTTATGATTACGTTAATGAATGAAAACACTAAACGACAATGGGGGCACACAGAGGGGCACAAACTGGGTATTTTCAGGAACCGGAACCGGGTAGAAACCGGTTACGGGTATGGTCAACAAAAGTCAAACCCAGTTCCAGGTATAGTCGGGTATTTGACCGGGTTTTCCGGGGTTTTTTCGGGTTTCGGGCAGGGTTGGGTCGGGTTTTGACCGGGTATTGGTAGAACTGGTTCCACCGGGTCCAGATCAATTCCGATTTCGGGTACAGTTCCGGGGAGAAACCCAAAGCCCGGCCCGTACCCGCAGGTAGAGTAGGGCTGGGTCTGGAACAGGTTTAAATATTATCAAAAGAAGCATTAGAAGTTTTTCTTTTCTTTTTAGTTTGACTTCCTATACTGTTGTAAAGAGTGAATTGTACTTTTTTTTCTTTATGTTTTGATTAAATTTCAGGTTTTGTCCTTTAACTAATGTATATGTACAGTGGATGTCATTCATGTATTACTTTCTAAATAGGCTACGTCCTTTTGCCCTAAGCTTGTTATTTTTTCTGATTAAGTTTAATCGCATACCAAGCATATGAGGGTAACATCGTCATGAATTGGTTCAGTGTTCTGGTAATAAAATTCATATACAACATAACCTTGGCAATTTAATCTTGGTCAAAGCTCATATGGTAGGGACCAATATCATTCGTCAAAATAAGGAAAAAAGGGTCAAAGAAATGTAGCTATACACAGGAAAGTTTTATGTTCTACAATGTGGAATTGTGGAATGCAAGCTCATTAAGATTGCTTAATAACCAAGATAATTGGTATGATACTGGTTTAACACAAAGAATCCAAATCCAAGCTTGTCTTTAACTTCTAAAGTCAAATTGCAGATTCAATGTTATATGCAGTTTGCAATTGCATTACTCCCCTTTCTAAAACATTCAAATTTGTTAAGGGCAATTCTGGAAATTTGTTAAAATTCAAACAGTCATGGACTTGCAATTGTGTTATTCCACAGTTTAAATGCCTTCAAAGTTCCTCTGTACAGCTACATTTATTTTGACTTTTTACCAAATTATGTTGAATACTAATCTTGGTCTCTAATATATGAGCTTTGACCAAACATTAAATTGCCACTTTCCATACCCAGAACAAAATTTTTACTAATGGGTTATTGCAACCAAAAAGTGAAACTGATTGCTACCCTAGTAACTGTTTAATCGACGAAGCCTGGTATCAATCGTCTGATTTTTTTGAGAGAGAAGATCGATGGTAGATTTTTTTGATCGAGAAGATTGATTGAACAATGGTGGAAGGGATTAACATCGCCTCTCATGAAAAAGGTTAAGCGAAATTACAATATATCCTCACAGGTTAGGCATGTGGTTAAACTTAACTAAAAAAATAACTGGGGTTAGGACATAATGACGGAGCTTGTTTAGAAAGTAATACATAGAACCATAGAGGACATCCACTGTAAATACGTTAATTAAAGAATGGAGACTCAAATTTTATCAATGCATAAAGGACATAAAGTTTTAAGATGAATTCGAAAGTTTTAACGTTGTCCAAGGTCATTCGAGTAACGCTTCACCCCTCTTAAAACATTTATTCAACAGTGAAGAAACCAAAAATGTTTCAGCATTACTCGAATGACCTTGGACAACGTTAAAACAACATTCTTATTGACTCATATTTATTGAAAAACAAAAATACCTAAAAACGATCAAAACAAACTACTTAATGATTCACACAAATCACATCATTTGGTACAAATCAAATAAATAAACTTTTCCAAGCTTGAAGGCTTGAAGCTGAGCATTGAGCATGAAAGATAGCATATGCCTCAAATACATCCATAGGTTCGTACCTCTATATTCTTGATTCCTAAGAAGACAGGAACCCATGTCTGGTTGATGAACCGAAAGTAGGTCTGAAACCATGTAACCAGGGCGTAATTAAAAGAGCTGATGGTCTTGACCATGGCTCAGCAGAGGATCGCTGTCAGCTCATATCCCTCTAAAATATATAATTAAACAGCTTTGATTGATATAAAGAAAGCAGTGGCCAGATTTCATTCAAAAAACACAAAGAAACAAACTGAGATCAAAGACCTGGTAAGAAGTTGGTTGGTTCCACTTCAAACCAGTTCCTATGGTCTTTTAGTGCCTTATATTTAATTTTCAATCTAAGTCTAAAAATTAAGGGTGGCAAAACAAACCTAAATGGGTTGCTTTGGGTTAATGTGGATAACTTTTAAAATTGAGATGGGTCAGGATGGATCAAAAGAATTTTGCAAGAAGGTCAGGATGGGTTAGATAGATGCTAGTGACTTTTGGTTATAGGTTAAAATGGGTTTGTTTATGGGTTAGAATGGACTAAAACAAGCTTTGTTCAATTTTGTTTCAAACAAAACCCACGGAACTGAATAGAAACCGAGAAATCAAAACCGAAACCATTGAAACCGAACATATACCGAAACCGACTGAAATGAAAAAAATAAAAGCAAAACCGAAGCGAAAAAAGAAACTGAAAAAACTGAACCTGAACTGAGACAAAACCGAGTTTTTTTTAATGAACGAGGAAGACGGGGAAAACATTTTAGTTATTTTACTTTTTGCGTTTTCGATTTATATTTTGAGTTATTATTTTTTTATTAACTTTTTGAATATTTTTTTGAGGGTTTTGAAACCATTTGTATTTTAACCTTTACTTAGTTCAAGATGGGTTACCTTTACCCATCTTGACCCATACCCATCCTAAACCGAATAAAATCGAGAAATCAAAACCTAACAAAAACTGAAAACATTGAAACCGAATAGATACCGAAACGAAAAAAAAGCAAAAATGAACCGAAAAAAACCGAACTTGAGCCGAGACGAAACCGAGATTTTTTTTTTTATGAACGAGGATGACGGGGGAGACATTTTAGTTATTTTAGTTTTTGCGTTTCTAATTTATATTTTGAGTTATTAATTTTTCATTAAATTTTTAGAATATTTTTTTGAGGGGTTTTTGAAACCCTTTGCATTTTAACCTTTACTTGGGCCAAGATGGATTAACTTTACCCATCTTGACCCATACCCATCCTAACCCTTTATTTTAAAAATCCATCCTGACCCAAACCCATTCTAGCCCATCACCCAAATCCAACCCAACCCACTCATATTGCCACCTCTACTAAAAATCATAAAATATAAGCCTTTAAACATAAAATATAAACAAAGAAATTTAAAAAAACAAATCAACAAAACTTATACCCTATAAAAAGGTCTTATAATTAAGTAAAATGACCGTAATACCCCTCATTGTTCTCAACCTTATAAAACTAGCATTGCATTCTCAGTAACTAGCAACCTCATATGCAGATCAAGATACGTACCAATAAGTGGCTAGTTATTAACTTAATTCCTCATGAGCAAGCAGCCTTTAGTAAAAACCCTCATCTGCAACCCAAAAAAAAAATCAGCAAATAATAAATGAATAATCAAAAATCCCAGATGAAGATTAATGAAAAGATTGCTTACCACCACCGGTATCTTCCCCCATGTTGAAGTCATCTTCATCGTCATCAAAATCAAGGCCCTGCGTGCCCATAAATTTAAAATTTATATACATATGTGCATGTGTATGTGTTATGCTAAATATAAGTTGTTCTCAATAATTTAATAATTTTATTATTTTCATGAACAAAAATAAATATTGGTAGTGAATTCATTAAAGGTTAAAGAATAGATATACCTTATCATAATCATCACCACTGTCGTCGTCTTCCTCTTCAACAATTTCATCATCCTCGTCATTACCATCTTCATCTTCTTTCTTTTCCTTTTCATCATCTTGACCCTAAAATATTAATAGTATAATACTCACATTCGCTTGTTATTCAAAAAACATATAAATAAACACAAACGCATTGGTTAAAATACGTTTGAAAAAATAGAAAATTTACCTCAGCCCCTTGATCTAGCTTCTCAAAGACATCCAATCTTTGTAGGTCTGCGCAAAAGAATATTACCGTGAAGGGTAATTCTGTAATCTTATGAGTCGTAAAAATTGATAATTTACAAATATTTATCAAACCTGACTGCGGATCCCATCGGACCTTCTTATTGCTGCGCCTGACCTTCGTAGAAGCTGTTTGAGATGAATTTAATGAATTAATGTTAGAAAACAATCATAAACAGTGATAATATAGGAAAGAAAGTTGAAATGAGAAAGTTTGGACCTAGTTCAGCAGGAACAAAATCAACAGTCATCTTCATATACTCTAAAAGTGGCTCATTTGTCTTCTTATCATTGTTTTCTGCCACCACAAGTTTCATGTATGTATGTATAAATAATACTAGAGATGACAGACAGACAGAAAGAAAGAGTTATATGTAAGTAAGGTTACTAGTTTGAGGAAGAATGGAACCCAAATGATAGGGAGATGACCTCCAAAACTTTTGCAAATAATCACTGATGAATATTAAGTCCCTATATTCATCTTTTTGTTTCAGATTCACATCAGGATATTCACTGATTTCCTGCAAACAGAAGAAAGATTAAGATTATAATAACATATCTACTTGATAATAATAATAATAATAATAATAATGAAAAAGGAGTTACAGGATAAATTTGAAAAGGCTCTTGTTTAGCAGGATGACCGAAAGGTTGAGCACGTACCCTCCCTCTTCCCCTCCAAGCCATCTCAACCAACAACACAACACAAGCCCTAGCACCAGTTTCAATTACAATCTCAGTTAACTAACTGTCTAGGGTTTAACATCTAACAGCATTATGATATATGAAAACAGTTGAATTAAGCAAGACTGCCGATTGATATGATAATGATAATGATAATGGCGGCTACCTGGTAGGACGACGTCGGAGCTCAGGTGGACGATCGACTAGACGGACGCCGATGAGTTAACGACTGGTGTTATTTATTTGGTTGGTAATAAGTAGGTCAATTATTATAAGGATCCGAAAGCTCAAAAATAAAATAAAAACGAACCCAGCCCAGCCCGAAAAAATTCTAGCCCAAGATATATAATTATCAATTAATTAATCATTAGAATTTTAGATAGATCATAAATATAAATTGGTTGTGCCTCAATGGCGGAGCACTCACTTTACTAGTGAGAGGTATGGAGTTCAAACCTCACTATCACTAATTTAAATGGGAGATATGAGTGACGACCCTAGCTTGTCAGGGTTCGAGTCCTGATCTCACCCGGTTTTACCGACTCCTCGCTGTCGTGTCGTTTGGCGGGTGTGGGGGTTGGGTTTTATCCGGGGAATCCCTCAATAGGTGGACCGCTAGGGGCTCCGTCCGTCCGGACTCGTGGCCGGCTCGGGCTACCTTTAGCCATTGGGGGCCGCGTACAGAAGACCCGGCATTACTTAGTCGGTCGTTCCAAAAAAAAAAAGATAGATCATAGATAAGAAGAAGGAAACGTTTGCCACATAGTTTAATGCCAGATTTAATCATTATTTGGGTCCTCTATTATTCCACAAAAAGATTAATAAGCCTGTATTAACAAAATTGAAACCCAACTAAACTCATTGTGAAAACCAAAAAACTTAAATCTTGCATTATGACCTAGTGGTTCACAAATCGATTTAACCTTTTGTTTAGATCTCGAAAATCCTACTCTATCAAACCATTTTGGTTATAACCGAAACCAATTAACCGTTATTTAATTTAACAATATAAAAAAAACCTAAAAACCCAGTTTTGATTAACCGGTTTGATGATCAATACAGAAAACCAATTAGAAACCACCGGTTAGAATCAGGTTGGGTTGGGACCGGTTTATGTGCTAGTGTTTTTTTGGACTTTCGGTTAATAACCAGTTCTGGTTATGGTATTTATCATTATATATAAGTTTAAGAAGTAAATGTTATTTGTAAGACAAAGTTCACTGTAGCTAATTTGTACCATTTTTCATGCTTTGGGTACAAGTTCATTAAGCAGTGCTGGATCACTATTTTTAACCCACTTGTGATTGTACTGTATGTGTCCTCACATGTGCACCGCCTGTCAAATGTATTTGTCTTATGCTTTTGTGTGATGTTAACTTCTGTTACGTGTTTAGCCTATTTATGCCTTCCATACACCTTTTTTGTTCTAGTAGTTTCTACCTTCTTCCTTCTTGGAAGGTAATTTAATTTTCTTTGATTATGTTTATTTTCTACTCTGTTCACTATAGAGGTTCGCAAACCGGTTTAAAACTCAAAACCGGTTTGGGATAAAACCGGTTCGGTTTAGTCAACAAAATTCAAAACCGGTTTATGATCGGTTTCGGTTCGGGTTGAAACTGGTTTCTTACAGTGTTAAGATCGGTTTCGGTTCGGGTTTTGACCGGTTTTTGCCCGGTTTTGGCCGGTTTCAGTTCGGTTAACCGGTTTGGAACCGGTTTTGGTGGAGAAAATTACAAACCGGTTCCAAACCTACGGTTTCAATCGGTTCCAAATCAATTTATACATAATCGGTTTCAAACCGGTTCGGTTTCGGTTCAGTTTTCGGGTTGGTTCGATTAACCGGTTTATTTGCCCACCTCTAGTTCACTATATTTTCTGTGGTGTTTTGTTGATTATGCATGCCCTAATTTGGTATTTATCATAACACTTTTGTTATATTTAAAAGGTTAAATACTATTTAGATAAAAATATAACATACATCAATACGAAAAATGATTAAATGAATAGATTACAACACTTTTAAGAGCTCATCAACAAAAAGAAGTGTAAACGGGATATTCTGAAAAGCCAACTTATCCCTGGAAATTAATTCAAGAAAACCAAAGAAGGAAAAGACAAAACACTCCTGTCGATTCAAATGACATATCGAAACACTAGAGAGACATAACACCAAAATAAAAAGGAACGTAAATAGAAAAGATTAAGGTTTATGCCGAAAGCAACGTCACAACGATAAACAGAACAGCAGCAAGTCCAAAACAGCACCCGACGATCACTGTGAAGGCCTGCAGATTGTTATAAATAACACTTAGAGACAATGGCGGAGCCAGGAAATTTATCCTATGGGTTCGGGATTTGTCAGTGCTTGAGTTTTTTCAGCCGTTAAAGTTTTCGGACCCGGGTGTATCGGGTCGAGTCAGGTCATTCATTAGGTCAGATAAATAAAATGCAATATCATTATTATAACAAAAGTACATCACCAACATTTAATAAAATACAAAGTCATATTAAATAAAAAAGATATAACTGAAGAAACACTAAGTGACCCCGAGTAGATTATGGATAATCTGGGGGTTAAGTAATGTTTCCCACGAGGGTTAGGTCCGACAAAGAAGGATGTTCTTCAGATGACCTGCAAAACAGACACCGTGAGCTCGTCACTGAGAAGGGGGGGGGGTTCCTCCTTGTGACCACCCTCCGGCATGAGAATCAGACTAGATTGCTCTGAATATAAGTGTATATTGAGAGAAATAACTAGTGAAGGTAAAATACAAGATGATCCTACCGTTCCAAGGTGTTGGAGTATTTATAGCCGAAGGTAGGTTTCCAAGCAGGTACAGCCAGCTGTATAATATTCCTGTTCTACCAACTATGGGCTACGCACGTGCCATGCTGGTTGGTGGGTAGGCAGCGGCTGATAGTGACAAGGCCGGCTTTGTACTGTTCCCTTTCCACCAACTGCAGGCTATGTGCGTGCCACGACAAGGGTTGGTGAGTAGGCAGCGGCTAATAGTGACAAACAGTACTAGAGCATGCTCCTCGTACTGTTGTCGGTGAGCTGTCACCCTGTGATTGGTTCATGGGCTGCTTTGGTCAGATCTTGTCTATTTTGTCCATACCTTGGCAGGTATAGTACAAAAGATCTTCCAGAAGCATACGGACTGGCTCATTTGGGCGGGAGTATTCCCGCCTTGCTCATTCCTTCAGGTGACACTGATTATTGAGAGTTAGTGCCTTGTGCGTGTAGCCTTGCTATTAGTGCGGGTAGCCTTCCCTGATGGCTTGTATCCGCAGCTGCGGGGACAGGCGGGGTACTTCACCATTGGGAGGCTTTCCCTGCGGGAACAGCTGGCGTACTGCGCGTAAGGTCTTCATCTCTGAGCATGGTGGGTCCTGCGGAACCAGTTGGTCCTTGCGCAGACGTCCCTCTTCAAGGTGAGTATTGCGGGTCCAACTGGGCTCTGCTGGGAACTACCTCCTCAAGTCCCCCCAGTCCAATGTTCTTCTCATGAATTGTTAATAAGTGAGGTGAACTTTGGACTTAAGCAAGGAGTTTTGAAAAGGATTTAGTTTTAAGGTTGTCCGTGGGGATTCTTCCCGCGGTTTCCCTAATGTCACGTGCAGAAATTCCCGACTTTTCTGCTTGATCTTTGGGTATGATGCGGGTAGGTGTGTAACCCCCTCGCAAGTCAGGAGCGTTGAGTTTCACTTGTGTAGATTCTCCATGAGGTTTCGGTAGTTTTAAACATAGTGATCAATTATGTTAAAGAACCAATTCCATCTTTGAGCTTCAAACAATCTAGTTCTCAACGTTCCCGCTATGCGGGGATGTTATTTCCCTTTCCGCAAGCATGGCCCAGAAGATCCTTCTTGGTTTCAATTCCCTGCGAGTGCTAAGTATGTGAAGGGTTTCGCCTTGACACTGTACCCGCACTCGTCTTATAGTTATCTTACTTCCAAGGTATTCTTGGCGTCCATTCCCTGCGGGTGCTAAGTATGTGAAGGGTTTTGTATTGACACTGTACTCGCACCTGTCTTATAGTTACTTGGTTGCCAAGGTAAGGGGTATAGTCCCGCTTACTTTTGAATCTTTTTGAAATTCGAAGAGTTGGTGAAAGGATAAGAACAGTCCAAACTGTTGAAACGTCGTCCGACGGTTTCTTCTGACAGTGTCAGAACGTGCAGGAAGTTATGGCGACGTGACAGTATATAGTCATTCCAGACGCTTTTTCAGGCGCGTGGGCGCGGATTTTACGGCGCGCGTCCCGTCAACAGCTGTTGCCAGCTTGCTTTTTCCACGTGTCATAGCTTCATTGCACCAGCTCTTTTCTCTCTCCTCCGCATTAAATTCATCACATTCATTGCGATGAGTATATAAAGGGGGAGAGGGTTCACGATAATCCACACTTTCACTTCTTTCTTCTTCTTCTAAGCGATTTCTAGCGAATACTCTAACTTTCTGTCGAGCATTCTCCTGAAATCGTTCTTTACCTCCAAAACATGTCGTCTACTCATGAACCAGAAGCTACCGTCGAGGAGTCTGACTTGTATGTCGAGAACCCGACGTCTACGTCCGATAAGAGCACTGCTGGAGAATGCCAGTGTGCTCTTCCCATCGAGCTTTACCGGTACATCGTCCGGAAGTTCATGCTCGAGCCGTTCGAGCCTGAGTTTCCGGAGCCACACCAGACGGTGTACGATGCCCCCAAGGGCAAAATAGGGGTATATGCCGCTTTCTTCGTCTATGGGAATCTTAGGTTCCCGTTGACGAAGTTTGTATACCGTGTTCTGGATAGACACGGTGTGCACCTGACCGAGGTACACCCAATGGCGATCGCCAAGATCCGCCATTTTGAGTGGGTGTGCCTCATTCTTGGCGTGGATCCCCACGTCGACCGCCTGATGACCTTCTACTCCTGGAGGTGTATCCAAGGCTGGTATATCCTGGTCACCCGGATCAAGGGTTCGAAGATCTGCGCTACCGAGCGCAGTCTTCGGTCTTGGAAGCGGGAGTTCTTTTACATCTCTGCCCGTGTCGTCCCTATAGCGATGACATTTAAGAACGGGAGAGCTCTCCCCAGCCTTCACGCCTCCAACTACCAGGAGGCGGAATGGTTCTCCAAGATTTCCCGGATCCAGACTCCGGTTTACCGCTTTCCGGAGTCCAGGATGGTGATGCTCGGTATGAGCAGGGTGTGGAAGGATGCTGGGGCGGATGCGCCACAGATTCCCATCGTACTTGAATACGGTTTGAACTTTATCCCTTACGGTATGCTCCGTCTTCTTTGTTGATTTAAGGTTTTTTCTAACTGTTTTTCTTTTTATTTCAGAGGGAAATGACTTGCAGTCCCTCCTGCATCCGCGGGAAGCTGACGGTCCCGCTCGGTTGGGTACTCGTGCTCTTGACGAGAACGAGTTGCCCATCCTTGCGCAGACTGCGGATCGGTTTGTGGAGGCCTACCCGCCAGGCCACGAAATACTGAGCGCCACGCGGCCAGGTAAAAGACTATTTAACCCTCGCCCTCTGAATGCTGAAACCTCTGCTGGAATTCCTCTAATCTTGTCATCTTCTGATGAGGAATCCGCAGATGGTCCTTTTCTTGCGCGGAAGAAGAAGGCTGTCGGCGGGAAGGGCAAGGCGAAGGTTGCCTCCACTGCCGATCAGGGGAACCGGTCTGAGTCGGAGACCGAGAGTGAAGAAGCGGCGGGGAACCCAGGTGGTGTTGAGACCACTGCTCCGGAGGTTGAAACGGCTGTCACCTCCGAGCAACCCAGGACGACGACGGTGACCGGTACGAAGAGGCCGGCTCCATCGGGTTCGTCCCCGCCTGTTCGCACCTTCAAGCTTAAAAGGACCCGTAAGTGTATATAACTTTAACTTCATATCTTTCCGCTATTATACTTATATATCTTGTCTTCGTGCAGGCGTGGATGCTACGGCATTCCAGAGTGGAGCGGGAGGGAGCAGCTCTGGACCCATGAAGGTAGGTTTGGTCAACCTACCCGAGGCGATGACCCAGGCGGCTACGCCTGCTTGCAGTACTGGTTCAGTTGCTCATCCCGTTGAGCCAACTATTCCAGCTGTAACATTATCCTCGCCGGCTGTCAGTGCCATTTTCACAGAATCCATCACTGAGCCGGCGGTGATTTCTCTTGCGGGTTCTTCCGTAGCCGTGGCCACGGTTGTGAGTTCACCTCCGGTGAGTTCACCTCCGTTGGTTTCCACCGCGGCAGCCTCCACCATGCCTCCTCCGGCGCCTGCGACTACGGCCAGTCCTTCAGGTACGTTTGGGGTTGGGGCGTCTAGCCAATCCTTGCCTCCTTCCCGTCTCCTTGACCTTTTGGATGGATATCCCTTAGGTTCAGGTGATGGGTTTGGTGGCTATCGGCCTGTTGTCGACCCTACAGGTGCGTAGGGTTATTTTGGCCTATATCCCTTTCATCATTTCTCTCTTTTAACTGTTTTTTGTTTTATTGCAATTCGTGATTCCAACGAGGTGTACGCTCCTCGGTGGAATATCCGCCGGGGAACGACCCTCCGGACTGCTGAGTAGTGCGTCGAATGGGCGCGTCACGCCGCCCCAAGCGGTGCGCTGGGGGAGGCTATGGCCAGCTACCAGGAAGGTAGGCTGTCCAACGAGCTCTGAATCCTCCTCGCCGGAATGCAGCCGCGCGTCGAGCTACTTCGACGTGAAAACGACAAGTTAAAGACGGCGCGTGGCCTTGAAGTGGCTCAGGCGCGGGCTATCCGGGAGGAGAATGCGAAGCTTGCCGCCGTTGCTGCGGAAAAGGAGAAGACCTTCAAGGCCCTCGAGGTTGAAGTTAGGCCCGGCTCGAGGCCCGTTCCAAGGCTGCCCAAGCTGTTAACGAACAGCTTCGGTTGGCCAAGGAAACTGCACGGAATGCAACCGAGAGGGCCACCAAGGCTGAAGCTGTTGCTGAGCCTCTACGCATCGAGAATGAGGAACTTAAAGCCAAATTAGAGAGGCTCCAGCAGGCTCATGATGCTTTGGCCATGGAAGATGCCAAGAAGCTCCAAGAGATCTTGGACCAGAGGGGGGTGCTTGACCAAACTGAGCGTAAGCTAAAGGGCGTCGAAGAGGCTGCAGCCAAAGATGTGTTGCTTGCCAACCTTACAAAGAACGAAGCCGAACGCGCCCGTTATGAAGCTCAAGCTGGCCTCCAGGAGGCTCTGGTTACCAAGGAATGGCTTCTTCGAGAAGCGTTGTCGTAGGTATGCGCAGTTTCACAATTTCTTTACGCTTTTCCTTACACTTAGAAGAGTTTTTGATATATTTATGTTTTTTAGGTTGTGCATCGGGTGTTCACGAACACATCATATGACGATGCGATGAGCGCAGCCCTCAACGCTTCTCATGAGGATGGGGAAAAGGCTGGCTTCTTGCTTGGTCTAGGGTTTGTTGAACAAGGCATTCCGCCTTCCAACTTCCCTCTTTACAATGTGGATACTGAAGCTGCGTATGACCAAGCAGTGAATCAGTATGCCGCCTTCCCGCATCCGGTGGTGGAGAAGGTAAACGAGATTGCTGCTGCTGATGATGGGCTAACTATCCTCAAAGCTTTCCTTGAACCGCCACACTCTACTGATGGTGCGGGTCCAAGTGGGAGTGGTCCTGAAGCTTGATACTTTAGATCCCTTTCCACCATTAGAGTAGATTTTTATGTTTGTAGACTTCTAATCTTGTATGCGGGTATGTACCCAGCAATTCTTTTAATGTTTGAATGTTGATGGAATAAAGATTATTTGTTAATGCCTTGCCTTGTTTATTTCACGCATATTTTGTTTTAACTTAGCAATTTCTTGAGTACTTAGATAAGTTAACTTTTCAACGTGGCAGATAATAAGTTAAAGTTTTGCTTCCTCTTTCGTGATTGTGCGGATAAGACCGTCACTTTCACTTAGTAGGATGACTAAACTTTACCTATATCTGACCCGCGTGAAAGTTTTCCTCATCTTTTCCTTTGAAATTTTCTAAGTGTTTTGAATAAGTTAACCTTTCGACGCGCGGTTGCCAATAGATCAATGTTCAGTTTCCTCTATCATGATTGTGCGGGTAGGACCGTCACTTTCATTTATTGGGATGACCAAACTTCACCTATAGCTGACCTGCGTGAAGGTTTTCCTTAGAAATTTTTACCGTTTTATGTGTTTATGCGGGTTTTGCCGCCTTCCACACGCAACGACTTACTTCTTCCCATATTTATGCGGTGAATACCGGCATCAGTGTGGGAAGTTCATAAGTATAAAGGTAAGGCTATCAACACAATGTGATAAAGGAGAATCATTTCCATTAGAAGTGGCTCTAGGCCTTTTCTTTACAAGTTTGGAATTGATCTACATGTAACATTTGCGTAATTGAGCTCCGTTCCATGTTCTTGGGATAGGAGTGCCATCGAACCTTTCGAGCCGGTATGCGCCTTTTCCCAAAACTTCTTTGATAATGTACGGTCCTTCCCAGACCGGTGCCAGTTTTCCTGGGCGCTCTTGGTTTGAAGCCTCGTTGTTACGCAATATGTAGTCTCCTACATTGAAGTTGCAGAGTTTTACCCGCGTGTTGTAGTACTTTTGCATTTGTCGCTTGTAGTTTTCTTCACGCGCTGCGGCTAAGTCTCTGCGTTCCTCGGTTAGCATAATGTCTAACCGTCTTTCCGCATCATTGTCTTCTGGCCGAATCAAGACCCTTGGTGAGGGCAAACCAATTTCGACTGGGACCATGGCTTCAGTGCCATAAGTGAGGCTGAACGGGGTTTCTCCCGTACTGGCCTTTTTCAGCGTTCTGTTTGCCCAAAGGACGTGTGGAACTTCGTCTACCCAGCCGGATCTGTGTTCCAGGAGTCTTTTCTTTATGCCTTCGACGATGCTTTTATTTGCTTTTTCCACCTCACCGTTACCTTGCGGGTGCACTACTGAGGTAAAGGTGTGGGTGATTTGAAGTTCTTCCAGCCACTTTTGTAGCTTCTTGTCAGCAAAGTTGGTGCCGTTATCACTCACCAAAGTCTGTGGAAGTCCAAAACGACAAATAATAAATTCCCAAATAAATTTTTTAATATGTTTTGCGGTTGTTTGGGCTAAGGGTTTTGCTTCTATCCACTTGGTGAAGTAGTCGATAGCTACCACTAGGAACTGAACGTTTCCTGCTGCTGTAGGAAATGGGCCTGTCACATCGATGGCCCACTTCTGAAATGGCCATGAAGAGGTGACTGGAACAAGTTCATTCTTCGGGCGATGCGTGTTGGGTGCGTAGAGCTGGCAAGACCTACACTTTCTGATGTATGCCAGCGCATCCGTATGCATCCCCGGCCAAAAGTATCCCGCGTTGTTTAACTTAGCTACAACAGCGCGTGGACCTGCGTGTACTCCACAGATGCCTTCGTGTACTTCCCTTAGGAGGTAGTCAGCATCTTGGTTGTCCACGCATCTTAAGAGTGGGCCAAGAAAGTTACGTCTGTAAAGGATGTCATCGATGAGTTGATAGTTTAATGCTTTACAACGTATTTTTCTTGCCTGTGTTTTTGACTCTGGTAGTATACCCGCTGCAAGGTAATTTATTATCGGTGTCATCCACGTTTCTGTGCCGGTTTGGATGACACAAATTTCCTTGTGCGGGACTGATGGTGTTTCAAGGAGTTCAATGCGGATGTTCTTTCCCAAATGGGTGAAGGCTAATGATGCAAGCTTGCTTAACGCATCCGCAGATTTGTTTTCGCTACGCTTGACGTGTATGACTTTACAATCATTAAAATCGCGCATAAGGGTTTTTGCTTGTGCGAGGTACAGGGCCATTGTGTCGTTCACGGCCGTGTACGTTCCGTTTATTTGGTTGGCTACTAACATGGAATCCACGTGGGCTTCCAAGTTTTTCACTCCCATTTTACGCGCAATTCTCAGCCCGGCCAAGAATGCTTCATACTCGGCTTCGTTATTCGTACTTGGAAAATCCAGTCGAATAGCGTAAGTGTATTCTTGGCCTGCTGGGTTGGTTAGTTTCAACCCTGCGCCTGAACCCTCGTTGCTGGCTGCTGCCAGACATCATTGATGTCCTGTGCTGGGGAGGGTTAAGCCTCCTCCTGGCACTCTTTCTCCCGCGAAGCGGGGACTTCTGCTATAAAGTCGGCCAGGACCTGGCCTTTTATGGCTGGTCTTGGCTTGTACTTTATCGCATATTCCCCCAACTCAATTGCCCATTTGGCTAGACGTCCCGATAACTCGGGTTTGCCTAGAACGTTTGCAAGTTTGAAGCTGGTGAGAATGGTGATTGGGTGACCTTGGAAATATCGTCTTAGCCTGCGTGAAGCCTGTACAAGTGCTAAGACTAGTTTTTCCAGGGTAGAGTACCGGGTTTCTACGTCTGTTAGGACACGGCTAACATAGTAAATAGGCATCTGGATACCTTTTCGCTCTACTAGCAGGACTGCCCCGGTTGCTCAATCTGTGGCAGAAAGATATATGATTAATTCTTCCCCCGCTTCTGGTGCTGTGAGCGTTGGGAGTTCGATCAAGCGTGACCGAATTTCCTGAAAAGCTGCTTCCGCTTCTGGTGTCCAGCGGAAGTGCGTTTTCTTTAAACAGTTTCTCAATGTTGACACGAATGGGAACGACCTATCCGCATGGTTTGACAAAAAGCGGTTAAGTGCGACTAGGCGTCCATTCAGTGTCTGGGCTTGCTTGATGGTAGTAGGTGATTCCATTTTGATAATGGCTTCGACCTTTTCAGGGTTCGCTCTGAAGCCATCTTTAGTAACAATGACTCCCAAGAACTTCCCTTCTTCCATCCCAAAGGAACACTTGCTCGGGTTGAGCTTCATGTTTATCTTTCTGAGCGTGTTGAAAGTTTCTTTGATGTCTTTCAACATCGCTTCTGGCTCAGGGCTTTTGATGACCAAATCATCCATGTAGACTTCCAAGTTTCTCCAATTTGGGCATGAAACTCTTTGTCCATCAGGCGTTGGTATGTGGACCCTGCATTCTTAAGACCGAATGGCATCATTTGATAACAAAATGTGCCATCGGGCGTCCGAAATGCGGTTTTGTCCTGATCATCTACAGCCATGTGGATTTGATGGTACCCCTTATATGCGTCAAGGAAGCATTTAAGGCGAAACGATGCTAATGAATCCACTTTGAGGTCAATTTCGGGTAACGGGTAACAATCTTTGGGGCATGCTTTGTTTAAATCTTTGAAATCTATACACATGCGCCATTGTTTGTTAGCCTTCGGTACCATAACGGGATTTGCAACCCATGTTTGATATCTACTAACGCGTACGATGCCCGCGTCAAGGAGTTCCTTGACTTGGGTTCTACACGCGTTAGCCTGTTCCGCCCCCATTACTCTGCGCTTTTGTATGACTGGCGTAAAAGCCGGGTCACACTTGAGCTTATGCTCTGCTTTACTTCGAGGTACACCAGTCATGTCAGCTGGTGTCCACGCGAAGATGTCAGTGTTTCTCTGTAGTAAGCGTTTGAGTAAGGTGCGCGTAGGATCAGTGATTGTTGGGCCAATTGTAACAGCCTGGTCAGGGTATTTGCCATTGAGGGCCCATTTTTCTGGTTCGGTGATGGTTGGTTTAGCCATCTTTGATTTGGGTTTAGATGAGACGGATGCGATGCATACCTGGGGGATACCGGTGATCATCGCTACACCTCAGCAGTTGGCCATCCCATCATGCCGTGGACTGAAGATACCACGACGTTGAATCTTGCCATCCCGTCTCTCCCGAAGAGAATGTCGTATGTGTGATGTGGCTTCCTCATTACGACGAAGTCCACGTCTTCGGTGCGAGAGTATTTTCCGTCCGTGAGAATGACGGGGAAAGATAGGATACCCAGGGGTGTGTTTGTGCTGCCGTCGAACCCTTCCATTGAGGCGTAAACCGTTTCCAGGCGTTCTTTGTCTTCGTCGTCTAGCTTGTCGAAGAACTGCCTGTACATAACCGTTGACGAGGCGCCGTTGTCAGCAAGAGTGCGGGAAGTTATGTAATGCCCCAGCTGGCTTTTAATGACGATAGGGCCTTCCTTGCTGGGTCCTCCTGGCACTCGCGGGAAGCGCACCTCAGCTTCCTTCCATTCGCATGGTTCTGTCGTTCGTCTTTTTCTTCCTCTAATGTTGCCATGAACCATGTGGATGCTGATGTCAACGGGCTTTCGTCCGTTGCCTTTATACCAGTTATCATTCCTTCCTCCGTTCTTGATTGATGCCACAAGGTGTGCAAGTCTTCCATCCTTGACGAATGTTTCAACAATATCCTTCAAGGATGTACACTCCTCTGTATTGTGACCCTTTGTCCCGTGGAAGTCACAGGATTTGATCTGATCCGCATTAGGTCGCTGTCGGATCATTGGAGCTTTTGGCCATGGGAGTTTTTCGGTGGCAAATATCTCCGTGACGCTTTTGGTGAGTGGCGTCCACCGGTGTTTTCGGCTTGAAGGGTGCGTGTTATCCCTTCCGCCAACAAGAGGGCGAGAGCTGGATGAGGTGTCAAAGTTTACCCTTGACTGCCAAATACCTAGCTTCCTCTTTTTGTTCTGCCGGGCGATCCGAACATTGTTTTCTCTGGTCCTCTGCGTGTAGAGGTGTGTACTCTGGGGAAGATCCCTACCCAGTTGCTTCTTCGTCTCGGCAAAGCGCTTGGCCGCCGTCATGATGGCATCCCATGTGGATGGCATGCCGTCCTTACCCGTCAACGTGCGGATAAGCTCTGGGTATTCGGCGCCCTGGATGAAAGCGGCGGCGAACAAGATCTTCACTTATGTTGCCCAGACTCAGCTTTTTGGAGTTGAAGCGAGTGATGAAGTCTAGTAAAGATTCATCTTCCTCTCTCACGCAGTTGAGGATCGTCCACTGCTCTTCAGTATATTTCCTCTGTTGACTGAAGTGTTGGCTGAACTTGTGTTGAAAGTCCGCCCAATCATAGATGTGGTGGACTGGTAAACGATCAAACCACGCCCTGGCCGCTCCAACCAGCGTCATCTGGAACATATAACACCACGAGGGTTCCGTCCAGTTACTGACGGTTGCCCCCGCTATGAATCTGTTCAAGTGATCGTCTGGGTCGGATAGACCATCATAAGTGCCGATGTTGGACATCTGTTTGGCACTTCTCGGGGCGATTGCTTCCGCAATGTCCCTTGCAAACTTGGATGTTCCCGCATTTTCAGCAGTTGGTCTAAAGGTTTTGGAGAAGTCGCGTGGGTTTCCCCCCGCGTTCCTTGGTTTGAAGGTTTATCCGAAATTCCTTCTTGGTTGGAAGTCCGTTTCTTTACGCTTCCCTTTCGCCCTATGGCGAGGGTTCGCGTCAGTGTCGGATTCCTCCCGATCATCGTCCGAGTACTCGCACTCACTGTTCATGTTGAGCTGTTGTCGAGTGCTTCCGAATTCGTCAGCCTGTTGGAGTGAACGCAAGCGTTCATCCAACTCAGCTTGGAATTCCTTCTGACGTGCTTCGGCCCACGCCTTAACTTGATCGAGTGTTTGGCGAGGGAGCCTCGTCTGTTTCTCCAACTGGGCATCAGTGAACCCCAATGAAATATTGTTTACTGCACTTGCCCCGGCTTGGGTAACCGGGGTAGTGTTCGTAAAATTTGTGTAACCGCCGGTGTTCCCCCCAGTAGCTGGGGTTGTGGTTACCGGGGTTTCTTGGTCACTTACTGGCCTTGGGACCGGAGTAACGTTAACCATTTTTTCAGAAGTTTTGAAAAAACTGAATTAGTTCTAGCTTTTATGCACGGATGGCGCCAATGAAGAAACAATAAGTGACCCCGAGTAGATTATGGATAATCTGGGGGTTAAGTAATGTTTCTCACGAGGGTTAGGTCCGGCAAAGAATTTAACTAAATTTTTCTATTTTATAAAAAATATATTCGTTTCTAAAAAAGAATTTAACTAAATTTTTCATAATCCATGCGTTCGAACTTTTTATTTTGAAATGTCAATGGGTTCGCTCGCTGAAAAATAATGGGTTCGCTTGTTAATTCGATACTATAGGTTATATATAAAATCGAAAAAGACCGGGTTCGGCCGAACCCGGTGGCCAACATGTGGCTCCGCCAGTGCTTAGAGACCCATTTATGATTTGTCTATGAATGGGCCAGTCAGGTCGACTTTGGTTATATTGTTAGGCTGGCAATTACCGACACGAGAATGATCAGGTTTTTGCGTGTCATGTCTAATCCACTTATAACTTGATTACATCCCTTTTACATTCGCCAACCCACTAACAACCTGTTTAGATAAATTGGTTACACATGTAGTGTTCGGTTACACAATTTTCAACCGTGTTTGGGTTAGGATTAATGTCTTTCATGCGAATAAATATATGGGTCGTATTCGGGTTTATTAATTCAACCCGACAACCCAAAACCCGACACGATTGCCACCCCTGAAAATTGTATCATAGACGTGCCCCCAAAGTGCATTTCTAATTTATGTAACCTCCTAAATCATTTTATTCATATTTTTATATATAATTAAAACATTGTAGCTTTATAACCATATTTAAGATTGTAATTAATTTTAATAAGGAACAAGAGAGAGTCTGTCACTGATCCAACCCATTTTGACTCGTTACCCAGCCCGCTCAGCAGCCCATATTGCCACCTCAGAATGAAGTAAAAGGAAATTAGTTATTTTAGCAAACCTTTGCTTGTGATTTGAACTTGAATTTAGCCATGAACAAGGTTAAACCTTTATCAACTATAGGTGCAAGTGCCAAAGCCCTGCATAATAAGCAACTCGTACATAATGCGCCAGTATAAACTTGGTGATATCAACTATATAGGCGTATGTTGGTGATATGTCTCTTTTTTCGGCGAAAACTGAAGCATTTAGGGGACCGTTGAACCTCATTTTTTTGCACATTACAACCAAATTCATAAATTAAGATGCTGATAAATAGAAATATTGAAACCATTAAACAGCTCACCCGCCAGCTCTCACTAGTTTTGTTACTTGGCTTCCAGCCCAGACCATTGCCATCAATTTCACAAATCTGCACATCATTGTTCACACCAAATTCTCATCCAATAGTAAATTGATGATAAATAATAATAATAATAATAATAATAATAATCACCTTTTAACAGCTGCCCAATAACCCATTTTCGCAGGTGCTGGTGCTATGTAGAACCTAGATCATAAATAAGCATAATTCCCATTAAGTAGATATGAGAAGAGCACTGAATTGTAGTACATATTAAAGATGAGGTTACTTTTTTATACAACTCGGATAGGAAAAACAGATGATGAATCTTAATGGTTGTTCAAACTACACTTCTATCATTTATTGATCAACTGACATAACCCCTTGACAAATTTGGCCCTCAAGTTCAAAACATAGTATTACTTACCATGCCACTAGAAAGGCAGAGAGATAGTAAGCAGTGTTCAGTAGCCCATAAGACAATATCCCTGAAATTCCATATCTTCTAAGCTTTTCCAATATCCTGACAATTTCATGGACAATAATCATATTTATACACAAATCTTAAAACACAAGTACCAACATGATTTACTACTTTGAGTATTTTCACAATGGCTGCAGCTCATTATAAATGAGCACTTTGCCCAAAACGTATCCAGGGAATATCCTTTATTTATACTTAACACTAAAAATCCAAATTCATTTTTTTACCAAACATATCATGAAACCTAAAAAAGGAGAAATAATATGTAAAATTAACGATAATGAAATCTCTTATATACACTAACACCAGTCTACTACTTGTCTCAACATAAAGATACCATAAAACCTCTCTTTATCGGTTTATCTTTTTATATATATGAAATGATAAAACATACAGTAGCCTGAAGTATCGAGCAATGATAATGGAATAAAAGTAGTTAATACTCTGATGATGAGGATGACTTCCCTTGACTTTCATTGATCTCCGCAGAACCTAAAACAGAAAATAAGAAAATTTCAATAGCATTGCATTATTGAATCAACATTATGTTTATTAATCAGTACCTTGTTGCTCTATAGAGCTTCTGGAAGTATCTGATAACTCATTAGGCTAACCTTGACGTCAAGAGTTAACACTTAGCAATACAGTCAAATTCAAATTGTAAATTGCAAATTAACATGCTAGCAACAGTAAGATCTTCAAGTAAGTAATTGCATCTTAAAATTTCACTATAATAGCATTCACTTAAATCAATGTGACAAGTAAGCATATTCAAATTCAAATAGCAGGTTGATATGTTAACAACAGTAAGGGGCTGTTTGGAATCTTGGACTATCATTAACAGACCCGACCGATTAAGAGGTAGTCTCAGAATCATTAAGCATGTCTATGAAACTTAACCATTAGGAGGTGCAACAAAACACACTCTTCTACCTCTGACCCCGTTCAGACGAAACAGCCCCTAAAGTAAGCCAATCATCTAAAAATTCCACTAAAATGAGATTCAGTCAGGATCATTGAAGTCAACATTAACAGTAGTAATACAGTGTGACACGTTGGAGTCAAGAGTAAACATTAGCAAGCACAAATTCTAATTGCAGATTAACAACAGTAACATCTTCAACTTAAATTTTCACTAAAAGAGTAATCAATGTAGCACATTCAAACATGAAATTGTCCTAAATTCTTCTAAAACACTTTTGAAACCGAAGAACTCACATCGTGACCACGAACACACCGGAGTCGTAGACACCTTTGAGAATGATTCGGTTGAAATCGAGTACAAGGAGCTTTCAATGTGTGAAAACCAGACCTAACCTGAACAATAATTTCACATAGAATTAGCAATTAATAATGAAATTGAGGTAGCATTATATTATATATTATTATGTACGTACAACATGATGATGTAGGTGCGATTGAGTGTTGAATCCGATACATGTACTGCTAGCAGTAGACATGCGATTCAACGGTGAAACGAGACGATGATAAGCGGTGAATTACGACTCAGTTTTCCTACTAAAAGTTTTTTTTATGCTTCCCCTCACCGTTATATTTCATTTCTACTATTGTAATTTGGCTGCAAGTAACACAAGATTAATTATTATTATTATTATTAAGTAAATAATAATTATTACTTTAGAAAGAAAGGAAAAATAGATGAGAAATATCTGTGTGTATATTTTAGTTACAGGTACATATATACGGCTAAAAAGTAACTACTTGCATGACACAAGTATAACCATTATCTGTTACTCGGGTTTTCGTTTGAAAACAATTTCAGATTTAGTGAAACCAAGAATCAAACTTTTAATATGGTTTGGTTTGGTTTTTTAATTTGGAAAATTCTGAAACTAGTCCAAAAGAAGAAAGAGAATATCAAAATAGTCTTTGAAAATATCAAGTTTCAAAAGCCATTCATTGAAAACCATCGGATCCGACGCATTGGTGATATAACCGATAGATTCCAACAGCCACTTATATTCTGACAAATGTCTCATCCTTTATCTACCACGTGGATTTTGCCTTCAAATAAATCGGACCAAGTTGTTTTTGTTTGAAAATTATCTCCATAGAAATTCGTGTTTTTTGAAATACGTCTAACTAGATGAATCTCACGTGAATTTCATCTTTGGTGACGAAATTCAAAAAATCACTATCTTCATCTTCATCTTCACCTTCATCTTCGTCACATCCTCCCTTTGCCGCCGCCACCCATCTCCTTCCCCAAAGAACTCCAAGAGCTCCGCATTTTCCGGCGAGCCATCGGTACCACCGGTCAAATCCATATGAATTTCTGGCGATGGCGGTGGCTCGTGCGAAAAATGTTGAGCTCTTGGAGTTCTTCTGGGAAGGAGATGGGCGGCGGCGGCAGCGAAGGGGGAATGTAACGAAGTTGAAGATGGAGAAGATGATGAAGATGTTAGGATCAACGAAACTCACGTAAAATTCATCTGGCCAGACGAACTTCACGCGAACACGAATTTCAGACAAAAATATCGGGACAGATAGATTTGAGTAAAACTATCGGATTGTGCCAGTCACTTTACACGTGTCAATGATTTAGTGGTGGACGAATTTCAGACCAAATGTATTGGCGCCGATAGATTTCATTGGATTGTTTTGGTAAGTTGAAAATTTCAAAAACTATTTTCATATTCTCTCTTCTTTTGAACAATTTTCATAATTTTCCCTTTTATTTTAATTTAGTCGGTTTCAAACTGAATAGGAAACACCCCTAATTTACACCCATATTAAATTTCATAAGACCGTCTATTATGAAGTTTTTCAATCAAAGGACGCTAAGATGGAGGGCCAAATGAAGGAGAGACCAAAGACTTGGAATATTTTAAAGCCAGAAACTAGCATTAGAAATGACGTTTATGTGAGAAGAATTTTATTGTTGATGACAGATGGTAGTGAGCCCAACAATACAAAAGCATGCCAATAAATTTACAATAAGTCAATAAATAAATTGAAATTGAAACTGCAAGCCTGATGAGAAATGGATTATAAAATATGAAGCTAAAAAAAAACAATCTCACCACACATTCTCAAAACAATTGCTAACATGCTGCTAATAAATGATCAAACCTAATAAGCACACAATCACGTCTTGATTTGATTGATCACTGCTGCCTTTCTTTCTCATGTGATTTGGTTTGAGGCAATGTCCCAAACACGCTGTCCCAGAGAGATGATGTTATGCCAAATCCTTTGGTTTGAATTCGGAAATGATGATTTAAGTGATATTTCTGCATTAAAACCGACTCATCATTGTAAGTTCACAATTCTAAAAGTCAAAAAAAGTTGCCTGAACCCAAAGAAATCAATCATGGGCTCATTTACACCCCTATATGTTATGCAACCTGTATTTTTATCTATGATTAAAAAGACGGATCACATTTGTTTTTTTACCATCGTGAGAACCCATCGCAAGAAAGCTCATGGATCCCACCAATACCATCGCAAGAAAGCTCATGCTTTGTATTAACTAGACTTTTGGGTTAAAAAAAGAAGTAACACGAAAACGTTGTAATCATGTAAATGAATAAATACGTCAATTTTAGCTCAACATTAGTCAAAAAGAAATAAGCCATAAACATTTCAAAAAATAAATTATTGCAATTTTATAATAAGAGGAAGTAATTAGATTTACCTTTAGACTTTTCGAGACTTCATTTCTTGGCTGACCATTATGCAGGTAATAATGGGTGCAATCATACATCACATAACCCAGTAAAATACCAGCAAACAAAGCAGAAGCAACGGTAGGGGTCGATATCAGGTTTAGAATCTTCCATAACTGCCGATCATGAAAATAATTACCTCTTTTGTCACAAGTAATCATTAAAATGCACATGATGATCATATTCATGTTTTGAAAGTGATTAAGTGAATTCGAATAATCAAAATCAGACAACCAATTGTAATAACCGGGCTATAGAAGATGGTGTTTGGATGTGATTTGTTGTTTGAAGTGGTAACAATCATATGACAGATTCCAATTGATTAACACTTAAAACAACCAAAAATGAGACTTCTTTCAAAGATAAAGGGCAGTGCCCAGATTTTTCTATGGATAAAGAGAAAAAAAATGGCATTCTTGAATTATAACATACCAACAACAAAAGACAAATTCCAATTATGAAAAGCTAATACTTAAACAACCAAAAATGACATTTTTTTAGATAAAGAACAATGCCCGGGAAATGTTTATAAATAAAGATTAATGGCATTCTTGAATTATAGCATACCGGCACCAAGAGAACGGCGGTTGCAGTAGGAGGGAAAACGAGGCGTAATCCATCCTGAGGATGCTTGTGATGACAGCCATGAAGAAGATAATGAAGGGTGTTCCCCCTAAAATATAACAATAATTAAATAAATAGTAGTAACTGCAGCCATGTAGATACGGTGCAGTGCACAAAAAGAAACAAAGTAATAATAAATTAGAAACGCACCAATAGCTCTTGGTTTTAATGTGAAAAAGGAAGCGGTGCAGTGTGTATTCCATGAGCGACCAAATTAAAATACCAAAAACAAGTATTAATGCTATCTTTGGTGGCGTCTGGCCCATCTTGAACGACTTGGCGGTAAACCAACACACAACGGGCAGCCAAATGATTGGAATTGAATACCAACGGTTGAGGGTAAGAAACTGTAACATATAAGAATAAATCAGTATCTATACTTATAATAATTCCCTAATACAAAATGAATGCAGCAATTTCTTTTGTGGGCGTCTTAAATATGCAGCATTCTAATCTTATAGCCAGTCAAACAATTAGAAAAACATTTTACTCTTATAACAAAAAGTGTATTAGTGCATACAACTTCTATAATCAGTCTATACAAAAAGTGTATTTTAGTGCGTCTTAAATATGCAGCATTCTAATCTTATAACCAGTCAAACAATTAGAAAAAAAAGAAGTCAAACATTTTACTCTTATAACAAAAAGTGTATTTTAGTGCATACAACTTCTATAATCAGTCTATTCAAAAGATTAGATCACTATTGTAGCATAATAAATAATTTTTGTAAATCTTACTCAAGAAATCAATTGTTTCTAAAAATTTCAACAAATGAACAAAAAGTGTTTTGGGAATGGCCAACCCGACTTGAGATGCGCTTGGGCCCACTTTGTCACATGTGTTGTTTACCCATGTGTAATAACTACAAAACATAGATAACGTTGAGTCTGGAACACTAAGTTTATTCTATTTTGTCATTACTTTGGGATATTTTATATATTTAGAAAATATCAGGGGCAGAGCCAGAAAAATTCTACATTAGAGCAAATTCACACTGAACCATAGATATCCCTACTACTAGTGTCCTACTGTCCTACTTATAAAAAGGAACTTAATAACTGGTAGAAGTTCAGTGGGACCCACAGAGCCACCCCTGATTGATATTCAAGAATTGCATGTCAAAATAGACTTTGCATTTATGTTGGAATGCACTAAGTATTTAGCAATGACGTTTATAGATACATACGTATTATGGTTAAATTGGAAGGGTTTAACACAGGATAGAGAAAGAATAAGTACCTCCCAGAAGTCGCTTTTAAAAAACCGAGGGCCTTCCTTGCTAACAATAGGTTGGTGAACCCATTCTTGATAAGCTTCTCCAAGATGACCAACCTGTAGATTCAAAGATTTTTGCAATCAATAAACAAATTAAAATGCAAGGTTTGACTGTTTGCTATATATTTAACATACCCTTTAACAAATATAAATAAAGCAATATACAGATCGGATCAACACAATGAATAATTACAGTAAATGTCACCTGGAAGACAAGAGGCTTATCTAAATCCACTGTAAATTCTTGTGCAACCATCTTGAAACCTAAAGATTTCAGGCAACAATTAAAACTATTAGATGACTCAAAAAGAATCACGTATCGAACCAAAGAGTTAAGGAAAAAGGTAAAAATCAGGGCTACTAAACTATTTTGACAGCCTTGATAAGGATGATGATTTGTGCACAAGGCCACAAGCACAACAAAATTAGTTCATACACAAGTTAATGCATTCATTACATGCACCAAGTGTTGTTTACTACTTGTCTCTTGGTATCTATCGTTTAGAATAGTCCTATATCAGAGAAAAACACAGTAATAATCATTTTCTTGGGCATTCCACTCATTTAGCCATGAGACATGTACTTTTACTCGTGCATAAGAACTTTTATGAGTTAAACTAATATAGATTCATGTATAGAATAAAAATACTTAGGTTTTATAGGAGTAAAAACCGATTCACAACCGCAAATGCATGTATCTCATGACTGACTATATACGTGAAGGCATAACAATGTCAAAAGGTGGTTTGCTTTGTCTCAAATTATTATCCACACCATAATCATAACCTTGTTTTGTTAAAAAAAAAAGAAAAAAGAAAAAGAAAATTTACTTTTCATCAATACAATAATAACTAACAGTAGTTTCTGTCATCAAATTAGCTTTACAGAGTCATAATCAAATCAGCTTTACAGATTCAAAATTCAAAAATCATTTAAATAAATATTCATTCACAAAATTAAGCAGAACAATACCAGTATCTAGAATTTTCAATTATCAATTTCACACTCATGAAACTAAATATAAATATACAGATCACATCACACGATTCAGATTATAAAACAAGCCCTAAAACAGTAAAACCCCCAAATCAACAGTAGAAACTTAGATCTCCAACTCCAAACACCTCAAAACATAAATCCGTCAATAAATTATCATACATACACCAGAATTAACCTACAATTGAGAAATTGAAGAGATAATAACGGAAACGGAACAATGCGGACGGAAAAAAAAGCCCTAAAAGTAGTGAGAACAAGACCGGATCTAATAAGGCAACGCATAATTACCTTTGAAAAGAGGAATTGAGATGAGAAGAGAGATCTAAGAATGGATGATGTATGAGTTGTAGTTTAAGAGAGTGTTGTTGTTGTTGAGGTTTGAAATGAAGAACATGAAGGCGATGAGTAAGAGGTGTGGAATGAATATATGTAGGCAGGCCACTAGTTTAGTTATATAACGGTATCCAGCCTGGCATACATACACTCCATCACTCAACACTAGTTGTTTGGGGTGGTTAATCATGTTTAAGTTTTAAAAATTTAGTATTATAATAATAATGAAAGGGATCTCACAAGAATCATTTGAGATTCTCATGTATCATGTGATATTCCGGTTGTGGATGTAAAATGAGATGGATTTGAGATGGTGTTGGTAACCATAGTTGTATATCTGCGTGTTATGTATTTGTCGGGTAATTAAACATTAAGTGTGAAATATGTATGTAAGTTTGTTAAAAATTTACTTTTTCGAATGTATCTTGTCATCTTTTACCATTCAAGTTATCCAATGAAATTAAATATATAAAAAAGTAAAATAGTTGATTGTTTAGTAAAAAATAAATGAAAATAAAATGTTTACCATTTACCAGTATGATTTCGTAAACGAGTATGCATGTTTCAGCTAATTAAAGCAATCTCACCTAATACTATACCCATAAATATTTGATTTACGAAAATGACGCGCCCAAAAGGTTCCAAAACTTTTTGTGTGATTCAATTAGTTTTTTTTTATGCTATTAGGCTATTATTACACCGTTGACTTCACTTTTTTTGAGGTATACATAAGTTTCTAAAACCAAACCTTTAAAAGAAAAGATTTGTTGTTGTGATTTCAAGTTATGAAGCAACAAATCAACGAGCCCACTAGACGACTTGCGTACTTGATGACAAGTACAGTAAAGGAATGTCCTTTTAAGAGTTCTTGTAATAAGTACAAATTAACAAAAAGCCTCAAATATAGCATGGTGTGGAAAGAAATATGGAGCATATGACGACATTATAATCGAACGTAGTGAGACCCTAAGAAAATTGGTTCCCAGGAGCCCAAGATTTTATTGGCGGATCCTAAGGTTTTGCTAGAATTTGTGAAGCATTTGGGCTTAGGATTATTTGGCGGACATGTGGCGATGGAGACGGCTTGGCGGAGTGGTGGATCGGTGGCGGTGGAGATCTCTAGGGCGTATTTGTGATTTGGGGTTTAGATCAAAGGTTGTGGAAGTCGCGTACGTTTTTGTACGATAAAGATTATTATATTCTATCTTTTATCTATAATATAATATATGTTTAAAACATGAAATAAAATTTATACGAGTAATAGGCTTGTTTTGGCTCGATAACTGAAGCTCGGGCTTGTTTATTAAACAAGTTTTTTTTAGGGTCAAGCTCGATTAGCTTATTATTTATTAATTAACTTATATATATACATATTTTTTAATTTTTTTAAATATTTTAATTATAATGATCATATATAGCATAGTATATATTATTTAAGTGTTTTTATCATAATTTTATGTAAACAATTAATTATTATATAAATATATATTTAGTATATTAAATAAAGTTTTTATAAATAGTAAGTTTGCTTAGGCTTGCTAACCAACTTGAGCTTGATAAGTGAAGCTTGGGCTCATGCTCATTTATTAAACACGCTTATATTTAGGCTTGAGCTCGTTTCGAACTTTTAGTGAGCCGGCCTTGAGTAGCACACGAGCGGCTTGGCTCGTTTGCACAAGTCCAGACCTATGGCGATTTGTGTAATGCTCTTATGAAAAGAATATTCCTTTCGGCTTTGCATTTTCGCATTAACTCAAGATATAAGGTAGTGTACAACTGTACATGCGTATCTTAAAGTATTTTATTATTTTTTTTTTGTGCAAATATTTTGCTAATTATATGTAAATTCGCAAAGTTGTAGCCTCCATTGAGTTGGATCATAGTGATTCGGGAAGAGAAGGATGCACGATCACTACTCTTACTATAACTGCTGAACCTAAAAGCTGGCAAGGTACCGTAACTATGCTATCTTATCATAATTATATAAAACGCTAATGCTGTTAGAGGTGCACAAACCGGCTTCTGGGCTCAAGCCGGTTTGAGTCTACAGATGTCTAACGGTTTCTGTTGGAACCGCTTTTGTTTCATATTTTCTTTTATTTGTCTTGGATACATGTGTTCTTAATGTTTATGGCGGATACAGAAACTTTAGTCAGCGGGTGCCAAAAAAAGCTAACCTATAACGAATCTGGTCAAACCAAAACGGGTCAACCCAAGATGGATCGGCTCAAACCAAATGGGACGGGTAACAAAGTTACATTAAATAAACCATGTATATAAATTTTAAGAACAAATTTCATTTAACATAATAAACAAAATACATATCACAATTGACATTTACGTGATTCTATCTTTTAAAAACGGTTAATTATAGTCTCATTCATAACACGTACTAGTGTAGAATTATTAATCATTAAAATGATACTCTGAATAACTTCATATTTTGGTCTAATTGCAATAACAATCATATTAGACTCTAAATTAGCTAGAATATTTTAGAAACCTAGAACCCAAATCATCGTTCCTCAAATGACAACAAAAATCTCACGCCTTTTGAATTTCAAGAAACACGTAAACAATCAAATCGAAAACAACAGAAATCAAAATAAAAAAATATATATAAACAATTGATGTGCGTATCTCGTATTTCAAAAGAAAAACAAGAAACTGAAATCACAAAAAATTATGGACGGCATATACCTAATTAGATGTGAAAACCTTTTTATCTGTATAACTTGCACATTCCAAATTTTCAATTTACGATGTGGTTTGACAATAAAACAATGCGGGCTTAGTTGTTATTTGTCAAAACAAAATAAAGTAGAGCTTAAAAGGTTAGGTTTGGGGCACTGAAAATAAAAAGGATGGGACACATGGGTCGTTTTGTTTAATACATTAGAAGTTTATAACATAAACTAGAGATTTGAGTGAGTGCCTACGCTCCCCTGGCTCAACACTAGATCCGCCCCTGATTTACATGCTTGTAACTTTCCAGAAGGAGTGGTGGTAAAGAGGACAAATAATTTGCATAATTATTTATAAATATACAATGGTGGCTTACAAAGTGATAACAACAGTTGGTAATATGAATATACGATTTGATTATATATTATTATAAGCAAATTCTTTGTGGTATAGAGTTACCCCCACTTTAAGACGCTCTAATTTTAAGACGTGCGGTCTATCACTAGAGACCATCTCTGTTATAACAAGGGTAACAGAATTTAGTAGGTGAATGCAACGATTAACAATACAAAGTATGTTAGGCTCGTATCTATGTTATACTCTGTTCAAGTCAACTACTTTTTGATAAAACAAAGGTTACAGCAAAGTTTGCTTTAAAAATGACACTTATTGTTGATACAAGTTTGGATTTGATTACCCTCTTGACAGGCTTGATGACAGGCTTCGCGGTAGCTATGTGTGTCTTGGGTACCAAGGCGGTCCATCTGGTAAGCATCAATTTTCAACATGTTGGAATTTTTTAGAAACTCTAAAAGCTGTTGGATGTGTGTTTGGTAATAGTATACAAATACAGTAGTGTACTAATAATAAATAAATAGTTATAAAAGTGACCTGGCAAATAACCAGGCCTTCTTGGCTTTAGTACTGTGGGTGGCTCTGGTAGGACTTGGGAGCATCCCTCTTTCTCGAGTGATGAACCTGGCATTTGCTGGTATCATTCATGAACTCAAAATTATTATCCTTTTAAACAAATTTGTATAATATGATCATTATGTCATCTCTATGTGTATATGAAAATTATGATCATTACTTTTAACTTCTATTGAATGGTTTGTGATTAATATTGTGACGCCGCAATGATCTTACACATGATTGTAAGTGAGAACCCTCTCATATTATGTTTAAACTTACAATCTCATGAATACAATTAATTAAAAAATTAAATCCAGTTTGAAATTAGTTCGGGTTGGTTAAAAAAAGTCAGAACCGGGTTGAGTACAAACGTGTTCGGTTTAATACCGGTTTCTCAACTGGTCTTGATGAAAAGAATTGCAAACTGGTCCGAACCTACGCTTCAAGTCGGTTTCAAGCGGAAACTCTACTGTTCATGTTTGAACAATAATAAGGCTTGGATGACCTGCACCTTAACCTAAAAGATGTTTATGAAGTTGGGTTGTAGACCCACTACGTTTCTACTCCTTTTAAGAATTTAACTTGAGGTTTTTATTTAGTTTTGATACTTTGTTTTTCTTTTAACTTGCACTATAATTTTGAACACTTAGTTTGTTACCAGAGAAGTTATAAGTTCTTTTTAGAGTCGAATCTGAATCTGCTTAGAGGCCTTGGGATTTTACATATAATTAACTGATGTATATATAGATTAACTCAAATAAATGCCTTTGGTTAAATACTTTTGTTAATGTTAATAAATTTGTTAGTTTTAATAAACATTCGAGATTTGGAATGTTAATAAACTGTAGCGCAATTACAGCTCTTTTTAAAAGAAAATTTAAACAAGAAAATCACATCGCTTTTCAATTTACATTTATGGTAAAAGAATGTAGCATTAACATCGACATGTACCGTGTGTGTTGGAATTATGGACCGGTTCAGGTAAGTCAATACGGTGAACCGGGTTATGACCCGTGAGAGTTACACCGTGAGGTAACGAATTATAAACCCGCTTAAGTTAGTTAACCGGGTTAGACACTTTAACGAGATAAAATTACATGAAACGGGCTTTGGAGCAAGACATGGACTTATTGACCCATTAGGTTTATAACTAATTAGATTAGCTGAACCGGACAAGTCGTCTCCTTCTTCCTCCACTCTAGTTGCCGGCCACCTGCTCCACCGCCGCCGCCTGTCCGCTGCTGTCTGCCGGTGCCGCCGCTGACCAGTCGCTGTCTGCCACCGCCGACCGCGCCTCCAGCCGCTGCCGCACACCACCACCGCTGCCGGGTTTCCGTCGTGCACCGCACCGTTGGTCGTTGGATCTCGTTGTGTCACCTAGCTCGGTTCGTTAGCCTTCGGTGTCTCAACCGGTTAATTATTATCTGAGGTAAACTTAAATATATTGTTAGTTTATATTTAATGTTTTGACTCGTACTCATATTGTTTGTAGCCGGATCCTGTCGGGTTTTGTTTTCGGTGCTAATTAACATATATTTTCAGCTGCGTATATTAATTAATGTAATTAATTATTATTTGTCACGTTTATTGAACCGGATTTAATAAACAAAATTTTAACTGATCACCACTGAAACCCAACACCGTGTCGACGCAACAATCATAGATTCAGTTACGACCCTGCTGATGAAACACGAAGCTGAAACTAAATAAAATGCTTACTGGCTCGGGTTGATAGCCCATTTGCAGGCTGCTTCGGTCCATAGGAAGGTAATATTAGATTAAGTAGACAGTTTTATGACGTTTATGAATCGACCGTTTTACCCTTTAAAGTCAAAAACACATGAAATTATACCATTTCTGGCATGAATTTTTTTCAGGATATTTCATGCATTAAAGATATGCCAATGCTATATGAAGCTGCCACTGTTGAGGATGTATACCTTGCATATCAACAGCTAAAAATCGATGATCAATCGTTGTATTGTTGCATCAGTGTTGCTGGTGCTCAGGCTGATGATGAAGTTTCAGGTGAAAGCAAAAATAATTTTATAAAATAATGCCAGCGTTTTAGGGGGTTGAATTTCTCGCATGATACAAGTTTGCGGGTTTAGTCTAAACATGTTTGGGTTGTTTTTGAGTCGAACCTGTGGATATGTTTAGCTAAACGGGTCATGCTCAGGTTGACGTGGTTGGTTTGCAGGTTGACCTGTTTAGTTTGTATTTGTTTTGTAAGATGTGTTTTATGACAAATAGATTGGGTACTTTTTGCTAAAACTGAAAATATTAGCTTAAATGTAGTTATTTTATATACATTTGTATTTTCTTTTTGTAAATTTGTAATTTTGGAGCATTAATATGCAAAACGCGTGTCATGTTCGTGTCCATATGTATGATACTCTCTGACATGATTTTTAAGCTTGGCTTAAAGTTTTTGGGTTTGACCCGTGAACACGAGCCATTTAACATTCCTGAGATTAATATCTAAAGGTTTATTACTTTATTTTATTTTCACAAAGTTAAGCTATTTTGAGGTTTCGAAAACATTTCTTTATCAACAATCATTTGTCATGCAGGTCCTTTACAAGAGGAAGCATATGTGGGAGGTCTACATGGTGTTCTTTCTGCGGGTCGTGGGTCCCACACCATGACTATACCAAATTATCACCAACAGCATAATCATTTTATATTCTTGATATTTATCTGGGCCCGGATGACGATTAGCCACATGGTACGCACGTTTTTAGGTGCTCGAATGAAGAATTATTTTATTAAATTTATTTTCCAAATTGATTGTTATGATAATAGGCTTGATTAAACGTATGTTATGCAGGTACATAGCGATGATTATTAAAATGACCTATTGAACTATTTAAAAGCTAAAATAGTTGGTATATAAAAAACTGAAGATTTTATAGCAGTAGAACTATAGAAGCATAAGGACTACATGGAAAAACAAAAATCCCAAAACAACTTAATTGCAGCAAATTATTGTCTTGTGTATGCAATGAGTTCGTCGATTCATGAATTGAGCAATGTACATGTTACATGCGTGATCAATACTTGTTAACCAATTCGGCTTTTCTTTTCTTTTTTATGGTTAGTGCATAACTTTACGGTTAATCAAGTACTTTAGCCAAGTATTAGCCATAACTAAATGTTTCATGTAAAGCCTAATGACATTAAATTTTAAGAGGAAATTTTGGCTTACAACAATAACTATTTATGAAACTTTGTTTACTCAAAATTAGTCTAAGGGGGTGTTTGGGATTCCTTATTTTACCTCCTTATAACTTTTCATTAAGTTAATAAGTTACAAAAGTGTAACTTATGAAACTTTTTCTCTCACAATATAAACAATCCCAAATATCTTGTTACTTTTCAAAAAGTTTATAAGTTATAAGTTGGTGAAAATAAGCAATCCCAATTCCCAAACACCCCCTAAGTCATGTTACCGGTGCAACCGTCACTATTCTGTGAAAGCTTAAACCAATCAAATACGGCCAAGAGAAGTTTTAAATCACTATCCACCGAAGCACATGTCATGTGCGATGTGCATGTGCCCACACACTAGAGGTGTACAAAAAACCGGTTTTAGGCAAACCGAACCGAACCGGTTTGGGTTTAAAACCGGTTTCACCCAAACTGGTTCCCAACCCGACACAAACCGCCAGTTTCAGGACCGGTTCCCCTTAAGATCTACCAAAACGGTTTTAAAACCAAACCGGTTTGAGAAAAACCGGTTTAAAACCGGCTAAAACCGGTTTATAAACTGAACCGAACCGACGTGACCAGGTCGGCCTATCTTGTGTCTAAACCGGTTTATAAACCGGACCGGTTTGAGTCAAACCGGTTTTGACCAGCCGTTAACCAAACCGGTTTGGTTTATAAACCGGTTCGGTTTGAGTTTAAAACCGGTTTTGTACACCTCTACCACACACCAATGAGTTGGGCTTACGGGCCCACTTGATGATAATCACCATCAAATGTACTTGAAGTTCAAATGGCCCACTTCCAACTAGTAAGAAAGTGGCTATCCTTTTCGGCCTTTTCCATGACGCATATCCTAAGTTTTAGTTGTTAGAATATCTGTTGTGGCTCGCTATCCAGGGCGCTAGCTAGTAGCTCGCTGCCACGATGGTCACAAACACCACAATGTTGTCAAGTGAAGGAGGGCCGATAAAAGAGCCCTTGGAGCTTTGGCAAAGGGGAAAAATCTTGTGACCGTTTGGGGTTTTAAAAAAAGTCATTTTAATTTTATATTTTACCTATTTAAACAATTTCAATCTTTAAAGATTACCCCACCATCTTTTCTTCTCTCTACAACCTTTAAAAAATCTTTCTCATGTCTCTCAACACCTTTTAAAAAATCTTCCTTATTTCTTCAAAAAAAATATATATATATAAAATAAAAGTTGAATCCATGTGGAAGTTGTTACCGTTCGGATATGTCTTTTGGTCAAGATGACGTGTATACCACAGAAATTGACCAAAACTTGAGTCAAATACCACCTCCGTCTCCCGACTTTTTTATTCCAGAGACACGAAAGGCGCCAAATGAAGATGTTAGAAACAAACGATCTCATAAAGGTTCCAAGAAAAAGGGAGGAGCGGGAGGATTGAGAAGAACGGGAGGTTCGGGAGACCCAACAAACCCAGTCGAGACCCCGCTCACCTGAACCACAACATGCTCAGGTGGCTTCAGCAGGGACTTTATCTAGTGCCCGGTGACTATCAAGTTAACGCCAGGTGACGCAATGCTGGAGGATGAATCCAGTGTGTGGCTTGAGCCACGACACATGGTCTTAATATGTCTTTTTTAACAATCTCTACCTTTATTATTATTATTATTATTATTATTATTATTATTATTATTTTGTAAATCTAAATATTACACTAAAAATATAAAAAAAAAGCTTCAAAGAGAGAACATCACTCAAGTTTACAAGGAAAAACATTAACAAAATAGTGTTTTTCATGTTTTCCAAATTGCTATTATGTTTTTCTTTTTAATTTTCATGAATTGAAAAAGAAAACTCATCTAAACATTTTTTTTCTAATTTTTATCTTTTTCTATTCTCTAAAAACAAATACGAAACAGCTAAACTGAATAAATTTATTTAAACTTTTACCATTTATTGTATCTTATAAATTTAATAATCTACATACCAAATAACATCATTAATAAAAAAAAACATACCCATGATCGATCACATGCATGAGAAACTACTTAAAATAACCAACAACTTAAGCATACATATTTTAAAATTAAAACAAAAACAAAAGGACAATAAACCAGTTGTCACGTGACTCACGAACAGCTCTCACGTGATATCCCCAGCCTGTTATTCGGAGCATCAAACACCACCCGGTGGTTCTGCTGCTGAAAACTAGCAATCACATTCAGCGCCGGCGATGCTGACATGGCAAGACACGTGGTACCTCCAGCAGAACTATGGATAAAAAAGTTATCCTGCGGCAACGTCATATTAATCCCCGGAAACATAAACGTGATCGACGGCACTTGTTTTCCGACAACCACACTGTAACACGTGTCAAACCCACCTAGCGACGACACGGCGGCGGTCCCCATCCGCCGCCGGAACTCGTCTCTCACCGCCGTGTAAGCTCCGGTCACCAGCCGCGTGAACACCGTACCGGAATCCACGATTGTCCCTCCGCCGGTGTTGGGGTTGAAGGCTAATGCGGTTGTCGGAATGTTGACCACGGTGGACCCCACCATGATTCCGACCACGTTGACGTAATATAGTGATGGTCGTTTAGGGTTTGTAAGTAAGGGTGTGTAGTTGATGACGTTGGGTTGACCGATTGGACCGAGTCGGAGCGTGCCGGAGAAATTAGGGGACTTGAAACTTGGAAGACAATACGAGAATGTGGATGTGTAGAGGGGTTTGGATTGGGATAGGAATGATAATGGGCCCCGGCCGAGGCCGAGGACCCCTTGTGGTGGGAACGAACCTCCGGTTACTTGTTTTATGCAACCGAAAGAGTAACCGATGACTGAGTCGGTTGCTAGGGTTACGTTGTCCTGGGCTAGGGTAGCCGTGACGATGGAGCTCCCGTATGTCGTGTTTAAGGAACATGTTGTACCGGGACAGCTTGAACTTTGGACCTGAAAATAGTAATGCGAACTTGGTTACAATATGATAATGGTAATGGGTATTTGCCTCCGTTGAAATTATGTCGTTAAGTTTGCAACATGATTACGACGGACGAGATATGTTGCGAAATTAACAACTTAATTTAACTTAGCAAGTCTAGCTAAAAAGTTTAATGCATATTTGTATCATATTTAGCGAGAGAACTTATGATTATTAATATCTGTCTAAGTACTAATGAAAATTCTATTTGAGATGGTATTGACGTATGAAAATAGTTATGTAATGGTGGTAGTAGTGTTAATATTATAAGTTATTGATTTGTACACAGTTGTTAAATCGATTGGTTATTTGGATGTTCTTTTTGATTAAATCAGTTTTGGGATTTGGGTCTTTGATTTCCTACGTGTGTTTTTCTCATTTAAACTTGAAAGCTTTGTACTGAATTTAACTTTAAACAAACCCAAGAGTTGAGCTAAGCTGACTCAATTTTAAACCGAGCTAAGTTCAGACTCAATAGTTTTTTTTTGGTTTTGTTAACAAAATGGAGCTAAGATGGCTCAATTTGTAAACAAGTAGAGTTCAAGTTAGGCGTCGCTTTATTCTATTATGAGGAAATGCATACAACAGAACTTTTATATAATTTAAAAATATACGGTTTTAAACAATAGCTAACAGTTTTATATTTTTTGAAAACAATCTAAACTAGGCAAATTCGAAAACCATTTGTGTATTTTTAAGGCAATTTCATAAATCTTCGACTAAACTTACAACGTTACATAATAACTTATTAAATCATTTTTGAAAAAGTATACATTATAAATAGAAAACTTAATTATATTATAACCCTTATTATATTTTGTCGCATCAAAATTATTTTTAAACCAAACATTCTTGAAATGGTGTCCTACAACCATCGGTAGGGTAATAATATGAGCAATTATGAACGCAAATTATGGCATCGGTCATTCGGTTGGTAGACCCACCAATCAAAACCGGTTCACGGATTTGCTTTGATTTCTCCAACTTTTGCACAAATATATTCCTTTTCATAAATATATAATTTAATTAATTAACCAGTAGGAGAGTAATTAAAATTAAAATATTGAATATACAAACATATGTTAGAACTATGTACTTAAAAGGAAAAATTGACACCCCACACCATTTAATGCGGTGACAAAGATGGTTTAGTTTCAAAATGATGGCCAAGGATTCAATCTCCACTAGTTGTGGTTTGTAAATATATATTTGACTATTCAAAGAAAAAAAGAAAAAGTACACGTACTTGTTTGCATTGGTCCGCACCACAAGTGAGTGACGAAAAGCTAACCGACTTAGCCGAGTCATAGGGGGAAGACGTGCAACCAACGCAACCCGCACAAGGAACCAACGCCATATCGGTGCTAGTATCCAAAGCCATGAGCAAGCTCTGAGCTGGTGTCCCAATGCTAGCCTTCACAACATAGGTCGGACTCTGTATGATCTGTCTGCCTGATCCAATGGGGACGAAAGATCGTCCAGCAACAAGGCTCGTCAGATACATGAGCCTTGTCTTGTCATCAGCCTGCATTTGGAGCACACTCTCCTCCCATGAGAGTGAGGCTTTTGACCTAAAAGGCGAGCACGGGCTCGATACATGGATGACCTTAAGGGTTGGCCCTTGGCTAGTTAAGTCACATTTTGGGCTTAGTGAGTGAACCATGGTCAAGGAGACAAGGAAGAGGATTGTGAGGTGCAAAGCCTCCATTGGTGTGTGTTGGTTTGTGAGTGACATTTTGGTGTGTTGTTTGCTTATAGTTGGTGTGCATATATATTTGGTGTAATTGTATATGCGTACCTTTATCTTTGATCCATTTACATTTATAGTCCTTGGTCTTTCATTGGTTGTCACTAAATTACTCCTCACGTGACAAGTTGAATTAATTAAATTAAAGTTGAACGAAATCTTTGTTGATCTATGTATTATTAGGAATAATAATATTTGTTTATTATCAGTTCATTTATATATTGCAAGTTTTAAAGTGCTATTGACCTTTGTTTTTAAGATCTAAGACTAGTCACAATCATTTCAATCTTTTATCTAACATCTCACGATCTATTTTTTTAACGGCAAATTATTACATCATTTTCTGTACACTATGAGACTTGATCATCAGTTGAGAGAGACTATCATTGAGCTACAAACCTTTTGATAAATTAATGGTCTTGAAGTTTAAAAAAGAAAAAGTGTTAAGAGATTAGAAACGCAAGCCAGGTGACTATACTCCAATGCTAAAGTAATACGTATTTCAACATCCTTTGATTATACACCGATGCTACAATTATGCATCATATAAAGGTTAAAGTTTTAAGGGAAAGTGTACGAGAGAACAAGTGATAGTTAAGTACCTTTGAGGACGAAATTCCAGATTATTTATTAGCAGCATTCCGTGCTTTTTGGAAGGAATATGTTTCCTAGTGAAGGAAATCAAACCATGCATGTCATCTAAATTGCATTTGATGAGTAAGATCGTACGCACATTTGACCAATATTATTCCCGTAGACGTGTTATAATGAATTTTAATAGGATGTCTACCTTGTGGGTTGCGAATGTTGTTTCGTAGCATGTTGTGGACTTGTGGCTCTTCCCAAATGCTACGTGTGATTGAAGCGTCTTTATATCTTTGTCTTCTGGGTTGTTGGTCAACGTTAAACGTTTCCATCTATGTAGAAGTTTGCATACTCATGGATTGATCAAGTTTGGATGTTCGTCTGACTGATCACAGTATGCTTTGTACTAAAGTGAGACAAAAGATGCCCCTTATATACAATATATGAGTTATATAAAAGAAATAGATGTGGATAATTTTGTACAACTAAAGTTTTCTCCCTTTCTTTTAAATAAGTGAACAGACTGTATTCCATTTGCTTTTGAAGAATGATAGGCACTCATGCATGTTGAAGATACTTCCATTTTTATGCCTCACAATAATATCACGTTACAACGTCACACTTACTCTTACTATTGCTATTATGTTTATTAATAAGCCTACTAGCAAGAATATAAAAAGAAAAAAACAGGTTGGGAACGAATGGTATCATTGATAGATGTATTTACTAACGAAATATAAAGAGTGTGTTTATAGGAGTAAGAAACCTAATCATTCTGTAATCGTCAACAACAATGAAGATAATATGATAATCACTAATTCAAATAAAGTCTATTTATATAGTTGTTGATAACCGTAATAATATTTATAACACTCACCCTTAGTTGTCAACTAAATACGTTTGGAGTCATAGACTCATTAAAAACCTTAGCTAAGAGAAAAAGAGCATAATGAGTATTTACTCCCCTTGATGATCAGTCAAGCTCCCTAAGTAGATGCATACTGATCCCATGAACCAATTTTCTAAATGTCTGTTGCACCCTATACGACCTTACTAACATTTTTTTTTTTGCAAAATCATTTGTGAAAACGAACTTTGGTGAAATATGCTTAGTTCTGTCACCTTTGATATAACTCTCATTAAGTTGAGCAATGCATGCATGTTATCTTCCTTTAAATGTCGGTCCTTATCTTCTGAAGAAATACCACAAGATCCATGAATATGCTATATTGCATTTCTTAACCAAACACATTCTCGACTAGCTTCATGGATTGCTAATATTTATGCATGATTGGATGAAGTAGCTATAATTGTCTGCTTTAATGAATGCCATGAAATTGCAATACCACATTGTGTGAACAAATATTTAGTTTGAGACTGACCGGTATGAGGATTTAACAAATAACCTGCTTATGCAAAACCAACCAAATTTGTTTTTGATTGGTTAGTAAAATACAAACTCATATCCTCAGTGGAGAAGGTTCCTCCAAAGACGCAAGAATGCCCCGAGATCTAGGGGTTATGCCATTCAGGAGAAACTCTCTAGGGTTTCCAAACCAGGGTTGGCCATAAGCTACCCTGCAACCACCCAGTCATACTGAAGATTAACGTCGCCGTTCATAAAAAGTAAAAATGTTAAAAGCGTGGTTTTCTTTTAGATTTTTTTTTTTTTGGTTTAGAAACACAAATAATTGGGGGTGATGGGTGCAGTGGTGTGAACTGCTACTTCCATGTGCTCGACCACTGGCTAAGTCCGTATGGATCCAAGTTACTTTGTCTCACTGTCACTTCACTCCTTTTGACTTATCAGACTAAATCTAGTGTGAACATTAGTTTATTCAAAAATATTTTCTAAATTTTGCCAACAATTTGCCATTTTCTCCAAATCACAATAACTTGTTACTGAAAAAACTAAAACTCTCGAGACCTCACTAATATCCAGCTAACCAACACAATCAGTAAATCGTTACACGTGCTTTGCCAAGGGCAGGTGGATTTCTAAAATCGGTTATTTAACTATTTTTAGTTACATTTATTTTATATTTTTTAATTTTTGGTTCATTCATGCTTAATTTTTCTAAACGTTGAACGTTTGTCATGAACACACTCTATTGCCAAAATTGTTAGGGCTGTAAACGAACCGAACGAACACGAACAAGGCCTTGTTCATGTTCGTTCGTTAAGTAAATAATGTGTTCACGAACGGTTCACGAACACTTACCGAACAAGATTTTATGTTCGTGTTCGTTCATTAAGGAAATTAATGTGTTCACGAACGGTTCACGAACACAAACGAACACAAATAAAATCGGCAGAGCCTAGAGATTGGGATTGATGCATTCATGAATGTGAATAATGAAAACCGGTAAACAAATCGAATGAACAAAACAAGAGCGTGTTCGTGTTCTTTCATTTAGCTTTAAAAAAACACGGACACTTAATCGAACAAATATTTATGTTCGTGCTTGTTTATTTAAAAATGGACATTTGCATTCGTTTGTTTAAAATCTAAATGAACATAACTGAACAAAGATAAACGAACATGTATGAACAAATGTAAATGAACAAAAATATAAACGAACTTATACGAAAACACTTAAATAAACACAAATTAGCAAATACAGATAACCTATCCAGATAATATTTAATTATGTTCTATTAACACATAAACAAACATAAATAAACAGACATAAACGATCGTTCATGAACATAAATGAACGAACGGAACATGTGTTCATGTTCGTTCATTTAATTAAACGAACATAGATTTTTTGTTCATGTTCGTTCGTTTATTAAATAAACGAACATAAACGAACTTTCCGCCGAACGGTTCACGATAGTTCATCGAAAGTTCGGTTCGTTTACAGGCGTAAACATTGTCCATCATCAACTATCCATCTCTGTTAATCATAAAATCCAACCCGACACAAATCTGGATCTAATAATACAAACAATTGAAAGAACACAAAGTCAAGATCTGAAAACATTAGACTAATGGTAATGTTTATAAATATATAGAAACTATTCATGTAATATGGTGCATTGGTGCCTATAAAATCCAAACTTCTAACATGGGATTCCTTATGAAAACTCCTTATAACTCTTCAATAAGTTAATAAGTTACAAAAGTATAACTTATTAAGTTTTCTCTCTCACATCAAAAGCAATCCCAAACACCTTATTCTTTTTCAAAAAGTTAATAAGTTACAAATAGGTGAAAATAAGCAATCCCGAACACCCCCTAAATCTCATTTCTACATTCTTCGCATAAAGTTTCAAAATCTTTCTTGAATTTCATTCCTACGTTCTAAACAATTGAATGTTATGGTCTATATCTCATTTCTCATTGCACTTTTGAGTTTTGAATGCCCTTATTATTCTGTATCCCAATTTGGAATATTAGCGGTAGCTTCATTCAGCATCTTTACAAGAGTCACCTGCATATATCATACATTGATTCAGAACTTAAGTTCGGGTCGGGTTGACTAAAATGCCAAAATAGTGTTAGTCAAACAACACAAAACCGATTTATTCAAAGTACATACCACAGTTTCGGGAACTCCAGGTGGGGGCATAGGCATATTTCTTGGTATAGGTCCGTCTAGATGTGATCTCTTGTCGAATCACCATTCTCCAATCTTTCCAAATGTTAACTCACCCTGCAAAACTTATTACATGTGCTAACTGTGAGAACCAACAATATTATGAAACTTTTTAAAAAGTAATCTAAAATAGAAATGCTCAACACATGAACCAAAATGAAGCGAACTCAATAAAAAATCAACAATTTGATTATATGTTTATTTAAAAAACCGATTTTGCAGTAATTCAATTAGTAGGATCGGATTTGTCATTCAAAACGGGGTGCGACACAGCTTGTTGCCCGTTTACTTGTCTCTCTATTGTAATTGGATCATTTTATTGCTGTTAATAAAATTAACTCCATTTGGTTATGATTAATTAACAAAAAGACAAAAAACAAAACTAAGCTAGCCCATTATGAAAACTAAAATTGAACGGGTTTTAAATAATCAAATACCGAAAGTTCAGACTGAGCCCAAAACCGACACGTACACCTTCAAAATCTTTTAATAAAACGACTTTGGGGTTTGATATGTTCGACCCATTTTACTTGTTCTATTTTTAGCTAAACAATATTCGACTTGTTTGATATAAAAGACGACTACATCGACCCAAGCAAAAATATAAGAAGTCAAATTACCTTCATAGTGTAGTCACATGCATAAGTGTAATGAATGATAAACGCTTTGCCAATTTCCGGTGCAAATGGGGGCTGAAAAATTTAAGTCAAAAGATTTTTAAAAAGACATTAAACATTGTTATAAATTTGTTAATTTAGGATTAAACTAATACATAAATATAGGAAAAATCGATTCAAACACCTCGACCATAAAATCCTTCCGAAGAATATGCTTAACACCATGCAAAGCGGATGCCACAGCATATCCATACCCGCCATAACATTAAAGGGTTTTGACCAAGTGAGCGATGTGTAAACAGGTCAAATGGTCAATCTATGATCTTTAACTCACATTTCTAGTACCCATCCAAAAGATTTATCGGTCTCTGGATCATACTTCATTTTTAAAGAAACATTCATCCATGTGGGAGCAATTTTTTCAAATACATCCTGCATAAGGTCACTCAACCGCATTACTTCACTTAGGTTATACACGTGGCAAGTTTGACTATTTCCAAAAGGTCAAATTGTCAAACCGGTCGAAAGTCACCCAAATTGTAATGCATAAACATCATAAATCATTTTACTTTCAAGGATTAATATTATCAAAAGGTAAAAATCGACATTCTTTTTTACTTTTACAAAAAAGTCCCTCTACCTGATTTTCGCATATTAAATATTATTTAAATCACATAATTGTTTAATGTTTAAAATCCGTACCTTCCTTATAATAACAGGAGAATTACCAATCGGGTCAATATTCGTTACTGGCCCATACTCGTTGGGGAAATATTTTCGAATTATTTTTTCGTTTTCTTCGGGCTCTATGTAATTAAACGGAAATGCAGCAGGAACTATTCCTTGGGCCAAATTTGGGAGCGGGTTTACAAATAGGTGGTCGGGCTCTGCCATAAATATGTATCTGCAAAAGGTTAAAAAAAGTCATTAACTTATTGACAAGAAGAATATATATTATAATGTAGATGCTCACTCCTCTTCAATAGTAGCCATCTTCAGCCATTGCGAAAAAGCCCAAGGTCTATTTAAAACTACATAACCCTGTATGCCAAATAATAATATCCATGATGTCATAATTCATCATATTTAAAAAGTGATGTTGTTGTTGTAAAAACACGTTTTACCACTAGTATTGACCACACTATGATTGTGTTGCATGAACTTTCTAACATATGGCCAGGGCATGCTCAGAGAAAGAAAAAAAAAAATTAGGTGGAATACGAAAATTTTTTTGGGTCTTAAGTAAAAGGAGCATTTTTTTGGGTTTAAACAATTTAATTTTGATATGAGCTTACTTGGCTATAATTTAGGTTGTGTAAAAAGCTTTTGTATAAAAATTAGATTAAACATGTCTTAAATAAGACAATAATCCATAACCTTTCGGTTGGAAGTAATACCCCTTAGCCAATAGACCAAGCCAGTGGTTATGTAATTGAGTTTAATCACTATATATTTATTTTGTTTTAATAAAAAATACATATAATTTAAAAAAAAAATTCGGGCTTGTGACCGTCAACCACCCCGCTACATCTTATGGCCGGCCCTGCACATGTCACATAACCATATACAAAAACTAAAAAAATATGGAATAGAAAATAAAGAAAGATTCAATCTCTTACTTTATCCAAACCATATGGAAGCTCGTCAACAACAAAAGTTGGGATCTCATCCATCAGATCGTCGGGTTGGTCCGCATGCAGAATCCGGGTAAACTTTCCCATCTCGCATCCCGCCACATTTCTCAGTCTCTTGTAGTAATAATACATAATTCGGCTTTGCCATTTGCTATAAGGAGTATCTGAAGATGTCATTGCCACATGGAACAACGCCTTCGATCTTTCCAAATTATCAGGCATCATAATATTATTAGGTTCGTTCAATAACCCTCCGTAATTCAACATTTTGTTGTGAATTACCATTGTTATTAAATTATGCGTTGTGATGAACAAACCAACGATCGTAAGAACAATTAACAGCGTTGATGAATAGCTAATATTCTTCCTTGCCATTGTAGTTTCTGTTATGGAATTAGCAAGTAATGTCAATGTTGTATAAGTCAGCTAGTTGACTTTGACTTTGACTACAAAGATGCATCAACAAGCTAAAAATTGAACTGTGGTACTTAACTGAGGATAATGTCTACCAAAATAAAGACCAGTTTGATACCAGCAACGTTTAAAAGCTTGATCCAAGTAAGATGCCAAATTATATTATGCATAAGATAATTTCAAAAGTTTGTGTCACAAATGACCTGATTGGTCCACTTGGCGACACGTGGTTGGCTCAATTTTTTTTTTGTTATTTTAAATATATTTTAATTTGTTTTTTGTTTTTTTATTCAAAACAATTTTCTTGGTTAAAACATTTTGATTTTTATTAATCATCGACACAATTAATTTTGTCCAAATTTGTGGCGGTTCACCGCCTTTCATACATTACATACAAAATTCAGAAACACACACATACATATACATCACAATGGCTTGATTGGTTATTAAACTATAACATATATAATCGGTTTCAATTCCCATTTTTCCTTCAAAATACCAAATCGATTTCTCAATTTTCGGTTACTAACCGGTTCGGTTTTGGTTGCATACATCATCTACAAGCATAAAGTTCCTCTAAATGTGGAACAAACAAACCATCATCATTCTTCGGTTTAATAATGTTGTTTGTTCTCACAATTATTATATATCTATAGATTACGACTATTTGCTACCATAGAAACCAAATTACCTTATTTGACGCCGAAAAAGGAAGAGAAGACTTCGATCAGACAGAGGGAAACGAAGCGCACAAATGAAACCACCTTATAACTATTCTAGGTGAAAATAACATAAACAATTGTTTTGTAAACACCTTAAATGTTATTAAAGTGTGTCCTAATATTAAAAAAATGAAATTAAATTAAATTAATGATTGCAATCATTATTTTAATGAATTAGATTCACATTAATTAATTTTTATACTTTTATAAGTTTAATATTGACGTTTAACATTATATTAAAACACATAAAAAATAGAGTACACGTAAAGCAAACAACTTTAAATGCACATAATTATAAATTCTAACACTTAAGTGTATTATATGTAATATATTTATGAAATTTAAAATTTAATTTATCTAAATCAAGTTATTATGGAAAAATAAATGTGTGGACTTGTTTTCTATAGTTGATATGCTATAGGGTGTATTCAAACTTAAAAATGGATATAAATATATACGTATACTTAATGTTGTGAAACAACATTTTATTAGCAATCAATATATAAGCATATCAAAGAAGGTTATAGAGTTTATGATCATGGAGAGAAAAAGAAACCGTAGAATTCTTACTCAAATCATGTAGTGTTACCGGTACTCTTGTCTATATAAAAAACCCAATAACAATAATAATAATAATTAATTGAATATAAACCACAACAAATAATATTTATAACACTAATTACAGAATTTTAGTATTCTTATTTTTTATCAGAGTTTTTTATATTTTTTTTTCTCTTATTATATTTTACGTCAATAATGTACCTATTTGCATAGGCTTGAACATGAAACTTCACATCTAAGAGGCAAGCGCCTCTACTAGGTAAACTAGTCCAACATTGACTAGTGAGACTAGTCTACTTTAAAATGCATACCAACTCTACTTTAAAACCCTTATTCTAACGATGAAGTCGCAATACCCCTATTAGTCACAAAGCTCTTGTATAAATGATTAAATACACTTAGGTGCTGTTTGTTTTTTAAGAGGTAAAATGTCTGCAGTCTGCGGACCACATCTGCAAACATCTGTAGCAGAAAAGGTGGACCAAACCTCTGCAGTCTGCAAGAAAAAGACTGTTTGTTTTTTAACGTCTGCAAACTTCTAAAATAAACAGAAATTTAACTAAACAATTTTTTCCAAGAACCAATATTCCAGTGTTATAGAACCAAATAATTTCCAGAAACTCCAATACAAATAATATACAAAACATGTTTCAAGTATACAAAAGAAGTTTCAAAGTACAACAACAAGTGTATATATGTTTAAAAATAACATACGTTTCAAGTAGTATGCAATAACTTCCCGAACCGATGTCTTCACTATTACAACCCAAACCGACGTCTTCGTACTTGCAACCCGAACTGACGTAGTCATACTTGCAACCCAAACCGACGTCTTTATTTTTGAAGCCCGAATCGATCTTTATTCTTGCAACCCGAACTTTAGTAACCGCCTAACAAAGCGTAATATTACATTAATATAACAAACTAACAAACAATAAACACGTTAATGTATATGACAAAAAGAAACCCAAAACATTCAATATCTAAAGATCTTCATAGACAAAAAGCATTCAACAACATTTCTATTAAACATATAAATCAATTCCAAGTAACAATCAACAAGATCTTCGTTAGACCTGAACTTTCTACAAAGTGTTTTTAACTAAAAACTAATTATAATCGAACAATTATGCAAAATTATAATTGAACTAAAAACTAACAAGAATTCAACAAATCAATATTTACAAATTGTTTTCAACTAAAAACCTAATAAGAACCTAATTGAACAAATCAATTAACAAGAATTCAATTAACAAAAGCCTAATAACCTAATTGAACAAACCAATAAACAACAATCAAACCTAAACATAAACAATTTTTCAAGGTACAAATAAAACCTAAACACAAACAATTTTCAAGGCATAACTCAAGCATAAACACAAACATATTTCCAATGCACAAATCAAACCTAAACATAAACAAAATGGATCAAAAAGTAAAACTAAAATGAAACGGGTCAAAAATCAAGAATCAAGAATCAATCGTCATGGGTTTCACTTTAATACACTAATGTCACTTATGACTCGAGCCATTATTAACCAAGTAATTGAAAATTAATCAAGAGAAAATCAAGAATCAAGATTGTAATCTAAAGAAGATCACTTTAATCAAGATTGTAACAAAATATAAAACCTTAACAAACCAAAGAGGAGAAGAGAGAGTCCGACGACGGTTTGCTGGAAAGAGAGAGGCTAACGGAGGCAGGGGGCGGAGGTGAGCGGCGGCAGCGGCTGGAGATGGCCGGAGATGGAGGGGGCAGGTGGCGGCGGCGCACCGGAGGTGGAGGGGCAGGTGACGGCGGCGCACCAAAGGTGGAGGGGGCAGGTGGCGGCGGCTCACCGGAGGTGGGGAGGCAGTGGGTGATGGGATGGAATGAAAGAGGGCTAGGGTTTGAAAGACCTGATGGAATGAAGGGGATGAAAGAATGGAGAAGATGTTACAAGATTTGAGAAGTGGGTGGTCCATGTCTGCGTGAAAAAGAGGGCACGCAGACCTTTTTTAATGAATTGTTATCTAAAAATCAAACAGTCTTCAAGCCTAAAGGTCTGCGCGTGGTCTGCGCGGCGCAGACATAAGAGGTCAGGAAGATCTTCTGACAAAAAACAAACACCACCTTAGTGTTTGAGATAGAACCCCAAGACCTAATAAGAGACAAGAACTTCTATCAAGGACTAGTTAGCCTTATATTAACCTATTTTAAAAATCTTGTTATATTTTTAAAATTATAAAAAATAAATGATGATTTATTTTTGTTGTGATTGTACTGCCAACAAAAATATAGAGAGCAGTTCATCATTATCCAATCATATTATATATTTATTAGTACAACTTTTTATTGAATTTATTTGGTTGAATTAAATAGTATTAACATCTTGAATTTTTTGTCATTAATAAAGCTCTTTAAGTTATTACCTTTATGATGTAGAGAGACAATAAAACTTTTTTAAAGAGAATAAAGTAATTATTAAATGATTTTTAAGAATAAACGCTGAAGAAACACTAACCGAACCCCGGACAGATTACTGGTAACCTGGGGGTTAGATAGATGTTTCCCACGAGGGGTTAGACCCTGAGAAGATGGTTCTTCTGATAACCTGCAAAACAGACACCGTGAGCTCGTCACTGAGAAGGGGGGGTTCCTCCTTGTGACCACCCTCCGGCGTGAGAATCAGACTAGATTGCTCTTTAAATATAAAAGTATATTAAGAGATTGCTAGAGCAGATATCAGGTATAATATGATGATAATCCGATAAGATATGATATGATAATACAAGATGAGATCCGATGGTCATACCATTTGTGGTATTTATAGCCGAAGGTAGGTTTCCAAGGAGGTATGGCCGGCTGCAACAGTGTTCCTGTTCACCAACAGTAGTCTACGCACGTGCCCTGCTGGTAGTTGGTGGGTAGGTAGCGGCTGACAGCGACCAGGCCTGCTGTATACTATTCCTTTTCCACCAACTGTCAGCTACGCACGTGGTATGACAAGAGTTGGTGAGTAGGCAGCGGCTAATAGTGACATACAGTGTAGGAGCATGCTGCTCGCCATACTGTTGTCTATAAGCTGTCGTATCTTTAGTCAGATCTTTTTCCCATACCTCGTCAGGTACAGTACAGAAGATCTCTGTATCGTACGGACTGGCTTATTTGGGCGGGAGTATTCCCCCTCCCGCCCTTGTGCGGGATTGTTCCCGGCTTCGCTCATTCTCAGGTGACACTGAACGATTGAGAGCTAAGTGCCTTGTGCGTGTAGCCTTGCTGCGCGGGTGGCCTTCCCTAATGGCTTGTATCCGAGGCTGCGGGGACAGGCGGAGTCCTTCACCATTGGGAGGCATTTCCTGCGGGACCAGCTTGCGTACTGCGCGTAAGGACGTCACGTCTCTGAGCATGGTTGGTCCTGCGGATCCAGTTGGTTTCTGCGCAGACGTCCCTGTTTAAGGTGAGTCTTGCGGGTCCAACTGGGCTCTGCTGGGACCTACCTCTTCAAGTCCCCCCAGTCCAATGTTCTTCTCATGCGTGTTTAATAAAGTGAGGTGAACTTTTGGACTTAAGCAAAGGGTTTTGAAAAGGCTTTTTTAAGGTTTTCCATGGGGATTCTTCCCGCGGAAGTCCTTGTCAGTTGCAGAAATTCCCGAGTTTCCTGCTTGGTCTTTGGGTATGATGCGGGTAGGTCTGTAACCTCCTCGCAAGTCAGGAGCGTTGAGTCCCACTTGTGTGGATTCTCCATGAGGTTTTGGTAGTTTTGAACATAGTGATCAATTATGTTAAAACCACCAATTCCATCCTGGAGCTTCAAACAACGTAGTTCTCGACGTTCCCGCTATGCGGGGATGTTATTTCCGCTTCCGCAAGCATTGCCCAGAAGATCCTTCTTGGTTTCAATTCCCAGCGGAGCGCTAGGTATGTGAAGGGTTTTGCCTTAACACTGTACCAGCGCTCGTCTTACGGTTACTTTACTTCCAAGGTATTCCTGGCTTCAATTCCCTGCGGGTGCTAGGTATGTGAAGGGTTTTGCCTTTACACTGTACCTGCAGCCGTCTTATAGTTACTTGGTTGCCGAGGAATATTTGGCTTCAATTCCCTGCGGGTGCTAGGTATGTGAAGGGTTTTGTCTTTACACTGTACCCGCATCCGTCTTACGGTTACTTGTTCGCCAAAATTTACTTGGCTTCAATTCCCTGCGGGTGCTAGGTATGTGAAGGGTTTTGCCTTTACACTGTACCCGCATCCGTCTTACAGTTACTTGTTTGCCGAGGTAAGGGGGATTTTCCCGCTTTCTTTTTAATATTTTCAAAATTTGAATTTTGAAATTCGAAGGGTTGGTGGAAAGATAGGAACAGTCCAAACCTCTGAAACGTCGTGCAACGGTTTCTTCTGACTGTGTCAGGACGTGCAGGAAGTTATGGTGACGTGACAGTACATGGTCATTCCAGACGCTTTTCCGGCGCGTGGGCGCGATTTTTCGGGCGCGTGGCCGCGAAATTACTGGCACACGTCCTTTCAACAGCTGTTTCCAGCTTGCTTTTTGCCACGTGTCATAGTTTCATTGCACCTTCGATTTCTCTCTCCTCCGCATTAAATTCACCGCATTAATTGCGATTACTATATAAAGAGGGAGAGGGTTCTTTGTAATCCATTCTTTCACCTCTCTTCTTAGTGATTTCCGGCAAATACTCCCCTTTTCAGGCAAGCATTTTCCCGAAATCACTTTCTTCTTTCTGCAAAATGTCTTCTCATGATGCTGAAGCTGTAGCCGACGATAGGAGTACTGCTGGCGAGTGCCAGTGTGCTCTACCTGTCGATCAGTACCAGTACATCGTCAGGAAGTTCATGCTTGAGTCTCTCGAGCCTGAGTTTCCTGAATCCCACCAGACTGTGTACGATGCCCCCAGTGGCAAGATCGGGGTATATGCTGCATTCTTTGTTTATGGGAACCTTAGGTTCCCATAAAGTTTGTGTACCGTGTCCTGGAGAGGCACGGTGTGCACCTGACCGAGGTGCATCCGATGGCGATTGCCAAGGTCCGGCACTTCGAGTGGGTGTGCCGGATTCTGGGTATTGAGCCCTACGTGGACCGCCTGATGACCTTCTATACTTGGAGGTGCGTCCAGGGGTGGTACACCCTGACAACCCGTATTAAGGGTTTGAAGATCTGCGTGACCGAGCGCAGTCTACGATCGTGGAAGCGGGAGTTCTTCTACATCTCTGCCCGCGCCATCCCCATTGCTATGAAGTTCAAGAAGGGTCAAGCGCTTCCGAGCCTTCACGCTTCCAGCTACCAGGAGGCGGAATGGTTCGCGAAGATATCCCGGGTCCAATCTCCGGTTTACCGGTTTGCAGAGTCCGGGATGGTGATGCTGGGGATGAGCCGGGTATGGAAGGATGCGTCCCGGTTTCCCATCCTTCTCGAATACGGTTTGAACTCTATTCCTTATGGTATGTTTTGTCTTTCTTGCTGATATAAGTCTGTCTTCTAACTGTTTTTCTTTCAGAGGGGAACAATTTGGAGTCGCTCCTGCACCCGCGGGAAGCTGACGGTCCCTTGCGGGTGGGTACTCGTGCTCTTGACGAGAACGAGTTGCCCATCCTGGAGCAAACGGCGGATCGGTTTGTGGAGGTCTATCCGCTGGGCCACGAGATCCTGAGCCAACGGCGGCCAGGTAAGGCGATACTCTATCCTCAACCCCTCAATGCTGTACCCGCTGCTGGAATTCCTTACATCCTGTCTTCTTCTGAGGAATCCGCAGATGGTCCTCCGCTGGTGCGGAAGAGGAAGGCTGCCGGTGGGAAAGGGAAGGAGGTGGCCTCCACAGCTGATCCGGTGCTCCTATCTGACAGTGAGTCAGATAATTTAGAGGTGGCGGGACACCCCGGTGGTGAGAAGACCACTGCTCCGGAGGCTACGACTGCTACCTCCGGAGAACCATCGACGACGACGGTGACCGGCATCAAGAGACCGGCTCCATCGGGTTTGTCCCCGCCTGTCCGTACGTTCAGGCTCAAGAAAACTCGTAAGTACAAACATCCTTGTTTTTGTAGACTTAACATACTTCATAAATTTATTGTTTTAACACTTATCTTCTTGTGCAGGCGTGGATGTTGACGCCTTCCCGGGTGGAGTGCCTAGTAGTACCTCTCCGCCGATGACGGTAGGCATTGTCAGCCTACCTGAGGCGTCGACCCAGGCGCCTGCGCCTGGTCCCGCTGGTTCAGTTGCTCACTCTGAGCCGACTGTTCCAGCCGAGTTTATGCCACCGCCGGCCGTGAGTGCGATTTTTACGGCGTCCTTCACCGAGCCGGCGGTTACGATTGCTGCGGATTCTGCGGCAGCGACTGCGGCGGCTGCCACCATGCCCCCGCCACCGGCACCGATGGCCGGCCCATCAGGTACGCATGGGAGTACTCGGCAGTCTTTGCCACCTTCCCATCTGCCTGACCTTTTGGATGGGTTTCCTTTGGGTTCAGGTGATGGGTTCGGCGGTTATCGGCCTGTTATAGACCCTACAGGTGCGTAGGGTTCCTTTGGCCCCCCTTTTTTTTACTATTTTTATCATCTTTTTCCTAACTGCTTTTTTGTTTTTTGCAGTGTCGGATTCCAATGAAGTGTATGTTCCGCGATGGAACATACGCCGAGGAACAACCCTTCGTACCCCTGTGGAGTGCGTGGACTGGGCTCGCCACGCTGCTCCTCATGGTGCGTTGGGGGAAGCCATGGCTAGCTACCAGGAGGGTAGGCTAACCAATGAGCTTCGGGTTCTCCAGGCCCGGATGCAGCCGCGCGTCGAGCTGCTTTGTCGTGAAAACGACAAGTTGAAAGCAGCTCGCGCCAAGGACGTATCTCAGGCGCGTGCTCTTCGGGAGGAGAACCAACGATTGACCGCAGCTGCTGCGGAGAAGGAGAAGGCCTTCAAGGCCCTCGAGGCTGACGTTCAAGCGCGACTCGAGGCCCGCTCCAAGGCTGCCCAAGCTGTTAACGAACAGCTTCGGCTGGCTAAGGAGACTGCGAGGAACGCGACTGAGAGGGCTACCAAGGCTGAAGCCGTTGCTGAGCCTTTACGCATGGAGAACGAGGAGCTCAAGGCCCAATTAGAGGCCCTCCAACGTGCTCATGATGCCTTGGCCATGGAAGATGCCAAGAAGCTCCAAGAGATCCTGGACCAGAGGGGTGTGCTTGACCACACCGAGCGGAAGCTTAAGGGCGTTGAAGAGGCTGCTGCAAAGGAAGTGCTTCTTGCCAATCTTGCTAAGAGCGAAGCCGAACGCGCCTGCACCCAAGCTCTGGTTGCCAAGGAATGGCTTCTTCGAGAAGCGTTGCCTCAGGTATTTTAGCTTTATGTCTTCACGCTTTCCTTTGTACATAGAAAAGGTGTTTTGACACTTGTATATTTTCTTTGTAGGTTGTGCATCGGGTCTTCTCAGAGACTACTTATGATGATGCCATGAGCGCAGCCCTCAACGCTTCTCACGAGGATGGGGAACGGGCCGGCTTCCTGCTTGGTCTAGGGTTCGTTGAGAAAGGCTTCCCGCCTTCCAACTTCCCTTTGTACAATGTTGATACTGAAGCCATATATGACCAAGCAGTAAATCAATACGCCGCCTTCCCGCATCCAGTGGTGGAGAAGGTGAACCAAGTAGCTGCTGCTGATGATGGGCTAGCTATCCTCAAAGCTTTCCTTGAACTGCCACTCTCTACCGATGGGGCTGGTCCAAGTGGAAGTGGCCCTGAAGCCTGATCCTGAAGATCCCTTCCCACTGCTAGGACAGTTTTAGCTTGTATTGATTTTTTTTTTTTTTTTTTTTTTTTCGTAGGCGGGTAGTTACCCGGCCATTCTTGTAATAATTCATTTGTGAAATATTAATCTTTTTGCGTATAAGATTGTTATTTCCTTCTTTGGGTTTCTTGCTTTATAAACTTATGACTTGCATACTTAGTTTAAATTAGCAATTTTCCAAGTGTAGAATAAGTTAACCTGTTGAACGTGGTTGATAATAGGTGTGAAGTTTTGCTTCCTCTTTCGTGATTGTGCGGGTAGAACCGTCACTTGCACTTAGTAGGATGGCGAAACTTTACCTTTATCTGACCTGCGTGTAGGTTTTCCTCATCTTTTGAGGATAAGTTAACCTTTGAACGTGGTTGATAATAGGTGTGAAGTTTTGCTTCCTCTTTCGTGATTGTGCGGGTAGAACCGTCACTTGCACTTAGTAGGATGGCGAAACTTTACCTTTATCTGACCTGCGTGTAGGTTTTCCTCATCCTTTTGAGAAATTTGTTTTGAACCGTTCGACGCGCGGTTGTCAATAGGTTAGTGTTCAGTTTCCTTTCATGACTCATGCGGATAGACCGGCACTTTCATTTAATGGGATCATTGAACTCTTCCCCTTTGACTGACCTGCGTGAAGGTTTTTTCCTGTTATTGGGTTTGTGCGGGTAGGACCGCCTTCCCACGCAACGACTTCATGTAATGTGAATGCCGTCACCAGTGTTCCATAGTTAACCGTTCGACGCGCGGTTGTTGATAGGTTATTGTTCAGCTTCCTCATTATGATTCGTGCGGATAGACCGGCACTTTCATTTTTGGGTGCTGAACCTTTCCCCTTCAACTGACCTGCGTGAAGGTTTTTTCCTATTATTGGGTTTGTGCGGGTAGGGCCGCCTTCCCACGCAACGACTTCACGTTTAGTGAATATCGTCATATTAGTGCAGAAAAGTAAAATCATCAGCTTCGATGTTCTAAAGAGAATCATTTCCATTAGAAGTGGCTCTTGGCCTTCTTTACAAATTGGAATTGATTTACATGTAAACTGTGTAAATGAGCTCCCTTCCATGTTGGGATGGGAGTGCCATCGAGCCGATACGCACCTGGTTCGGGATCTCGTTCTTTACACAGCATGTAGTCTCGATATTGAAGCTGGAATTTTTATTCGTGTTTTCCCCCGCTGGGGTTCTACACGCACCCGCCTGCTCAGCTTTTATTGCGCCACGAGGTGCGCGAGCGTCCCATCTCTGACAAATGCTTCAACCATGTCTTTTACGTCTATGCATTCTTCAGTGTTGTGGCCTTTTGTCTTGTGAAAGTCACAGTATTTGCTCCGATCAGCATCGTGGCGATGTCGGATTATTGGAGGCTTTGGCCACGAGAGCTCTTCAGTGGCGAATATCTCAGTGACGCTTTTGGTGAGTGGCGTCCATCTGGAGTTTCGGTGCGGCTGTACATTATCCCTTCCGCCCAATCGATGTTGCAAGCCGGATGAGGTGTCAAAGTTTACCCTTGACTGCCAAATGCCTAGTTTCCGCTTTTTATTTAATCGGGCGGTGAGACATTGTCTTCTCTCGTCTTCTGAGTGTAGATGTTTGTGCTCTGTGGGAGATCTCTACCCAGTTGCTTCTCCGTTTCCGCATAGCGTTTTGCTGCTGTCATGATGGCATCCCATGTGGATGGCATACCATCTTTACCCGTTAGGGTGCGGATGAGTTCTGGGTCATGCGCGCCCTGGATGAAGGCTGCGCGAACAAGATCTTCGCTGATATTGCCCAAACTTAGCTTCTTTGAGTTGAAGCGAGTGATGAAGTTTGGCAGAGATTCATCTTCTTCTCGTATGCATTTGAGGATTGTCCATTGCTCCTCGGTATACTTCCGTTGCTGGCTGAAGTGTTGGCTAAACTTCTGCTGGAAGTCTGCCCAGTCGTAGATGTGGTTGACCGGTAGACGATCAAACCAAGCTCTAGCAGCCCCAACAAGCGTCATTTGGAACATGTAGCACCACGTGGGTTCCGTCCAATTGCTGACGGTTGCCCCCGCTATGAACCTGTTCAAATGATCGTCTGGATCAGATATACCGTCATATGTGCCTATGTTAGGCATTTGTTTGGCACTCTTTGGGGCGATTGCCTCTGCAATGTCCCTTGCAAACTTGGACGTTCCTGCATTTGCAACGTTTGGTCTGAACGTTTTGGAGAAGTCTCGTGGACTTCCACCTGTGCTTTTTGGTTTGAAGGCTTGTCCAAAATGCCTTTTCGGTTGGGATTCCATTTCCTTACGCTTCCCGTTTGCCCTATGGCGAGGGTTCGCGTCGGAGTCGGATTCCTCCGAGTCATCCTCCCAGTATTCGAATTCTTCGGCCTGTTGTACGGAACGCAAGCGTTCGTTCAACTCGGCCTGGAATTCCTTTTGTCGTGCCTCCGCCCATGCCTTGACTTCATCGAGAGTTTGGCGGGGGAGTCTTCGTTTCTCAACCTGGGTATCCGTGGATCCCAGTAGGCGATCATTTACTGCACTTGCCCCAGCATGAGTAACTGGGGTAGTGTTCGTAAAATTTACTTCACTTGCCCCGGCTTGCGTAACCGGGGTAGTGTTTGTAAAAACTGTGTTACCGGTATTCCCCCCAGTAGCTGGGGTTGTGGTTACCGGAATTTCTCTAACCATCTTTGTAGAAGTTTGAAAAAACTGGAGAAAAATGTAGTTCTAGCTTTATGCACGGATGGCGCCAATGAAGAAACACTAACCGAACCCCGGACAGATTACTGGTAACCTGGGGGTTAGATAGATGTTTCCCACGAGGGGTTAGACCCTGAGAAGATGGTTCTTCTGATAACCTGCAAAACAGACACCGTGAGCTCGTCACTGAGAAGGGGGGGTTCCTCCTTGTGACCACCCTCCGGCGTGAGAATCAGACTAGATTGCTCTTTAAATATAAAAGTATATTAAGAGATTGCTAGAGCAGATATCAGGTATAATATGATGATAATCCGATAAGATATGATATGATAATACAAGATGAGATCCGATGGTCATACCATTTGTGGTATTTATAGCCGAAGGTAGGTTTCCAAGGAGGTATGGCCGGCTGCAACAGTGTTCCTGTTCACCAACAGTAGTCTACGCACGTGCCCTGCTGGTAGTTGGTGGGTAGGTAGCGGCTGACAGCGACCAGGCCTGCTGTATACTATTCCTTTTCCACCAACTGTCAGCTACGCACGTGGTATGACAAGAGTTGGTGAGTAGGCAGCGGCTAATAGTGACATACAGTGTAGGAGCATGCTGCTCGCCATACTGTTGTCTATAAGCTGTCGTATCTTTAGTCAGATCTTTTTCCCATACCTCGTCAGGTACAGTACAGAAGATCTCTGTATCGTACGGACTGGCTTATTTGGGCGGGAGTATTCCCCCTCCCGCCCTTGTGCGGGATTGTTCCCGGCTTCGCTCATTCTCAGGTGACACTGAACGATTGAGAGCTAAGTGCCTTGTGCGTGTAGCCTTGCTGCGCGGGTGGCCTTCCCTAATGGCTTGTATCCGAGGCTGCGGGGACAGGCGGAGTCCTTCACCATTGGGAGGCATTTCCTGCGGGACCAGCTTGCGTACTGCGCGTAAGGACGTCACGTCTCTGAGCATGGTTGGTCCTGCGGATCCAGTTGGTTTCTGCGCAGACGTCCCTGTTTAAGGTGAGTCTTGCGGGTCCAACTGGGCTCTGCTGGGACCTACCTCTTCAAACGCTCATTTTTATTAGACTTTATAGTCAAATAATTAATACTACAAAGTCGTATGTAATTAGAAATTAGAGGAGAGTACGACTAAGGAAACATGTTATTAAATAAATATTAACATTTATTGAAGGATAATTAAGTTTCAGAAGTATTTCATTAAAGTCATACAAAGGTTTGGTTTAGTCAATTTTTTAATTATTATTTTAACAATCAATAGAAATTTCATTAATCACCAAACGGAATATTAAACTAAATAAGACATATATGAAACTTTGATTACAATTATTGAATATGTTTTCTTCACCACTACCCCGTACTTATAAATATTAATTTTACATACTTTATTTTTATAAATATACTTGTTTTTTTTAAAGTAAGTAAACTAAATATAACATATATGAACTTTGATTATTATTGAATATTTGAATATGTTTTCTTCACCATAACCCCATGCTTATAAATATTAATAATACAAGTAATAATAAAATTAAGTCAAAGTTATTTTTACTTTATTTTTCTAAAAAGCTCCTTATTAATTATTATGTCCATGAGTTACCAAACATAAGTTGGTTTTGAAAAAATAATTTTGTGGTAACACGTTATATTCAAGAACTTAAACACAAATATAAGTTGGGCACAAAATAATTATTAGATATTTAGAAAATGGGTTCATTTGTGTAGTTTTTATATACTTTGCCGGGTTCATTTGGATCTAATTAAAATATACCATTGATATGTTAGAACCATGACTTTATCACCACCTATTGGCTGGGGCGTACCTACCTTTGGAGAATGGGGTGCAACCTTAAGCCTTTTTTTTTTTAGTTTTATTTTAGCGTGCAAGTCAATTTCAAACTATGTTATTGATAAAACTTATTTAGATTGACAATCAAATGTCACAATGTCACTTCAGCCTAAATCACCGTCTCAAACGTCCATATTACCACGATTAGTAAAAAAAGTTCCCTATAAATAATTAAAAGAAAAAAAAATTGAACTTCAGGAAATGTTCACTTTTGTATACCCTTATTATTATGTATCCCAATTTGGAATATTAGCTGTAGCTTCATTCACCATCTTTACAAGAGTCACCTGCATCATATATGGATTAATGAGAACTTAGGTTCGGGTCGGATTGACTAACTGTTCAAAATGGTGTTGGCCAAACACACAAAACCGACTCGTCCTAAGTATACTTACCACACTTTCAGGAACCCCGGGAGGGGGCATAGGTATATTTCTTGGTATGGGTCCGTCTAGATGTGATCTTTTGTCGAATCGCCATTCACCAATCGTTCCATACGTTAACTCACCCTGCAATATCAACGATTATAACGAAAAAAGGTAATTAATATGATAACTGTGAGAACAAAAAATATTGTTGAAATGTTTAAGCAGTAATCTAAAATAAGGTGCGCACGAGCCAAAATGATCGGATCCAAACACGAGAAGTTTGGTTATATACTTATATGTTTGCTTGCAAAATAGATTTTTCAGTTCAGTTTCAGTTTTGCTATTAGCCAACAACCAAACTGATTGGAACCGATTTTAAGTATTTTATAAGAAATTAATAAAGTGTGTAATTAATGTAAACTTAATTATACATAATTTCTACATCATTTGCATTCCATTTCATATTATTTTTTAACACGCGCCACACCATCATGCCTCTTCAACACGCCCCGTTCAAGACACGGGTATGCCCCACCTAGCACATCCTCGTGCCTAACCATTTTTGCAGTATGTACATGACCAAGTTAGCGGAATAAGACCTTGCCTCAGCATGAGGCCATGCCCCATCAGATACAGGTTTTACCTCACCTCCCATAGACATTATAAATTGGATACTTGTTATGTTGAAAAGCTTTATACCTTATCATTTATTTATGAAGTTGTATGATGTTTATGCATACTAGGAATGGTTGAAGGAAATTTTGATTGCTTATGATAATTGCTTGAACACAGAACACATATCTTAATGCTTTGATTTGAAAAGATTGGACATTTGTTATGGTTTTGCTTAGCTATGATGTTATCCCAGGATTCATTAACACAAATACTTAGGATGTTATGCGTAGCTTGCGATCATAATTGAAGGAATGCAGGAATATTGTCAGAATTAATCAATCTTAGGTGGATTAGATGATGTTCATGTAATCTTTTCGAAAGGTTGTTAGATATGATGTTCTTGATTGAATTATAATCTATGTTTTATGTTTTAACATGATTCTTCACTTGTGATTATTTGTGTGACTTTAGGTGATTAATTTGTATCATTCATGCTAGTTTTCCAAAAAGTTATTAGGATAGTTGTCTTTAGTTAAAAATCATTCTACTTGTTGAATAGTGAATTTACCACATGTATATGAATGCCACTATTAAGAGTTAAGTGGATTCTAGATTATGATGGAAGCATCCTTTGCGTGATCATCTTTGTTGTTTCACTTGCTTGTATTTTACAATTTGTTGAATCATAATTCAGTTTTCAAAAAGAACAACTACTTTGCTTGATCGGTTATTTATTTGCAAATATTCAATATCAAAATCCACGTGTTTATGAATTAATACTTGTTTCTTATTGTTGTGTATATTACAATTCCAAGCGTGGTTTAGTCCTTAGGTGAAAACCCATTTTAAAACTCTATATCGTGTGAATATACACACACTATGCACACATTAGTAACCCAAATATTTTAAGTCCAAATATGTAATAATTAATTGAGATAAAATATAACTAGGTCGACCTAATCTATATTTTATATTAAAACAATATGTTTTGCTTATTTTCTATTGGTTCATTTGATTAACTTCCATCTATACAATGCATTCTTAGAATTTGTTGATAATAAAGTAATTCAAAAATAAATTACATCCAACATAACATAATTGAATTATTGTTTGACAATTAATAACAATAATAATTACATAAATTATATGTTTCAACTCCCTTATTTTTTTTGCATCTTTATGAAATCACTGGCTTTGGAACCCGTGTATTACACGGGATTTGTCAAATGACCGAAATTTAGGCATTTAATCATATGTAATTTATGATTTTCTTTTGAATTTATAGGTTAATTTTAATATAATCACACACACTTCAAATGTTACATATTTAGATTTTACATTTTCTTTATATTGAAATAATGCTTTAAGATGACATAAAATCAATTATTGGTACATAAACATATTAAAGATGTTTTATATGATCAATACGAATGTAAGTTAAATAGTATTTTACAAATTATAAGATTATAACTATTTTATTTATTCAATGAAATTTGAAGTACACATATAACTAAATATATATTATAAACATAGGTCACTAATTATTATACGATAATTGTTCATAAATCATTATTTAACTAATTTAATAATTTACTGTTTGATTTTAAACTTATTATATATTTTCAATGGTTTATATGCTTTTTTTAGAAATTATGTTCAAATATTCAATATTTAATAGCAAAATTAGATACAATGGGTTGGTAAAATTTATTGTTATTTATATTATATAAAATACTTTTTTTTCATATAGGTTACAACTAATGGGTCAAATCAATTAAACCCATGACCTATGAATAGCATAGATTAAGGAGAGTGAAGATTAGAAAATAGGAGAAAAATTAAAGTTAAAATTGAATGTGATTAGGACACATCATAATATTATTTTTGCTTATTAGTATAGGTAGATTTTTACACTAAAAACTGTTTGATCATTAATAACAATATTAATTAGATTAACTATAGGTTTCAACTTTCCTATTTTTGTTGCATATTTCAAATTTCAAATTTATGTGCAAACTGATTTACCTTGAATAAAATTGAGAATAACATTCATTTTTAAGTTAACTAACAAAAAATATTTATGTTATTATCCCTCTCTACATAGTTTCAGTTTTACACAAGAAATTTCACATCACGCCTTTTTATCTATGAAATTCTGCAATTTCGCATTTCTTTGTAAGGTTCATTTGTATTACTCAAATTATTTCATTCATTTATTCATATTATTGATATCGTTCATATATTTTAATTATTATCAAGTTAATACTTTGTTTGTATTCTTATTATTTTATTACAAACAACAAAATGGAGCAAAAAAAAAAGCATGTTTAATGAGTTGAATATGCTTAAGAATGATTGTTTTCTCAAGGTTCGTATATTGAAGTTATTGCGTTTAAAGGTCAATAACAAATTCGGTGAATGTTGATGAAGGAGTGATGTTTGACACCTTAAAGGTTTGATATGTGATGGACGTTGGTGGCTCAAAATAAATGCAACGTTTGAAGACCTTTTTTTTTTGCCTTTCAGTTTGAGTGTTTTTGTTTTCTAAGACAATTTCTTCGTGTTTCCATTTTGGTTTGATTTGTGTTGGATTTTTATATATCGTATGAATTTATGGTTTGTTTTATAATTTGGTATTTTATATTATAAGGTAATAACATACCTGGTGTTTGGAAAGTAAATGTTTTTTGAATTTGTTACATGTGATTGTTTTAATTCTCTTACTTTTCGAAACATACTTTATAACATTTGCATTTTGTTGTCTTCTTTATGTGTTAAAAATTAAATCATTAATAATATTAAACATTTTATTGAAGTTAATATAGTGATCACCTCGATAATTTGTACTCAACATGTTATCTACTATTTGTTAATCAACAAAAATTTTTGTATACTCACAAAAACCGTGAGTAACGAAAATGGATTATTTATCAACTATAAGGTGTAATATTCATAACAAAATTTTAATTCATGCTGGTTAAATATGTAGTCTATTGGACCTTAGTCAATTTTTCTTATTAACCGTCTCTTTGATTTCCTGGTTAAATATGAATATAAACTCATGGTAGACACATACCATTGCTTTACGCTAACTACACGCTTATTAGTTTATGAATTTTAAATTTTTAACTTTTAATTGTGTTTCTAAACATTGTACTTTGTATCTTATTTTGGTTCATCTTTATGCCTGACAATTATTTCTTTTCGTACCAGTATTATTTACAACTAAATATCATGTTGTCATCTCAGAAAACATAGTACAAATTACAATATAATATAAAATTATATATGTTTGTTAGACGATTTCTATATGTCCAACCGTATTGTGTACGGGTCGTATAAAATACAATAATTCAAATTACCTTCATGTTGTAGTCACATCCATAAGTGTAATGAATGATAAACTTTTTGCCGACCTCCTTTGTGAATGGGGGCTATAAAATTGAAGTCAAAAGTTTTTTTAAAATCGCATTTAACTTTACAATAAATTTGTTAATCTTCATAAATTAAAAAAAAAAAAAAACGAGTCAAAGACCTCAAGCATAAAATCCTCCCGAAGAATGTGTTTCACTCCATGCAAAGCAAATGCCACAGCATATCCATACCTGCCATAAGGTTAAAATGTTTTGACCAATTAAGCTATATGTAAGCGGGTCAAATGCTCAACCTTCTTTATAATTAGGGACGACAATGAGTCAGGTTCAGTTCGAGTATTGGTAATCCTAATCCCGTTAAAAATACGAACTGATAATTAGAAACACAAACAAACATATAAATTTCGGATGAAGTCTCATATAATAATAATAATAATAATCAAGAAACTAACTTATCACTCAATCACAATAAAATAACCCTAATCATGGATATGGTATTTATAAGAGTGACCCAACTTGTCTAACAAATAATACTAAATATAATAAAAACCTAATAAAATTGAATAAACCAATTACATCATTAATGAATCCCATCGACCAAGATAGGCCCAATCTGGTCATTTATACATGAAGGGCCCAACAGATGGAAATTACCAACAATCACCCCTAATTTTCGACTCGACACTAGGTCTTTAATGCCTAGGAATCTTTGCATTTCATCAAACTTGATTCTTGCAAGACTTTCGCAAGAATGTCGACCCGTTGTTCCTTATCACTAATGTGCTCCACCGCTAACTCGTTCCATTGCTATCTTTGACTATGAAATATAGGACTTTTAACCTAGGCAATCGTCGATGTGTTATCAATCTTTAACACCACTTCTTGCAATTTCCCTTTGGTCAATCCCGCCAACATTCATGTAACCATACTGCCTGGAATCGTTTGTGAGGTGCTCCGGGATCCATTGTGCATAAACCATGGCCGACTCCATATTTACCCACTTGCATGATTGTGATTTTTGGGATCGATTGGAATATCAATGCAGTCACAATAATCTGGATCCATTGCGCATCAACCATGTCCTATCTACGGTATCCCAAACCCTATGCATGTTAAGAGTACTTTCCTTCAAATAGCCTATATTGTGTAATCGGAAGATGTAAGCATGGGACTTTGGAACGCATCCAGGTTCCCGCTACGATCGCTCGTCTTCGTGTTTCCTTACTAGACACCATTCTTGGTTAAACCCTAACCGTGAATACAAGTCAATCTTTGTCAGTTGTCTTCACCGTTGCCACCATTGATCTTGTCTCGATACAAACGATTGGGGTGGGAAGATCTTCGGTTTAGGTCTGATACCAATTCAAGAACAAATTGATAATCGGAAACACAAATAAACTCACAAATTTATGATAAACTCTCGTATTATTATAATCAAGAAACTAACTCAGTACTCGATTATAATATCCCAGATACAATAACCAAATCATGGCTATGTATATATAAGGGTTACTTGACTTGGACAATAAGTAATATCAAGTATAATGAAACTCTAATCACAATCCTATTAACTCATTAAATCATTAATGAATCACGTGAGCCCAAATAGATCCAACTCAATCACCTATACGTGATGGGCCTAAGAGATGGAAATTACCAACACCCATGCCCGAGTATGATCTTTAACTCACATTTCTAATACCCATCCAAAAGATTTATCGGTCTCGGATCATCCTTCATTCTTAAAGAAACATTCATCCATGTGGGAGCAATTTTTTCAAGCACATCCTGCATAAAGTTACTCAATTGCATTACTTCACTTATGTTACACATGTGAAAATTAACCTCTTTCATCTCCACGAGGTCAAGCGGGTCAAAAGTCGCCCGAAGTGTAATGCATAAACACCCTAAATCATTTTACGTTGAAGGATTAATACTATCAAAAGGTTAAAAGAAATTGACAAACTTTTAAATATTTTTACGAAAAAGTCCCACAACCTGATTTTCGTACACTCAAGTCCATAAACATCTCAAAAAGAATGTTAAATTTTCTAACTTTATCATTGTTTAAAATAATAACTTGTTAGCTCAAATTTGATGAAATGACATTCAATTGCACAAAAATAAATTAAAAAAAAAAGGTTATGCCATCTTACTTTGTCAAACCTAAGGGTAACATATCATTATTTTAAATAATTTGTCACAATTAAGTAAGTTATAAATGCACTTTAATATACCAAAACTAGGCTGAGTTACTGTTCGTGTTTAGGGACTTTTAACATACGAAAATTTTGTAAGACGCTTTTTAATGAAAAATAAAAAAAATATTTTGATTTTTTACGATATTGATCATATTCAGAAAACTTAATTTAAAATCATATATATGTTATCCACGTACCTTTCTTATAATAACAGGGGAATTACCAATCAGGTCAATATTAGTTACTGGCCCATTCTCCTTAGGAAAATATTTTCGAATTATTTTTTCGTTGTCTGCAGGAGACATGTAATCGAACGGAAATGCAGCCGGCACTATTCCATGGGCCAAATTTGGGAGTGGGTTTACATATATGTGGTCGGGTTCTGCCATGAGTATGTATCTGCGAAGGGCAAAAGAGTCATTTACATGTTGAGATTAATATTATCAGGAATAAATAAGATGCTTACTCCTCTTCAATAGTAGCCCTCTTTAGCCATTGCACAAAGGCCCAAGGCCTATTTAAAACTACGTAACCCTGTATGCCAAATATTAGTATCCATAATGTCATAAATCATTTTATTTAAAAACTTGTATTATTGTTGTAAAACATGTTTTTGTTATAATATGTGACACATGAGTGGTTGATAAAATAGTAAAAAACGAAAGGAAATAAAGTGGTTTGGGTCAATCGACCCAACACTTTTGGCTCATACTCAAAAGTTATTTGTTTGACCCAAACTAAAAGGTTACCCACTAAAAGGTTACCCGTTTTGACCCGTGACCCGTCGATTTTGACACCTCAAGTATCGACCATGTACAAGAGCAATATAAATGGATAAGAAAATATAAAGAAAGATTCGGGCTCTTACTTTATCCAAACCAGGTGGAAGTGGGTCAACAACAAAAGTCGGAATCTCATCCATCAGATTATCGGGTTGGCCCGAATGCAGAATCCGGGTATATTTTCCCATCTCGGATCCCGCCACATTTCTCATTCTTTTATACCAAAAATACATAATTCGGCTTTGCCACTTGCTATATGGAGCATCTGTAGCTGTCATTGCCACATGGAACAACGCGTTCGATCTTTCCAAATTATCAGGCCTCATAATATTATTAGGTTCATTCAATAGCCCTCCATAATTCAACATTTGGTTGTGGATCACCATTGTTATTAAATTATACGTTGCGAAGAACGATCCAGCGATCAAAAGAACAATTAACAGTGTTGATGAAGAGCTACAATTTTTCCTTGCCATTGTAATTTCTGTTCTAGAAATATTAACCTTCAAAGGAGCTTTCAAACCTCACTGTAATAATTAATAAACACAATCAAAGTCAAAGTTGTGTAAGTCAACCAGTTGACTTTGACTTTCTTAACAACCCAACAAGCTAAAATTGAAATGTGATGATACTTAGCAACATTAATAAATAAGTATAAAACATTTAGTCACTATTCTTGATTTTCCGGTTTCAAAGGAAAAATTATGAAATTATATATTTAAGGCAAATATGTTTAATGTTTCAAACTTCAAAGTATTGGTAGAATAGTTATTTGGCCCATTGGGCCGAATCCCATCGGGGGATAATCCCGAATATGGAACCTGTATTGACAATACAATGACAAAAATGCAATTTACCATCATTTAATAAACAAACCAGTTATTGGTCAATGTGGTCAAAAACCGGTTAGGCTAATAACAAGCTTCACCATCTCTAAAAACGTAACCTATATATAGTAATATAATCGATTAGGTTCATAACCGGCTTATAACCGGTATTCTTTTATTATAACTCAATTAAACACTAAATATATAAAACAAACTCAAAAAAGTTTTCTTGTTATTGATTTTTGAAAAGTTCGAATTTACAAAGCATAATCTCGTTACAAAAAATATTTAAAATTGCAAATAAAGTATACACACATACGTATATTATACATACATGCACACACAAACATTTACCATACGTACACACATACATATACATCCTAACCGGTCATTACATAAATCATGATTTTGGTTAACCAGTTAGTAACCGATTCCTCCTTCAAAATGCCAAATCAGTTGCTCAAATTTTCGGTTGCTAATCGGTTTTTGCTACCATAGAAACCAAATTACAAGCAATGATATTGGTTGCGTTTACCTTAATTAACGCCGAAAAAGCAACAGAAAACTTTGATCAGACAGTGGGAAACAAAACGAAACGCAGAAATGTGAAGTAATGAAACCACCTTTGTAACTATGAACGAAGTTGCATCTTCATTCTTCTCAGTGAATATAACAAAAACAAGTCTTGTTGCATATATACACGTATGTTATTAAAGGTGTCCTAATGTGGAAAAAACAAACAAACAACAAACAAACAAATACAATCATACTTTAATTAGATTCATATTAAGTTTTATAAGTTTCGTATAACATAACATTAGATTAAAACACACACCATTAAATTAAAGCAAACTATCTTAAATGCAAATACATATGGATATGATGATTCGCTTATAAATTACAATGCATCTTTTTTCTTTAACGGTGTTTTGATTATGCGGTAAGCCGTTAAATGCTTAACGGCTTACCAGTTACCAATACTCGAGTTAGAGCTCCGAGACGGAGTTTCAACCTTCAATTATTAATTTGACGCTCCAAAGATTCGAACCCAGTACCATCCAGGAGGAAACCCTTAAGGAAAACCCCCTAACAATCAGACAAAAAGTTGACAGCAAAGTAAATGCGTGGATTTACTTTTCAAAGTTAAACAAATATTTTTGCGTTGCGACGGAGCGATTTAAGTGAATTACATTTTTGAAAGCTATCGCGCGTTATGACGGATACGTGACGAGATTTTGGTTGATATCGGTTCGATGTGTTATGGTTAAGTTTTGTGGCAAACAAAGGCTTTTGAAATCATTTTTTAATAAATATTATTTTTTAAAAAACTAAGTAATTATATAAAACATATATAAAATTTGATGGATAAAGTTAAATACAAAGGGAGACAAAAAGAAGTGTGAGAAGGATTTGTGACCACACAAAAAACCCCTTAAAAATAAATTCAAAAAAAAATAATAAAGAAAATATTAACTTAAAATCTAAATAAAAAACGAAAAAATTTAAAAAACTAAAATGTTTCCCTATCATTCTTGTTTAGAAAAAGCGACGAAAAGACACAATGCCGAGATCAAAGACACGATGACGAAAATGAACAAAAGACACAATTATAACTTAAAAAAGACACAATAGATAACAAAATAAAATACAATGCCGAACAAAATATAATATAATGTTGAGTGAAATATAACACAATATCAAGAAAAAAAAGACAATGCCAAGAAAAAAAGACACAATCATTGACGAAAATAAACACAAAACACAACGATAAACAAAAAGACACAATGATATTTTTCACTCAACATTGTTTTTTTTTGTTTTTGTTTTGTTATTTTTCTTTTTTTGAGAACGAGAAAGACGGTGGAAACATTTTTGTGTTTTTACTTTTTTCGTTTTTTTATTAAATTTTGAGGGTTTTTTTTTTATTTTTTTTTGCTACAAATCCTTCCCATCCTTCTTATTGTTGTCCCTCATTTGTGTTTGATTACTATTAGGGTCTGTTTGGTATTAGGTAATGGAATGGCCGACGAAATGAAATAAACGTGATAATGGAATGGACAAAGGAATGAAATGAATTATTACCATTCCAATGAGATGTTTGGTTATTACATTGAAATGAAATGAATGATTACTTTGTGTTGTTTGATAGGTAAGAAAAATAAATAGTAGAAAGTGGCGGTGGTGGTAGGAGGTAGGTGGCGGTCGTGGCATTGGTGGGTGGTGATGGTGGATGGTGGTGGCGGGTGACGTGAGATGATGGTGGTTGGAGGTGGGTGGTGGAGGTGGTAGGCGGTGGGCGGCGTGTGGTGGTGGTGAGGGGTGGGTGCAATGGTTGATGGTTGCGGCGGGCAGGTGGAGGTGGTGAGTGGCTGGCACTGATGGCAATGGTTGGTGGCGGTAGCGACGGCGGTGGACGGAGATGGTGGTGGTGGTGGGTGGTAGTGGAGGGAGGGTGGTGGAGGTGATGTAGGGTGTAAGAGGGAATGGAATGAAAAAAAAAAAACATAGGTATGGACGGAATGAAATTATGATGTTTTAGAGAGAATGAAATGGACTAGGTAATGAGTCATTCCATTCCTTTGATCAACCAAATACACTTTTTCTTCATTCCCTCACAATGGGTTATTCCATTCCGTCATTCATTCTTGCATGCCAAACGCTACATTAGTGAATTCATTTTCTTCACAATTACCCCACATTTATAATTATTAATAATACAAATAATAATAATAGTTACTTGTTATATTAATTATATATTTAACTATTCTCGTCCCTCGGCTAGTAAAATGACAAATATACTTTGCAATTTAGCAGAAAAATCCAACTGAGTTACCCAAAGAAACGCAAATGATTAAAATTTAAAAACCTCAGACAATAAATAGTTAAGGATCGGGTTTGGTACTCAACTAGCTAAACTGGTAAACCTTAGGGATTAAAAACGAGATTTAGCCTTTTTATCTATAACCCATATTTGTTATATGTAACCCTAATTATTTTTAAAGAAATTGTTTATTGGATTACATCGAAACAGAAGGCAAGCGGGCAACAAGCTGCGCCACTACCCCTTTTTGAATCGCAAAACCCAATCTTTTAAAAACTATATTTGCTGATCTTGGAGTCATAACATTATTATGCATGACCCGCTGAACACGGGTAAGTAGCTCCACAGCTTCAGGCGCGAGGATCTAATACGTGTTATTATTTATTGATTTTAATTTTTATTATTTGTGTTATTATTAAAAATTAAAGTCTTCTCGAGGATCTAATACGTGTTCCGAAATTATCTCCTCATATTTGCAAGTTAGTTGATGGCTAGTGATGTTGTCATGAGCACGTAATACGATTTTATAACAAACTTTTAATTTATGGTATATGCTTAGTTTATTACGATTATATTTGCCATCATTGTTTTCATGTGATTGTCAAAACCGGAAAGTAATATGACGAAAATGATGCGTAACAAGAGGCATATGGGTAGTTGTATATGCTAGGACTTATTTGCATTTATTTATTTTTAGAAGGTCGATCCATATTATGTGCATGAGTTACCTAACATAATTGTTGGTTTTGCTACTACTATCGTTGAAAAAGTAACTTCGTGGTAACAAATTATATTCAACAACTTAAACACAAATATAAGTTCGGGTACAAAGTAATTAGACCTTTAGATAATCAAAATTTAAAATTAGTTTTTATAAGGATATCATGGAATGAAAGGGAGGGAAGAAATATTACGTTATTCTGGTCAGTCTTAATATATTTCAATAACTGTAAACTTTGATCATATATTGATTTTCTTATTTCTGTTTAAGTAAATATAATGAAAATACAATTTACTTTTATTTATTTCGAACAAGATTTTATCTTCACAGTCAACACAATATAATTACGGACATATTACACATTTCTAACTCTATATTCGTGCATAATAAAAAATAAATTTCAAACCTATAAACCTGTCCGTCAGGAGGGTTGGGCGTGGTTGGCGACCTGGCCCAAAATTGTTAAATAAAAGTTTTTTTATATAAATTTATATTAAAACAAAAGTTTACAATAATATATTATTATTATTATTGTAATGAAAAGGTTGTTCTTTCCAATATGCTGTAGTGGTAGGAAGACTAAGTTTCTTAATGAAGGGCCAGGCTTAATCCCGAGCAAGTGATTGGAGACATAAATTCCTCCTTGGTTTGGATTATGAACCGAGCGTTTTAATTTTTTAAACTTCCCTTTGTAATTGCAATGTAATGTTTTCTTTCCTTTTGTTGTACATGACCCTAGTTTTATAATACAACCGCCTTTCAAAAAATATATATAAATACACTTAACAATAATTATTTATTTTCTGTTAATTCTTCGCCATAATATTGGTCACATTACATGTAGCTGTACGAGATTCCCTCTATATATTGGGCCTTATTTGTGTGCTTTCTAATTCATGGAACTTTTGGGTTCATGTACGCCTAATACATATATAAATATATTTTCATGTTAGAGGGCTTGAACAAGTCAATATGTATACCCTAGTTACTTTCACTACATACAGTCGAAGACGTCTACCTTCGCCATTTTCTTCCAAAGCCAGCATATATATATATATATATATATATATATATATATATATATATATATATATATATTACTGGGCTTAATAAAGCAGCTTGACACGATCTGAAACATGATATAACTCTAATACTAAACAATCTAGGAATTCATTTGACAGGTCTAACCGGTATAGTAAATCAGTTTTGACTTATGTAAACCCGTTTAATAAACTGGTCATATCCAAGTTGTATAAAACTAAAAATTCAATCAGTCAAGTCTTCTTTATAAAATTCTTCAAACATTTAAGGTAAGAAAAGTCTTCTTTACGACCATCGATGGATACCACATAGAAACACCGACTTCCTTTCATATGCTTGTCGACCTGCATATGTTGACGGTTAACGATATGTAAAAAATAAACAGAATACATATAACTGTGTTAAATAAGCACTGAACCGCATAATCCATTTGCAATTTAGTAGATGCGCATTGATAAGAGAAAAAAAATGTACCATGATGTAATCGACTCCAGCACCCATTTTCTGAGCTTTTTCTGGATGGTAATTGAAGACGTTTTCAAGAATATAAGTTTGATCATCAGCAGACAAAGGATCACCATCATTGTACCTTCACAAAGTCAGTTAGAATTCATAAAATCTATTACACTATTTTATATCATAAAGAGATTACTATTATTATAATGGATAACTTTGGTAACCGTATCTGGGGTGTAAGCGAGCCGAGCCGAGCATGACTCATTCAGCATATGAGAGCTCTAGCTCGGCTCATTAGTAGTTTCTCAAGCTCGAGATCAACTCGCTTATTATTTTTCAATTATTTAAATTATAAGCGTTTATAATTACTGTTTATATATTTATATAGTATTTTAGAGATAACTTGATATATATTGTTATTACTTATTATTATGAAAATGTATATTTAATATATTAAATAAAAATTATACAAATATAAGGCCTTGTTAGGCTCGCAGGCTACTCAAATTCGATAACTGAAGCTCAGGCTCAGGTTAGTTTATTAAGAGAGCTAATCTTTAGGCTCAAGCTCACTTAAACTCGCCTTCAAGCTTTTAGTGAGCCGATCTCGAGTAGCTCACGAGCAGCTTGACTCGTTTCCAGCCCTAGTATCTAACGAATACAAAAAAGGAAAAAGAAAAATAAAAAATCGTTTGGACAATGAAGTATCCGGTTCAACCCAACCCAGCCCATTTTGACCATTACCCAACCCAGCCCATTTTGACCATTACCCAACCCGTCTAGCAAGCCCATTTTCCCACATTTAGCAATGGGTTATAGATATTACCCTTTGTGATGCATGATTCTATGGATTGATTGAATAATAGGCTCAATCTCATTAAAAGTCTCTTGTTCATCAGTTGTGAATGTATCCACGCGTCGTTCTGATACAGTGAACGGCCCACTTAATACTGGGCAATCATTCGGGTCCCCAAGTGAGCAATCAGGATGTTTTCTTTTAAAACCCCAAACATGTCGGGAATCAGTTTTTGCTCCCACTAATTTACTCCAATCAAGACCTTTATCACATTCAGCCGAGCTCGATTCACAATTTGTTTCAGTTTCTATATCTTTTCCAAACAGACCACAATCTTTCTTGGGCCATGGGTCAGGTTTTGAAGAATCTTTACTCCATTTATTCCATGAACCCATCCTAGATTTCTTTGTAACCCACTGATCAGACTTGAAAGAAGTTTTGAAAATGCCATCTTGGCCCGTTTTGACAAATTTTTCACCTGATAAACCCGTCCGGGAATCTTTTGTTCCCAAATGATTAGACATTAAAGAATCTTTAAAAATAGCGTCTTCATTGGTTCTTTTGACACCCTTTTCAGTGTATTTTTCAGATATATTTCCAACACACCCAGCTACGTCAGCTTTTTTCACCTTCTGTCTACATCTTTGGGTTTTGGGCTGACATTCATTTGACCCTTCGGGTTTTGAGCCCACCTTCATTTGTTCACCATGTTCTGGATCAGTTTTTGCTTCCACTAATGTACTCTGACCAAAAACTTTATCACATTCAACAGAGACCGATTCATTATTAGTTTCACTTGGTAATGCTTTACCAAACGGGCCAGAATCTTTCTTAGCCCACTGGTCGGGTTTTAAAGAATCTTGTAATAAAACATCAGAATCTTTAAAAATGTCATCTTGACCCCCAAAATTCAACCCCTTTTCTGTTAAATCAGCGTTGACCACCTTTGACCCAAACCCCTCCAGGCCCGTTTCTATTTGGGTTTTGGGACAATCTTCAACAGAACTATTTGCAAACTGATCTTTAAATGTAAACTCGTAAGACCCAAAAGAAGGCCCGTTTTTCTTACCAAAACCTGTTTCCTGCAGACCCACCCAAGCAGGCCCACAAAAACCTTTTCCAAAACTATAATTAGACCCATGTGGATTATATGTGCGATAGTGTTGAGTATATAGGCCGACCCACCCACACGGCTCGCTAGCCTCCCACGGTGAGCCATATTTACCTTGGTGATCAAAACTAGGCCCTCCTAGTGGGCCCTGGATCTGATCATGAGTTTCTTGGTCAACATCATTTGATGTAATCTCGGCCCGCAATGGTTTCTTAGGCCCAAATTCATCACCTCCCCCTATTTCCACCTTCTTGGGCCCAGATTCACCTGTTTCCACCTTATATCCTTCGTTCTTACTGCACTCAGCTCCTTCTTCTCCCGAGTTTTTATCTGCCAAATCCAACCTTTTCTTTGACGGGTATCCAGTTTCTGGGTCTTCACCAACAGATGAAATCTTGGCCTGCAATGGTTCCTTGGGCCCTGATTCATGTGGCGGCCCGCCATTGCCTCCCTCTATTACCACCTTCTTTCCTTCATCTTGGTTTTTACCGAGATCGCTTCCTTCTTCTCCCATGTTTTCATCTGTCAAATAACACATTTTCTCGTGTGGGTTTCCAGTTTCTTGGTTTCCACCATCCAATGAAATCTGGGCCTGCAATGGTTTATTGGGCCCAAATTTATGCAATGGCCCGCCATCACCTCCCTCTATTACCACCATCATTCCTTCGTCTTGGTTTTTACCAAGCCCGGTTCCTCCTTCTGTCGGGTTTCCCGTTTGGTTTTGCAACTCGATTAACTTTTTTAAACGTTGTTCAATGGCGGTCAATTTCTGGTCAACCCCAGAAAACCGGTGTAACATCATGTCTCTTACGGCCTCAATTTTGATCCCCATCTTGTTTTCCAAGTCTTCCATATTTGTATCAATTGATCTCAGTCAAGCTACGTGTTAGTAAATTTTACTTATAAGCATTCGATAGGAATGTGTTATAACAGATTATTAGTATTGCATAGCACGGGGCCGAGTTTGGTTTGTTTGGGATCTCTTTCCATTAATTGAATTCAGTTTAAATTTAGTTCATTAGTTTTACATACACAGGGTAAAATGGAAATGCATATAATAACTAACATAAAGACACAATTTGTATGTATTCCAAATAGTAGAATCCTTAACACATTATTATTATTATTCATCCAATTGTGTTAGTAGGTGCCTATGGAAGTTGAGTAGTTAAATTGCATAAACCCTAGTACAGTACAGTACAGTACAATATAATAATCCATAAAACGTGAATTAATAATTTAGGTTCCGTAATCAGTCTGGTGCTAAGCCAGATAAACACGAAAACCGCAAATAATAAGAGAGAGCGAGCGAGCGAGCTCACATTTATTTATTTCTCTCTGAAATCAATCAATCAATCAATCAATCAATCGTTGAATTGAAATGAATCGACGGATAACCAGCCAATACGCTTGCTTAAACCCTTGTGTATAGTGTGGGTTTAATCATGCCTACACAATACACATACATCCTCTGTATTTGTTGCCTAAACTATACATGTGCTGTATGTTTGATGTTTACAAGGAAAATAATAATAGCCCTAAACAAAATATATAATGCAAAAAAGTTTAATGCTAGTATAATAACCCAACAAAGGGAAGTTATTGATGAATGTACACGAGCCAACACATTACTACATGTTTACAAACAAATTACTTCATATAACTTTCAAAAGTGTTCCAATTAGGTCACTGATGTATATTTTTTTCAAATCGGGTCACTAAATCTTCAAATCAAGTCTCACCGATTTTTGTGTGCATCAAGAAAGAAATGGATGATAAGATGTGGGTGTCGGAATTTGCAATATATGTAGTTAAATTTAAAAATTTTAAAAAAACTTTAATTATATTAAAATTTAAAAATAAAATTCACGTCGCCACTCAACGTCAACTTCAAAAAAAAGATAAAAAGATTTCCTATGTGAAACAAAAAAGAAATTGGCTAAAAAAACATGTTAAAACTTTTAATTTAATCAAACACGAAAGTTGAGCGATCTAATTGGAACACTTTTTAAAGTTGAGTGACCTAATTTGAACACTTTTGAAAGTTGGTTACTATTCTATGAAGTTGCCCCTTTATTAAACGAACCAACTTTCTATAATTGGACACTCGGTTCATTTAAACATCGGTGAATTTCAATTTGATCATTTTGAAGATCAACAATTTGTGTAACTATGGAAGAGTTACAAAAAATGATTAGTATTTGTTACTAATAAATAAATTAGTAGCGTGTCTAAAGAGTAAAGATGAATGCGATATCGATACTCTAAAGTGTGTAGTTGAGAACTTGAACATTGGTAAAAAGGGAAATGAGTTTATCCCACATTGGTAGAATACTTGAAAGTTGCGCTAGTATTTTTGGTGGTTAGACCGGGTACTACGACAAGTGTCGACGTGAGGAACGACCTTGTGACAAGTGTTGGTTGATTTGATGAGTCAGCGTACCATGTGCCGTGACCAGGGAGTCAGTGTGCCACAACATGCCATGTGTCGTGACTGAAGGTGAGTCAGCATGCTAGGTGTCATCTTCTGGTGGTCTGCGCACCATACACTGCCACGTGTCCTGTGACTCATCACATGAGTTACTATATATAGAAAGCTCGGGTGAGCAAATTTGGACACCGAAGCACCGAAACCCGGATAAGTCACATCACGTATACACACTCGACTTGACCACACAAAGCCAAACCAGTTCATGTTCTCAATTCCAACTCTCATGATCCCGAACTCACGTTACAAACATGGTTCGGATACTAGGGTAATCCCGGCAGTACATACTGCTTCGGCTGTTGTACTCTGGGAAACAGACGGGCTCGCAGAGGTAGCCCGAAATCTGTTTTAAGGGACCTCTGTTTAACAGAAATCCTCAGCCACAACCGACGGGAACCACAATTTGTTAAGTTTTGCAGCTAGAAAAGTGTAGATGTTTTCAGGTAATCTAGGCAGGTTCACCAATCAAAGGGGTATACAAGAAGACATAGCTCGGATGTGATTCTCGGGTCTCTGTAAACACGAGCTAGACGATGTGAGCGCGGCTATGGTGCGGTTTCAACACGATGATCAACTCGGCTTCGGTCTGGTTTCAACTCGTCAAAGAATTCGACGTTCGAGCAGAAGTTAGGGACTTCGGTATGAATCAAGTCATATGTTTATGTTGATTTTTTTGTTATTCTCGTTTAGATTTGTATACGGTATACGTACTACAATTTTCCAAATTTATATAAAGAGATTATTTATTTATTTTATTGATATAGTTTAATAAAATCGTAACCCATGTCCTACAATCTTAAAACAGATTTCGGGCTATCGCAAGATTGTTGTAACAATCATAAAACCTTTATAAAAGATATTGGGTTCACGGAAGTTTAAAATTATTAATTGGATTTATTATAAATATTTGCTTTGGGAAAAGTTTTTTTTTTTGGTAGTACACTTGAGTAAGGATTTGTGATTGGAGTACAATATGTATTCCGAATACCGTAATACAAAATGAGTAATTTGATTCAACCGTTTGGAAATGATTTTTGTAATTATATGTGCTCTAACTATAATGCTAGAACCGGTTTTGTAAAGTCTAGTTAAACCAATTTTGTAATCTTTTACGTCTAAAATCAAGTATAAATGGTTCATGAAAAACCGTGCATTTTAAACCGATTTGAAGTGGTTTTTAATAAGCCATTCGTTCGTGCAAATGTTAATACGCTAATGTATGTTAGATCGGGTTTAATTTATAATCAATACGTTTTTTTGTAAACGTTTCATCTCCTAATATACATGTTAGAACATGATTATAAAATATTATGGACTAAATGACTCGTTTCCTAACATGAGTGTTAGAAACAATTATTTTGTAAATAATTTAAAACATTTTTTTAACGTACGAGTTGGATGATATAAACCAAAGGCTATGACGCCTTTCTGAGAAACCAAAGGTGTGCAAAAGAATAAGGTTTGCCTCCTAGCACGCGTATCGGAAATGATTCTTTTATAAAAGGGTTTTTCACAAACGTTAATTTATCTAACATATGTGTTAGATAAACCAAAGGTTTCAAAAAGATTTGTTCGAAACCGGGTCACTTCTAGCATGGGTATTACAAAATATTATTTTGTATAATAGCATGGCTAGACTTTGTCTAATATTCTAACAAACGTGTTACTATTATTGTTTTGATAGATAATAAGTTTTAGACATTTAATTTTCTAATGAGCACTAGAAAATGTGGGGGTTTATAAACCTATGGAGAAACCTTTGTGAACGTTTAATTCTTCTAACGAGCATGTTAGAAATTATTATTTTGGTAGAACAATAATAGTAAATATGGTTTATATATAACTAAATGTTCTAAACATTTATGTCTAAATGTTTATACTTCTAATGAGTGTGCTAGAATGAGTATATTGTTATAAAACATAATGTTTTGAAAAAAAAAGGATATGTGATCATTTATTTTCTAATAAGCGTTAGAAACGGGTTATTTTATAAACCAAGTAATATGAAGTCGATAATCTTCTATCGAGCAACTTAGACATATGTTGTCTTTAATTGGATTTTGATTGTTCAAGGTTAAAGTCTCGGTGTGAATGAGGAAATGATTATATGACTTCATGGACATCTATTGAGGGAGTACCTCAAGACAAACCACGATGATTTTGAATGTTGAAGATAATAACACTTTGAGTTTGATGTCTAGTTGTTGTTAATTTGTCCATTGGAATTGTTGTTTAAAGCGTTGTACACGTTATCTTGTAATTTCGGTTGTATTATTTGGTGTTCAATATCTTCGGATAACACATGCAATTTTAAAGTGAAATAAATCAATATGTACTATGGCATACGAGATATTATTGAAAGATTTCATTTAATGGATAGTGCAAAAGAAATTTGCACACTTAGCAACTCGGAAGTTATTCCATTGACTATGAGTCCGTTGACAAGACATCAAATATCTAATTACGCCAAGTGCAAACGTAGTGAGTGCATTAAGATGAACTACACAAGAACGAGATATGTCATTAAATGTTGGCAGCATCGACATGAACTGGCACAAGTGCGTTTCGTTGATTACGAACATACGAAAGGAATATATGTTATTATTGTGAATTACTATAATAAATTTTGTGGTATTTATTATAAGAGAAGTACAATAATGATGAACTTGTTGGTACTTATAATCACTAGCAATACTGTTTGAACTATGATGGAGGATTTGTTCCCCAATTTAAGCATACGTAATCGACATACTGTTGAATGTTAATCTAAGTGATTCCATTTCGACCATGATAGTGATTATAGACGAGTATCATTTATCTTGTTGTGATTAATGTGTTCATCAAAGTGACTTGTTGACGAGTGACTCGTAGGGAAGCTGTCAAGCGAGTTAAAAGATACAAATGTATTTGCTTAACCAACTTAATTTCATGGAATTAGTTGACTATGGTTACTCATATGTTTGTAGGTAGGAGGAGGTAAAGGATGAAATTACGAGAACGTGGGTGAAAACGGCGAAGAAAACGGAGTTAAAACGAGAAAGATATGAAGAAAACAAGAAATTGAGGAAGAGCTCCACCGTGGTCCACGGTGTTGACCGTGGGCCACAGTCAAACAGGCACCAAAATCAACAGAATACACCGTACCGTGGCATTCTGAGCATCGTAACTGGACCGTGGTCCACGGTCCGACACGTGATTGCTGAGTTTGGGCCACTTTTTAGGCCGTTTTTAGGTGTCTTTTCACATACCTTTCAATTGGGGACGGCTTAGAGGCGATTTTTGAAGACAATAATCATATTTTGGGTGTTTGTACTCATTTGTTTATGTTTGGGATTGATATAAACAAGATACTTGATGCATCAATGATCTATCGAGCTATGAGTGGCTAGTTCTATGGTATTCCTCTCGGGATGTAAGGTTAATCGCAAAACACTTTTGTTTATTGTTCTTGAACTTGGATTGATTATCTAAATGTTATGTTAGTATAGTCATGATGTTTGTGTGATTGTTTGTAGCTTGTCTTTATCGCTTATATCTATTTTTGAACCATGTGTTCTTGGTGTCGTTGACAACCGAGATTTAGTGGAAGGAATTAGGGATAATCGTATTGATTGGTTGTTGAGTAACAACCTCGCATTCTAGGAATCCGAGTACTTAGTTCTTGATTAATCACAAACAATTGCATGTACTCAAAATCGAGATATTATGGTTTATCCATCGAATGTTAATAAGAGTGTTGAGTAATAGCCCGAACCCTGAGAGGAATGCTTGTTTAATTATTTGTTTACAACTTTCGTGTTAGTTTATTTTAGATAAAAAAATCAAATCAAAACCAACTTGGAAATTACTGTTTCGTCATTTACATTTATATTAGTTAATCGTTGAGCTACTTATTAACACACTTTCCACAAACTCCTCGTGTTCGATACCCACTTACCACTATCTATTTAGTAGTATTTGGTTTATATTTGAGTGAGTCTTCGACCTCACGTCACTTGTATTAGAGACTTATGTTTAAGTTTCTATGAGGCAATGGTTAAGGCCTTGGAGATTAAAGGCAAATGAGTTATAACCTTAGCGAATGTGATTAACTTTGGTGTTAAACGTACTAAAAGTGAGGTTTATTAACGGTAAATGAAATCAAATTATCTTGTCTAAACTAAGAAATGAATGTTGGGAAGGCTGTGAAGAATCAGAATGATGCATTTTCTGTTCACATACCTAAGTATTGCAGTCTAAGCATGCTAGACTAGTACTTGTTAATTATGGTGCTTGACGAAGACTATTAACGTGGAACATTCAAAACATACACAAGTATGTATATGCGTATAGACAAGTTAAAAAAAAAGGGATTTCATTTAACCGAAGGTAATAATATAACTCTTGGGGATCTTGAGTAGATCTCAACCTTCCAAGTTCTCCTAGTTGTGACTAAGTTTGTGATGTCTTCTTAACTGCCATATGAAAGGATTAGATTAGACGCTAGAAAGAAGTCGAAACTTATGATAATGCATGGGTTGCTTTATTGGTAACATCGATGAACTCACTGATACAATGGCGTGGTATCATTCAAATCATGAGTATCGATGTATGGTCATAAGTAAACCTACACAAACTATGTCAAAATGCAAGAAATGTGGGGATGGTAATTGAGATGAAACCATTGAGATGATATCTTAAACCTATGACGAAAACATGGGTTTTTCTTTAATTGAGATGATTGAGATAATATCTCAAACCTATGTAGAAAGGAGAAGCTTTCTTCATCCCGTCAGCAAGTTGGATAAAGGAAAAGAAAGAGCTTACCATGGTAATGGAAAAAAAGAAATTTGCTTTACACCATAAGTAAGTTGCTGTTTGTTTTTTAAGAGGTAAAATGTTTGCAGTCTGCGGACCACATCTGCAGACATCTGTAACAGAAGAGGTGGACCAAACCTCTGCAATCTGCAAAAAGAAGACTGTTTGTTTTTTAACACGTCTGCAAACTGTTAAAATTAACAGAAATTTAAATAAACCGAATTTTAAACATAAAAAAAGACTTCAAACGACTTAAACTTTATGCAAACATAATGTAACAAGATCTTCATTAAACCTAAACTTTCTACAAACTTTTTTAAACAAAAAACTAATGATAATTGGACAATTATACAAACTAATAATTGAACAAAAACTAATAATAATTCAACAAATCAAATTCTACAAATCAATTTCTTTAAAAAAAACTAATAAAAATTCAACAATAATTGAAAAATAACTCTCGAGCTCTCGTAAGTCAAAACGAGCCAAGCTCAAGCTCATTTACACAAAATAAACCTAAATTGATATACACGACATCAATAGTCACTCGACGAACATCAATTAAACCTGATTTCAACAAATTCCGATCTTATAAACTTTCAATAGTATAATCCAATACATAAATTCAAACCGATTACATCACAAATCATACAAATATAGGTAAAGTACACAAATCAACAAAACAACAATACTCGGACTGGAGTTGTAGATGTGTGGCAGTGGGCGGCGGAGACGGCGGACCTGCGGCAGTCGAAGGGCGGTGGAGATATGGGGTGGTCGAAGAGAGGGCGGCGGAGGCAGGGGAGGGGCGACGGAGGTGTAGGGTGGCGGGATAGGGGATAGCGGCAGCAGGGGTGTGGCGGCGGAAGTGTGGGGTGGCCGGAAAGGGGGCGATGTTGGAGAAGAGAGGAGAGGGGTGGAGGAGTTGCTAGGGTTGATGGAAGGGTTTGATGAGAAGATGTGGGAGGATGTTAGAAGCTGATGGTCCAAGTCTTCTCCAAGAAAAGGACGTGCAGACGTAGAAAACAAACAGTCTTCAGACCATAACATCTGCGTGTGGTCTGCGCGGTGCAGACATAAGAGGCTAGGAAGATCTTCAGAGAAAAAACAAACACTACCTAAGTTGGATTATGTTATACAATAACACTTCAATGTGGGGGGTATCTTGCATTTGAACTTGGAATGTTTGGCTATAAAGATTATTGCAAACGTGTAACCTGATGGAGTACACAACGGTTATAAGGAGTTAATTAGTTATTAGACTCAAATGCCAACTAGTTGAAATCAGAATCTAACATGTTATACAGTATGTTAAATATGCAAGTTTTAAATATAAATACACATAAAAGAATAATTAAATATATATAAATTAACTATTTAAATAATAAACAAGTTGAGCGATAGAGCTTTTAAAACAAAGCTCAAAATGAGCCGAAGTCCTGCATAAACATATAGCATAAGAGGATGTGGTAATTAAATAATAACATAATAAGCGCATTATTCATCATCCATGGGAGTTGAGTTGTTAAATTGCATAAACCCTAGCCGTAATCATCGTTCTGTTTTTACATACATATATATTTGATTGCAAATAATAATAATAATAATAATAATAATAAAAGACAACTCACATTTATCTCTGAAATCGATGCATGGAGTCCAAGACGAAACGATTTGATGTGATGTGAGGAGGAGCATCAAACGGCATATCGACAATTTAATCACCACGCTTCAACCCTTCTATATTCTATTTAATAGTATTTGTAAAAGTTAAGTAATGTGTTCGTTTATAATGTTCATCAGGTTCATTTATTTCATTTTACTATTACTTTTTTATTTATTTGTTTCACTTTTTACCCTAAACTAAATCCCTAATATATGTGCCTCACTTTGCCTCAGCGCCTTCCTCCACAATCCCCGGCCGCCTCCGCCATTAATGTCTGTTTCGTCTGTTTACAATATTAACGAAGAGGCATAACGAATATGAGCAAACTTAATTCCTTAACAAACCAACACACACACAAATTTTCGTTCGTTAGAGTGTTCAAAAACCATCCGTTTATCCGACAAAAACTTAAAGGACAACCACAAACAAGATCGCGTTCGGTTCGGCTTGTTTACCGCCTTGGGTGGACCTCACGCTTGTATGAGGTCTCCTAACCATGCCTAGTCGGTCATCTTCTATATCAATTTAGTCAACCTACCAAATTTAAATTTCTTGTTCATGTTTGTGATCGTTTGTTAATATCATAAATGAACCAACGTATATAAATTTGAAAAATAAAAATCTGAGTAATAAACAAAAGAACAAATTATAAATGTTTTTAACTGTTAGTATAATAACCAAGCATTTAAAATACTTTTAATGAACAAACGTAAACCAAAGGATAGAAATCAACAACCGTAATGACTAAATACATTTTCGCAAACACAACTAAACGTATTTGGTCTCTGCTCATGTCATGGGCAAAGAGAATACTAATTTTTGATTTAGTTTAGACCCACTAAAACGTACTTTCGGCCGTTTACCCAAGTGCCCAACTACACTCATTAGTAATCATTATTACTATTGAGAACGATATATCAAAGACTAGGGCTTACTAGGTTATCAAATATCAAGTAATAAAGTATTCTCTTTTAAAAATTTCGTAAACACATTTTCCGATCAAGAAAAAGTCTATAACTATGTCATGAAAGAACTCATGCGCCTTTCGTCAACCAATTTAGATCCTATTGGTATTGAAATTAACTATGGGCATAAAAATGGATATTATTAAAGCACACATCCTCCGACTATGGTTAATGCCTGGGTTTTGAAACCATACATCCACTTCATAAAGTTTTATGCCATTGTTTTCACAGACCGATTAGCAATCAAATAAATAGGCGGATATGTAGCCGAGAACTGGGCCAACCAACCAGTCCAGCAAAACAACTTTTATACATAACAATCGTTCCCTTGATCATCAACCAACCATTGGCATGTTGTCTTTTTAGGATAAAGTTGATCACACCCACATGCATGCATACCCAACACTACATTAATCAGTTATAACTTGATCCTACCCAACACTACATTAATCAGTCATATCTACCATATCCCAAAATCATTAACCAACCTACTGTTTCAAACAATGTTCAAGAACCCCAGCCCGACTTCTTTGCACTACCACCGTCTCCTGCCTGGTCCCACCCGCTTGCAGATGCACCGCCCGCCTCTGGTGCCGGGCTGGCCTCCTTTTTCCACCCGGTTGCAGCCGCCCCACCTTCCTCCAGCCCTGTGTCAGCCTCCTTTTTCCATCCGGTTGTTGCAGGCGCCCAACCATCCTCAGGTGCCGTGTTGGCCTCCTTCAATCCGGAGGCAGGTGTCGCTGAGCCATCACCTGCCACGTTAGAGTTGCGACCCCATCCTGGCCGAGAACCAGGGGTCCGTGGAGTCCGCGGGGTCCCTGCTTCATCTCTATTCATGGGAGGACGTGGCTGGTTCTTTTTGAAATACTTGGGAATAAACTCATCAACTTTGTCGGGAAATTTACTCCTCACGAAATTCTCGAGACATTTGCGATACGAGAAGTCTTCTTTCTTCCCATCAGTTGATACCACGAAAAAGCACCTACTATCTTGCCATTGTGTGTGCTTGGTGACCTACAAATTTAATAATAATAATAAAAGTTAATATATTGTGATAATTCTATGCAATTGATTAAATAAAAATTAAACAAAATGTAGCGGGTTTAGGTTTACCATGATGTAATCAACACCCGCACCCGCCTTTTGAGTTTTATCTGGATGGTGAGCAAATATATTATCAAGAATGTAAGTTTGGTCATCTGCTGACAGAGGATCACCATCATTGTACCTTCAAACCATCAAAAAGTTAGTAATATCATGTTATATATTTTTTGAAAAATGTAATCATTAAATGAAAAGGAAAATTAATATTACCCGATCGGATTCATGATTCTCCTAACGGATTGCATGATGGGCTCAATAACATTAAGGATCTCTTGTTCATCAGAGGTGAATAAATCAACACGTTGTCTTGTTGCGGTTAACGGTACATTTGGTCTTGGAGCGTCAATTGGTCCACCAACCGGTCGGGCCGGTCGGTCTCGTTTTGGGCCCCAATTTTCCTTCTTTTTCCAACCGCCACCCTGATCCGGTTTTTGCTCAGCCTTACGATTCCAGCCCCATGAACCCGGTTTCTGTTCACCCTCTTCTTGACTCTTTTCGGTTGCCATCTCGTTTTGACTTTTCTTTGAACCCCATGCAGGCTCATCAACTTTCGACACACTCTGACCCCATGCACCTGATCCTGAACCCGTCGCAGTCTCGTTTTGGCTTTTCTTTGAACCCCATGCAGGCTCATCACCTTTCGACACATTACCCCAAGCACCTGATCCTGAACTCGTCACAGTCTCGTTTTGATTTTTCTTTGAACCCCATGCAGGCTCATCAACTTTCGACACATTCTGACCCCATGCACCCGATCCTGAACTTGCCACAGTCTCGTTTTGATTTTTCTTTGAACCCCATGCAGGCTCATCACCTTTCGACACATTACCCCAAGCACCTGATCCTGAACTTGTCACAGTCTCGTTTTGATTTTTCTTTGAACCCCATGCAGGCTCATCAACTTTCGACACATTCTGACCCCATGAACCCGATCCTGAACTTATCACAGTCTCGTTTTGATTTTTCTTTGAACCCCATGCAGGCTCATCACCTTTCGACACATTACCCCAAGCACCTGATCCTGAACTTGTCACAGTCTCGTTTTGATTTTTCTTTGAACCCCATGCAGGCTCATCAACTTTCGACACATTCTGACCCCATAAACCCGATCCTGAACCCGTCGCAGTCTCGTTTAGATTTTTCTTTGAAACCCATGCAGGTTCATCACCTTTCGACACATTCGATCCCGAACCCCATGCACCCGATCCTGAACCACCACCAGTTTCCGTTGTAGTCTTGGCAGCACCCCAACCACCAGAAGATTCATTCTGTTTACCAAGATCAACTTTCGCAGCTCCCCAATTACCACCAGTTGCAGGTGAAGTAGTCTTGATAGCACCCCAGCCACCATAAGATTCATTCTGTTGACCCTGGTCAACTTTCGCAGCTACTCCCCAACTACCACCAGTTGCTGGTGTAGTAGTTTTGGCAGCACCCCAGCCACTTGAAGCTTCCGTCTGTTTGGAATGGTCAGATTTAGTTGCTCCCCATCCACCAGCATCTGCTGGTGTAGTCGTGACAGCAGCTCCCCAGCCGCCACTTGATGTACCGGAAGATGCATTCTGTTGACCCTGGTCAACTTTCGCAGCTACTCCCCAACTACCACCAGTTGCTGGTGTGGTAGTTTTGGCAGCACCCCAGCCACCTGAAGCTTCAGTCGGTTGAGCTTGGTCAGATTTAGCAGCTCCCCATCCACCAGCATCTGCTGGTGTAGTCTTGACAGCAGCTCCCCAGCCGCCACTTGAGGTACCATTTTCTGGAGTGGGACCCGTTCCCCAGCCTGATTGATCAGCATCCATTCCTCCAAAACTTAAATCTAAACCATCTTCAAAAGATGGTTTAGCAAGCCCCGAATCAATCTCAGGTGACCCTGCTTCCATGAAGTTATCCTCCATGTCAAAGCTGTCAACTTCACCAGCAAGACATCCGCTGTCAGCTTCCTCTGAACCGCCCCCCGACCAAATGAAGGAAGTTGTAGACATCAATCCCGTCTGTTTGGTCCAGCTTCATCTAAAAAACAAGATTGTATTATTGGAAGTCGTTATGTGATAATTCAATAAATCATAATCAAATAATTAGTTGGTGATAAATTGTGGTGTTGGAGTGTCTGGAGTTGTAGCAATTACAATTAATCAATTATTAAAGTAGTATACAAGACTTGGGGTAAAATAACTGTGAACATTAAACAACACATAATTGCAGCAACTAATAATATCAAACAAGACATGTAACCCTTATAATTGAATGATGCTAAGGCGTTAAAAACCATAGGTGATAATTTCAACCCGTTTACTTATGAACACAAGTCAATTCAGATTGTCTTCATCTTGAATGGGTTAAAAGTTGGCAAAAACTTTTACCATTTCTTTATAAAAGATAAAGAACAGTTTCAAATCAACCGGTTTGACCCGTAGCAAATATCCACACATTTTGCCACTGCTACTCAAAACGCGCATCCAAATTTCAAACACCTAATAAACCATGCAAATTTCTAAAAGAAAACATATAAACCATGAAACCAAATACAAACCTCTCTGGTGTCCCAAAGAATATCAAACCGAGAGCCTGTGCCCACAGCTACAGGTTTGCCCCAAGAACAGGAACCCACAATACTAGTCAAACTATCAGAATGGCATTTCTCAGCTGCCTTTTCAAAACATCTTTTCGGTGTCTGAAAAAAAAAATCAAAAGTAAAATGAATGAAGATTGTCAAGGTTATATACAAAGTCAACATAAAAGACTTGTTAGAGAATATATATAAACTAAACGCCTTACATATACTGTGGCTTCAGAAAAGGGTACTTGGAAGTTGAGTGTCTTATTTAGGGCCTTTATTCCTGATATATTGAAGCCAACTAAAAATCCAGCACACGTCATGCTACTTGCCAACAGAAGTAGGTGCTCTTTCAACATGCCTTTGGTAACCATCGATACTGAAGTAGATAGACGCTAGAAATAAGAAAAAAAAAGGTCTGTTAGGTCAGTATACGCATAAGAAATGAAATTATACAAAGCCCAAAACAATGTTACATAACTTTTAGCCTTACAGGGCAAATTGCATTAAATGGCAAAAAATGCGCTTCTGTTTCTAATTTTATCACTAGAAATTTAGCTGTGTTTCTAACACCGACCTCGCCCCAAATTGACAGAAAATTCAAATAAATTAAGTAGATAGAAACCTGAACGGCTTGCTCAAAAGCACAAGCAATTCCAAGAAGATTTTCGACTTCTTTGATTGCATAGGGAATAGAACGTGTCGTGTCAATCAAATGGATTACTGGAAGGCAAGCATCCATAACTGTCCTCCATGCATCGCCACTTTTTTTAACTGATTCTTTCTCAAGAACGACATCGACTGCTAAATCACCTTTCTGATCCTTTGAAGGATTCTTTATCCACACTGTTGTTTCAGAATTTATCCAGGTAATATTGGCTTCTTTAACACGTGGATCACCTAAACAGTAACAACTTGTTCATAAACCGATCCAACAATTAAATAGAAATGTTTTGAAATAAACAGGCATCATTAAAATAAATACCTTTAATAACCGAGTTTAAAAAAACAGGGCAAACTTCATTAGCAAAAATGCGTGTGGTTTCCTCTAAAGAGATACCAGGACTTTCTTCCCAAAAAAACTTTAAGCATGGGGTCCACTTAGATGACTGCTGGAACGAACACTCACTGAAAACAGTAGCCATAGCCATTATTACAGTGTGTAATCAAGTATTAGTTTGATATCAGTTCTTATATTTCTAGAAGGCGTACAAATATAAGCAGTTCAATTCTGGTAATCTTATTTTATTAAAGTGTTGAGCAGAAATCAAACCACATTGCCTGATTAACCTTTTTATCAGTTTTTTTTCTCAAATCCTTTTGTATATATTTACAGCTTAAAAAAGTTAAAAGAAATTATGCCATATTGCATACCTGCAAAATATTTCAATTTTCTGGAATAATTGGGCAACTTTTTTCATCTTACGGAGTGAGTTCACAGTGTCTTCACATTTTCTTCGAATTGTTTCCATGCTAAGATCGGATTCCTCCAACAGTGCCTGCTCAGATATTATAGAAAAGATAAGATAACTAATGCAGACTAAACATGCTCAAAAGTAACTTTTGAAACCAACAAATTAAACTCAGTAATGTTAATCATCATTATTATATTTGTTAATCATCATTATTATATTTGTTATTATATGCATACACACACACACAGAGAGAACCTTGTTTAGATGGATATGACCAACAAGTCCAACTTCAACTTCAGCATTATCTGATGCTGCTTGCTGTTTTGTATGCCTGTAGTTAGAAATCATCAAGAATAGAAGAGTTATCAACCATAAACAATGTTCTAACCTGGTTAAAAATAATAGATTAAATTACTACAATGGGAGAGTAAAACAAAAGACACAAACTATAGCTGGCAAACTTTACAAGGTCAGGTAACACTTCAAAACAGGTAACGCTTTACTTTTGTCAAAAAGGGTCAGGTTGGCTTTGGTTAACCAAGAAACACTTTTTATTCATTTACTGTTTTATAGAGAAATATTGTGTTAAACTTGATTAGAGACTATATTATTATCAAAATTTCTTCAAATAAAGCAATTTGCGAGGCTGTTTGCATTTTAATGCACATTATGCAACCTTTGAGCAGTTTGACCAGCGGAGATCAAATTTAGCCCAAATGAGGTATGCATAACTACTGGATGTTACCTCTAAAATAGACTGCGTTAAGTTCAGAAAGAATCAAGTGCAAAAAAACTAATAGGTAACAGTAGAAAATACGAGAAATACTCTATCAGAAACTCCCTAGCCACGTCTTTGAGGCTGACTTTTCGCAAATGATTTTTAACCTTCAAAGCTGCATTCTCGAGACAGTGCTTCTCCCCACAATCACAATCATTCAAATACAATACAACACGACGATCGTTATGAACGTTCTTAAAATTCACGCCACATTGCAGGATTTCCTAAACAACCAGAGAAAGATTCATTAACATAGCTGTGCAATTAAGAACTAGAGGTAGCAAGATGGGTTTATGTGCTGAGTTGGATAACATCTAATAGAAAATAATGTAATAGTTGTGATTTCAAAAAGGGCACCATATAACGTTTATCGAAATATCTTGATAAAAACTACTTAAAGGGTGTATGCATTAAAAGAAAATTATGGCGATTCAACCCGTTTGCACAAAACAAAAAAAAGAACCAGATCAACGCACTCAAAAACAAATAGGTCAAAATCCCCACCTCTAAGAAAACATTAAATTAGTTAGAAGTAAAAAACTACCTTCATCATATTCCATGAATTGTTACTGCTTGGAGAAGAATCAAGAACCGCCTTGTATGCAGGGTTTGACATAGCGGTTGCAGCCAATACTCCCACCGGTTCACCAGCAGCAAAATGATCTTTCGTCAGCGTCCCGTACTCAAATTGAATAATCGAATTGCTACAGACATTTCTGACAGTTCCATCATAGCAGATCACCACATCCCTGAGTATAGCCATTGAGTTTTTGAAAAGTATACCGGGCTCGGTCAATCCTCTAGATGACCTAATCATCACCTCTCTGCTTGCGATTGAGTGCACAAGCTCTTGGTATGGATCAAGTCCATTAAACAGGCCGCTCCTAATCAGTCCAAATTCTTCAAATGGGTATTTTTCAGGAAATGGATAGTTTCCAACAAAGTGAGATGACAGATCTTCTGTCAAAGTTCTAGAATATAATCTGCCTCTTTCATATATTTGTAAGCCCAAAAATCCTACTTGTTGAGCAATTCTTGTAAGAGCTGAGTCACTCTTTGGATCTATCAAATTACCCATGGATGAATATCTTATAATAAAATCTGAAATAGGAGCTTTACAGGCCCGAAGATGTTTCTCTAATTGCAAATCGATCACTTCATTGTAGTTGGATCTCAAGTGGAATAACAAAGATGACAACTCTTCAAGTTGTTCTTCAGTGCTTTTCAAAACTTCCTTTGGGATAATAAAGTCCTCCAAACTTAAATCAAAGCCTTCATCGCACAAGTTTTCCATCAACATGGGCTGTAAAGAGTTGAAAAGCTTCAAGACTTCCTTAGGGCCTTTCGTGAAAAAGATCGAGCTGATTATTTCATTGATAATCGACTGCATCGCGTCCCTACTGTAATCCAACTTCAAAATTTTGCTATCCCGGATCACGAACTTATCACTCAAACAATCAAACCCACTAGGTAGAGACGTCTCAAGTAGCTCCAAAACCGTCCATAAAGGGCCAGAATCACGCACCTTTAACATTGACGGTTTCGGTAACGGATTTGAAGTAAACAACGCCAGCTGTTGGACTTGAGCCTTTGTAAAAAAATACTTCTTGAACAGTGCTTTAAGTGATAACAAAGAATCACTGCCAAGTTGAAGATTCACATTACCACTGTGAGAGCTAAGAAGCTGTTTATCAACAGCAAACAGCTCTAACACTTCTGCCTTAGCTTCAGTAGATTGTGGGTAAAAGATGTGAATACAATCACCATCAAAATCAGCACTCAAGGGCCCACAAATAAGAGGGTTGATTTTGAAAGTGTGGTCTTCATGAATATAGACAGACAATGCTTGTAAAGAATGTTTGTGGGTCGTTGGTGGCCTGTTGATAAAGATGACATCACCATCCATGATTTTCCTGTGTACAATTTGGCCTGGTTTCAAAAAGGTATGACCTTTGGACCCTTCTCTGAGTGAGTAAGTGTTTTGGCCATCTATATAAGTTAAGCACAGTTTCTCATCAACTAACTTCTGCAGAAACTTCATGTTGTGCTCAGTAACCCGTTCTTCAAAAGTTATCCTTTGAGCTATCTCAAAGGGTATCCCAATCTCATCCACACCTTTATACGGGTCCCCGGTGATGACACTACGTGACGAAAACCCAGACCCTTTACTGATGAAAAGAGTTTTCATCTTCTCAAGCCATGCTTTTGTTGATGACGAATCGTTTGCTGTCCGTGCAATCGCATAACGTGTATTCCTGTCAGGGGAGGCCTGAAAATTACAAGTATCATATAAGAAAACAAAATACAAAGAGCTTGAGTATACTGAAATAGAAAGAAAACAGAGAGAAATTTAAAAAAAAGTAAAAAACAATACTAATAGTGGGTATACCTCCTATCTTTAACTACGTAAGTGCATATAGCACCCAACAGAATCAGCAAATGTGAATGTTATCATATCAAGAAATAATTATCTAACAGCATGTAAAATAGCTAGAAAAGAACAGGTAAAGATGGGTCAAACAATTTGATGAATTGGTAAATTCTGGTTATTTTTATTTCTTACAGATTGATCAGTTAAAATAGCTAGAAAAGAACACAGCAGGATGTGTCAACAGACAAGTATTTTCAATGCCTAAAACCTACCAAATCACTTTCTAAAATATCAGGTTAGTGTTGAGATACTATAACTTCTGCTATCATATCAAACACTCTAGCTGTTTACTAAATAAAAGAACAAAAAATGTTTTGAGTTCCCAATTTTGAACCATACACATTTTGACACATTGCATAATGATAAAGTATAAAAAGTAGTGTGAACAAAATAATTAACAAGAGACAATTGTAAAAATATATACACACACGCGCGCGCACATACATACATATATTATGCATATACACACATATAACATCAACAGATAGTAGATTAATAAAAATCATCTTAAAGAAAAGAACCTTAGCACCGCGAGATAGAAGATATTGCGAGACAGCTAACTGCAAATCATTAACCTCCACCTCAAGTGACTCAAAGTTTGGTGTTCCGGACCTCGAGCTCTTGATGATCTCAACTTGTCTCAAAACTTTCTTAAGCATTGGCATTGAGATATCCTAAAAAACATCACAAAACAAAGCTGCATATTAGATCGAGTATAAAATTATTATAATTATAGCAATTTATACGAACAACGATGCTTCGGAAACAGATATTCCTCAACTTTTTAGATTTGCGTGTGAACTTCAATTTATATCTAGTACAGGTTTTGACAGGATATGAAGAATTTACTTTCTGATTTCACTTAAATAGATTATATTTAGCATTCATTGAACCAAATTCTAAATAGATGACATGTTACTATGTTAGAAATGATAATTCTGCTACTGATTTTATTTCTTCCCTCTAATCAATGGACAACTTTACCCCTCAAAAAAGGATCATATTACAGAAAATGATCCAATTTGGTAAAGAAAACCCTTCAAAAAGTTGACAGATAAAAAAAAAAGACGACACTTTACATAAATTACTTAACTGTATAAAAATTAGAACTAGATCAAGAAATCATTAAAAGAAAGTCAACTAACCGAAGATGTAACAGTGATGCCATCAGAGACATCTGGAGTAGACAAACAATTTGGAGGGACTGGAAGATGTTGCATAATATACCCCTTCCTGGAAAAACACCCTTTTGCAGCTAGCTTCTTTTTGGTCGCCTCGGGAATTTTCTTCAGAATTTTAAGCACCTGGCATTAAGTTTTAAAAAGAATATAAGAAATTAATGGAAGGTGCCTATATAAACTGCATATCAACTAATACATATAGAGCAGATGTGCATTTGAAGTTATTAACTTGATGCGATAATCACTTTTGAGGGTTCACCAAAAATTTAATATTCTTAATATTCTTTTGATTCTTTTATCACCAAAATGATCAAAATAGTCAACTAGTTTTAATTACTACCTCGGTCGGAAGTAATGGTCGAGTAGTTGCACCACCACCATAACGGTATCCGTACTTATCAAGAAAACCCCAGACACGTTCATTTACTCCTATTTTTTTACGCGGAAGCTTCAGTTCCAAAAAACATGCACCGTCCTTTTTTTGGTTTTCACAGACAGTAACCTCGGCAGTTTCCTATATAAACATGTGACAAAGATAAGCAAAGAAATTAACATTCACCAAGATCATTACTAATTATTAAGAGAAAACAAAAGCTAAATATTTCATATATTAAAACTTATAAAGTTTGATTAGGATTTTACATCGCAACAAACGGAAAAAGCTCTTTCAAGCACGCCAACGTTCTTCACCTGCAACTGAAAGTACAAGACGAAAATAAGAGAATGGAAATTAAGACATTGATGGATGTCTTTATATGCAGATTTTCTAATCTTCTTTTAGAAAGACATAATAGTTAAAACAACAACAATAAGGATTATAAATTTGTAAAAGCGTGTCTGTTCATGAGTAGGCAAAAACATCATGAGAAAACAAGATAACTCACTTATTTTAGAAAATATTGTAATTTATGCTTGAATGCCCAATTCATGAATATAAAATATGCCATCTGAGAACAAAAACACTAAAGAAGATAGATAACAAATACCCTTTTGTTCTTAAACTTCAAGCACTTGAGGCATATTGAACTCAGTATGCGCTTCAACTCACTGATATGAGATGGATGATATATTGAGAATGGGCAACTCAATATACCCAAAATGGCCTGAAATACAGAAGCCAAATAGAACTTAAGAATAAATTAATCGCAAATGACTACTACACAAAAGTGTCATAAAAAAATTATGATAACACTTTGCACACCTTCACATTTCCCTGTTTCAGCTGCACCACAAGCTTCACATTTTCCAACTTCAAGTGGAAGTCCAAGAAATGGATTGGACAGTTGGCTCGCATGGCTGATGGGGCAGTCACTAATGGAGGCCAAACACTACTCGAGTTTCATGTGCACGCATCAAACACAAAAGGTTGTTAGACCAAAAGACAAAACAGTTTTTAAACAGTACTTGATAAGGGTGAAATAAATGAAAAACTTACAATTTCTTGACGAGTGGCCAAAGAAAAACTAATTCCAGTAATTTTCCCCTCTAAAGTAGGGGGTGGTGAATTTTCTTCCATCGATCAAAACCTGTCTCATTATAACAAAAAATTGCATCAGGATCCAAAATTGTAACTACTGATCATTAAAAATTAAACAACTAAGAGCAAGAGTTGAAGGAACATTAATCAGCACTTTAATTTATAAATATGCAGGCTATAGTTTCAATTGTTAAGATCTTGAACTTATATAAGGCTTACAAGAAAGTAAAAAAAGGAAAAACAAACAAATAATTTCATAAAAAAATGTCAAAAATCCTATAAATACACAAATAACAGCCTTAGCAAGCAAGAATGCTACAGAAACAGTGATAAAAAGCTTTCAGAAGCATCACAACTCGTAGCAAAAAAAAAAATAATTGAAGTACTCTATGAGCTGATGGTAGTTATTTTTTGTTATGGCAAAATATGATGTTTATCAAATACAGTAAGGCAAAGCAGGCACACTTCCGCATATTCACTATTTACTTTCCAACAAAAAAAAATTCAACATGATATAACAAAGCCCATTTCATTCCAAATTCTCACACACGATTACATCTGCATAAGCCTTCTCATTGAAAATTTAAAAAAAAAAACAGAATAAAGCAGAGCTATAACACCAACATTGCATCGTAATGAAGACACCATCATTTCCAGAAAAAACTCTACTACCCTTATCAAGATCCCTCACATATACTTTCTAATCAAGCACATATTGCTAAACACAAAATAAAATAAGTATGAAAGAAGTATGATCTCAAGAAATACAGGCACGTAGCATAAATCAAACGAGTGCAAAGTAACAGAAACAAAGCAAAACCATACGATGCACTAAATCTCAACTTGACAACATAAAAATTAGGGCAAACAGCAATTATAGCAACACACTTTCACTTCATTGCTAATTAGGTCACCAAATCATACTAAAGCCATCTTAAGTTACAAAATTTCTAAAACCAAAGTAAAATCAGACTCTAAACAACCATCAACACAGCTTAACAAAGCAGGAATTAAACAACGTGCTACTTCTTATACGCAAATACGCCCAAAACCCACAAATGCAGCTGTATTTTGACCTAGAAAACAATAATAACCACTTAATACTTGATAAACAACAACATAACCGCTAAACAAACCAGAATATGTAAACGATCGTTCACCACAACGATTCTAACAAGTAGACTAACAAAATCGTACGATTTCAGCTACCAAAATCAAAACAAAAACTTTAAATCGAACGATTCTAGCAAGTAGACTAACAAAATCATAACACACGCGTATTATACACACACACACATCTATACAAAATTTCAATAGCTGGACATAGCAAAACTAGAAACAAAGTAAAATCAGACTCTAAACAACAATTAACACAGCTTAACAAAGCAAGAATTAAACAATGTTTTACAACTTATGTACAAATACGCCCAAAAACCACAAATACAGCTGTATGTTGACCTAAAAAACAAGAATAACCACTTTAACACTCCATAAACAACAGAACCTCAAAAACAAACCAAAATATGTAAACGATCGTTCACCACAACGATTCAAACAAGTAGAGCAAAACTAACACGGCTTATCAAAAGCAAGAATTAAACAACATTTGGTGTATTTTGACCTAGAAAAACAATAAGAGCCACTTAACGCTCGATAAACAACAACATAACCGCATCACAAAAACATAGCATGTAAAACGAACGATTCTAAAAAGTAAACTACAAAAATCCTACGGTTTCAGATTTTCAGCTACCAAATCAACCAATAACTTCAATCGAAACAGTAATAACTTCAATAATAACCACTTAACCACGCACCCCATAAACAACAACATAACCACTAAACAGACCAGAATATGTAAACGATCGTTCACCACAACAACTCTAACAAGTAGACTAACAAAAATCATACGGTTTCAGCTACCAAAATCAACAGAACCTTTAATCGTCTACGATTCTAACAAGTAGACTAACAAAATCGTACACACACTGACACACATATATACAAAATTTCAAATGCTTGATATAGCAAAACCATAAACAAAGTAAAATCAGACTCTAAACAACAAATAACACAGCTCAACAAAGCAAGATTTAAACAATATTTCTCTTATTATCTGCAAAAACCACAAATGCAGCTGTATTTTGACCTAGAAATTAAAAATAACCACCTAGCACCTCAATAAACAACAACAGAACCGCATAACAAACCACAATATGTAAACGAATAGTTTCAACACAACGAAATTGTAGGGTTTCAGCTACCAAATCAACAAAAAATTTCAATATTAACAATCAGCTGACATATTTAACCTAAAAATTCAGCCAATATCACATATGCATTCATGTAGAAATCAAAACCTGCTAACTGTACAAACAATTTGAAAGGAATCAAGGAAACAGAACAGAAAGATGTTATAAAACCCTAATTGGAGTGCGTAAGATTGTGAACAAGTAGAGCAAAATTACACAACCTAAAAAACAATAATAACCACTTAATACTCCATAAAAAGCAACATAGATTTTGAACAAGTAGGGCAAAAATTAGCACAGCCTAAAAACAATAATACCCACTTAATACTCCATAAACAGCAGCCATAAATGTAGCTGTATTTTTTACTTCTTATATGCAAATACGCCCAAAAACCACAAATGCAGCTGTATTTTGACCTAAAAACAAAATAAACCACTTAATACTCCATAAACAGCAACATAACCTCAAAACAAACAAGTATATGCAAACGACTGTTCACCAGCTTAACAAAGCAAGAATTAAACAATTTTTTAATTGTTATGTACAAATACACCCAAAAACCACAAATGCAGCTGTATTTTGACCTAGAAAACAATGATAACCACTAAACTCTCCATAAACAACAACATAACCGCTAAACAAACCAGAACATGTAAACCATCGTTCAACACAACGATTCTAACAAGTAGACTAACAAAATCATGCGGTTTCAGTTACCAAAATCAGCAAAACCTTTAATCGTACCGATTCTAACAAGTAGACTAACAAAATCGCACACACACTGACACACTTATTATTTATATATATATATACAAAATTTCAAAAGCTAGATATAGCAAAACTAGAAACAAAGTAAAATGAGACTCTAAACAACCAATTAACAAAGCAAGAATAAACAATATTTCTCTTACTGTCTGCAAAAAAGCACAAATGCAGCTGTATTTTGACCTAGAAATTAAAAAATTAACCACTTAAACACTCCACAAACAACAACAGAACCGCATAACAAACCACAATATGTAAAGGATCGTTCAACACAACATAAAAATCGTAGGGGTTTTGAGCTACGAAATCAACAAAATAACTTCAATCGAAACAGTATTAAGAGTCGACTAACACATTTAACCTAAAATAATCAACCGATTTCGCACATGCATTCATGTAGAAACCAAAACCTGCAAATTGTACGAACAAATTGAAAGGAAACAGAACGGAAGGAGGTTGTTGAAGAAAAAACGCTAATTAGAGTGAAATGCGGGTGAATAGATGGTGGATAAACCCTAATTTGAGGCTCTACCTGTCACGATCGATGGTGAATTTGATGAGAGAGAAGACAGTAAGGGTTTTGTAGAGAGAAAGAGAGTGTGTGTGTGTGTGTGTGTGTGTGTGTGTGTGTTGTGTGAGAAATGATGCTTTTGAGTCTTTGTAAAATATTGTCGCATATGAAGAATATGTTACGAGTTATTAAATAAAAAATAATCAAAACGAAAATTAAAAAATTTTGAATTTGTTAAGGGGTTTACTTTTCATATATGACTAAATTGTCCTTGAAGATTTGTTGATAGTTTTGTATATACGAATAAGTACAAGTAAATTCGGTATCGGTGTCGATTTGGTACATCCAATACCGAACTGGTACCAAAAATTTTGAGGTTTTAGTACTGGTACGATACGATACTGGTATTTTCTTTTTAATTTTACCTTAAATATTGGTGCCGAACCGAGCATTTTGGTACCGTTACCGATACCAAAAATTTATGATTTTCAAGATCGGGATTTTCGATACCGATCTCATCCCTACACAGGAATGGTATGATGGTAAGGGCAAGAGGGTAATAATAGGATATTCGAATCATTATTCACGATATAAGGTATTAAGGTGTGAGGTGCAAGCAGAGACCAAAACTTGGTTTAAATTAAGCTCCTTAGATATAACTATTTATAAACAAAACGTGCGTGTTAACATCTAAATTGATCAACCACGACTTCATCTTCTTTAATGCACCACCTAAAAGTATATATTGTATCCATATTATATATTAATAAATAAAACTAGAGTTAAAGTTGAAATGTTTTTAGAACAAAATTGTCACACTCAGTGTCAAAGGCTTGGACGTTTGGTTTTGTCAGTTCATCAAAGCTTATTATGCAACGAAAATTTGTTTGAACAAAATATTTGTTTAAAATAAACCAGGACTTAAACACTCGTAACGTTTACAAATTTTAATTGTTTAAAAACAAGTTTGCATGGTTGTCGGTTTACAAATTTTAGCCAGTCATTAGATATTATCTATGCCTAAAAATCCTCAATCCCCATTTAACATATGTGTCATCTATAATGTCTATCCTTGATTTTCTGGAAACACTTTTGAAAATACGTCAGCTATTGCGGGTGAATAGCGTTGACCAACTCAAAAAGGTTTTCATAATCCATTAAGACCACAAGTGACAATAACTTTGAACAATTCAGTAGGATAGTACTAATTTATGACTCTTCAAAATTGGATACACTTGTCCATTTGTTTATGAAGAATTTTCAATATCCGTTTAGAACACAAGCACTTCATATGATCGTTCGTTAGCCACTTAAACATATACGCAACTCAAACGAGTGCATGATTGCACCGTGTCCACTACTTGCCATGTATGTAAGTATGCAGGCACATGCATATTCTAGTATGAATTTATGTTATTACTTTTTGGCTAAATATTTTTAAACATTTTAACCAATCCTACGTAAATACTTTTCAACTCTTAAAAATGGATGATACACATCCATTAATTTAGAAAGAGTTTTGAAGGTAAAGCATATTTTGTGAGGTCTAAAAATGTAAGGATGATATTATCAACTAAATGATCCGAATAGAATTGTAATATTAGAGAAACTAGTTGCGAAACTAATAATGTCGCAAAGATACATAGCGACATTGCCTTATGTCACAGTTGTCTTAGTTGACTCTTTCTCTAAATATGCGACATTATCAGTTACATTAACTAGTGTCGTTGAATGCTGATGATCATATATGACATTAGCCTCGACGTTAGCAATGTCGCTGATAATTTTTTAATGACAATAGTTGTGACATTTGAGCCAAAACAAGGTACACCTCAGTACGTATTTACCGATTAAGCAAATAAAAGCCTTTTGCGTAACAAACGAACGATTAACCGAACGGGTCGGGTTATGACCTAGATATCTCGGGGGGCCATCTATAAGTGATATACGTTTAATACAAGCTAAAACATTAGAAATATGGCCTTAGTTTGATAGCAAACAAGTTAAACAAACATATGCTCGTTTAACTACCCGCTATAGATTTAAACGCGAAAGATAGTTACAAACCAAGCATTGTATCATCCGTTAAACCGAAAAAGACTTACCAAACACTTATTTGAAATGTTTTAAGTGATCCGTGAAAATATTTTTGATTTTTACAAACATATAGTATGTTTTTATAATTTTACTCAAAACTAGCCGAAAAACACTTGTTTTCGCGTTGTTTAACGCACCCGATAAGTTTTCCGCGCCAAAAACCGAACCCGAACTAAATTTGGACCGGGCTTTTCGTATTTGGGCTTGAGAAACCAGATTATTGGGCCAAAACAGCCCATCATGGGCCCATGAAGGCTTCCGATCGAACAGCCCAACCCACCCCCCCATTCTTTTTATAAAACTTGTTTTGGGAGCTTGTTTATCCATTTTGGTTTATAAAAACTGAGGTCCAAGCAGCTGCAAGCTGAAATTCCAGAAAACCTCAAACCCTAAGGTAAAGAGCTTAAATAAGTAGCTTTTGAACTTGTTTAAACTTGTTTAATACCATAAAAACATGTCTTGGTTACTAAAAATCATTCCTAACCGTGAAAAATCCTAAAAATGGTCCATAAACATGTTTTGATCATACACATGGTAAGGAACCTGTTTTGATAGTTTTTTTGGCCATAAACACGGATTAAAGGGTTGAAACGGCGTTTTTACGGTTCAAAAGTTCGTTTTTGTGCACTAGCCGAAACCCTAAGTTAAGGGCTGTTATGTTGATGAAATATTGGTTGATTTGTGACATAGGACTTGTACCTAGCTTCTTAGAAGCACAAGAACCTGAAAACTTGATTAAAAAGTCGGAAACGAGCCAAACCCGCTAAGGTAATGCCGAAACACTCGCTTACGGGCTATTTAGGTTAAGGTTGTGATGTGCATATTTTTAGGCCTTGAAATTTTGCAGGGACATCAGGGATCATGTCAATGAGTCCCTGTTCAAATTTGGTGATTTTTCGACCATCCGAGAATATTTGGCGAATTTATTACTGAATTGGGACGTTTATTTGGGAAAAATAGCTAAAATACTTCAAAAATTATGAAATTTTTCTGGGAACTCAGATTTGATGTATTTTGATCACATATGAATTTTGGGATCATTTGGAGAAGTTTAAAGGTGTTTTGTTTATATGCGTTCGTGTGAATTTTTATAGCCGAACTTGGGCCGAAAAGAATATCGCACGAACTTTTTACATTCTGAAATTGATACAGGTTGATTTGGAACATGATTTGAGCATTCAGGAATTTTTGTGGAATTGTTTGGGGTAAACGGACGATTTTCAGGCGAAATATAGCTGATAAAATGAATTTTTATAAATTAATAAATCAGTAAATAAATTCCATAAATATTTTTATAAAAATCTACATATTTTAATTGATAAGTGGTTAAATTTTCATAATTTAATGATTAACGGTTAATTAATTATGCTAATTTAAAGATTAAACAAATTCTGTTTTTATAAAAACCGGCAAGTTCGCGACTAACGAACCTGCGGGAATATCAAAACACTAAGAGTGATCAAAAATCACATTTTTGGACTAATTAAATAAAAACGAACTTTTCTATGAAAAACCTGGACAATTCGGATGGATTGTGCGTGTTTCTTCTTAAATCAAACTGAATAAACGAAAACGGGCCCCGTGGCTAATCCGGGACCCTAGTATGTGATCTTTCTTTATAACTTAATAATTTTGTTAACCAATACATTTACCCAAGCTTATTTTCCCATAACTGTTTTCTGAACGCGTAAATGAACAACTTGGCCCAGCTGGGAAAACGGGAATCTGAGCCAAGTTCAGTTTTAAGTATTAGACATTGAACAACATCACAACCTAAGCCTATTGCCACTTTCTGGGCATTCCAGCTACACCCAGATTAGTTATACAGTCCAGTTTAGTATTGAGATTATAATAATATTAAAATATTAATATTATTATAATATTGATTATAGGGACTGCTGATAGCAAACCGAACAAACCACGAGCTGATACAGTACTGAATATCTACTAAACCGTGAGTTTCATGACCCCACTTTTAAACTGTTTTACGAACTTTTGGGGTGAAAAGCATGTTTGATTACATATACATACCTGAAACATGTACTGATGTGAACTATCTAAGTGCTAACACACGAAAGTCCCCACAATCACAGTGATTAACTTCGAGCCGGTGGCTTGTGAATAGTACTATTGGTTTGACAAACCCAAACGGAATCGGCCTGGTTGCCGTGTCACATAGCGCCGTTTGCACATGACCATATTTATACAAACAGGCTATGTAGTGTTAGACATAGCTACCGGGGCATGTTGTGGGCGGAAATGGGCCACAGTGGTTGATTGAGCGTGGGAAAATGATGCACGCAGCACATACAGTCAAGGCTTCACTGTAGCTTAGCATAATTACATCATTTACATACATACATACTTATTTCATGATTACAAGTGCTGACTTGTGAATACTCATTACTGATTTTTTGAAACTCATGAAACTCACCAACTCTAGTAGTTGACCCGTTTTAAACTGCTTTTCAGGTGTACCTAAATTGGAATGATTTGGTGATCTGTTATTTGCCCAAGGTGTGCGGTTGATGCTATGTGAATAGAGGCAATGGTGTTAGTAGTAAGAACGTTTAGTTAACGAAATAGTTTTGTTTGTACCACCTAGACTGTAAAACAATGATAGAACAAAGAAATGTAATATATTGTAAATTAGTTTGTAATGTTTCTTTATAAACAATGTGTTGATACCAGAGGTGTCTGTTACATTCCCGTTTTACGCTTCCGCATTGTGCTAGTCGGGGTGTGACAATAGTACATGCTCAAGGGTCTATAAATAGTTGACTATACTTTATTTGTAAGGGTCGGTCAATTAATGTATGTGAGCCGCCACCCAAGGTCAAGCTCGCCCTAGGTGGAGAAAACTTATGTAATCGTTTGATTAACGAAATTCGTTCAATGGAAGTACTTATTTTCTGTTTTTATCATATATACCTTATGCTTCTTGTGTTGTGTGACCCTAAACTGACACGTCTCGACCGACCCTTCGAATAGGTCATGTATCAATTCTCTTTCGCAAAAAATATAGAAGAAAGGAGTTCGTGCATCAATATCTGCCATGAAAGGGCCAAGTCATAACAAATGCAAAGTTATCGACTTGACTCCAACATAATGACTTTGATATAACTGGCCCTTTTAGGGACTTTAATATTGCCTAATTGTTCTAGCGCATTTACATTTATTGCTTCTGTGAACATAATAGCTAAATAATCTCAACGTGTTGCATAAGGCAAATATTGTATAATTGTTCAATTTTCCACAATTTTTCCGTACCTCTGTATAAATAACCCAATATTGGTTCACAGTCAATAACATATTCACCACCTAGAGTAACAATGAGTCAAAGAACACCATGCATTGATGGGTGATGAGGTCCTATATTTACTATCATGAGCCGTACAGTCATAGGTTTTTCCTTATTCATTCGTCTATGAATTGCTGAAAGTGAAAAGAAATTTATCAAACTTTAAGCGAAGAATTCAAATTAACTCTTCAAATTCTTCAAAGTAACGAATTTTCTCTCTCGAATATCCAACCACCCTATTAATTCTTTATAACGCGCTCTATTTTGTTTTGACAAATAACCAGCAACCGTTGACATTTTCCTAAAATTTTCCGCTGACCTCTCTGAGATAAATAGTATTTTTTTTTCTGCAATTCCAAATGTAAAGTAAGTCTCCGTATCTTATTGGTGAAACTTACTATTTGAACGCTAAACCAGGACTTATTATATTCGTCTGGTCGATTGTTGATAATCTCGGTCTTTTCGATTTTTTTTTAATTATCTTTAACCTATTAAGATAGGTTCGTATTGATGTGCGTGAAGTATATATATTTTTAATAATGATTTTTCACACAACTGGGTTTTAAATTTATAGAAATTATTTTCACCTCAGAACCCACACGCACATAGGCAAGTGTACCTATCGTATATGTAGTATTGTATCGGTAAGAAAGAAGTATCGATCCATGGACATGATAGCTCCTGATACTAAATCTTTGCTAACTGGATAAAATCACAAGTTGGTTGGTTTTAACAAAAAATATCAAGCAAAATATAACAACAAAGCTAACGAACTGTCACAACCCCGACCTTATACCCGGGAAGGGAGCTGTGAACACGGATAGTGGTATCGTGTTTTTAGGCTTGCAATGTAATTAAAATATGAGTAAACTGCGGTTTTCGTCCATGTGGTTTGTCCAAATCTGCGGTTTTAGTCCAATAGTTTCAAATTTACGATTTTTGTCCCCGTGGTTTCATTTCACTTGCAATTAAACCCGAATTCACTAAACCTTGTTAAGTTTGGTCGTTAAACCCATCATCGTGTCCTTCATGTGAGGGGCAGCTTTGTCATTTTTCTTCCTAAATAAACCTCAGTCCTAATTCGCAAGCCACTCACGTGAGGGCTACGGTGTATTTTGGGGGGAAAAAAGCTACAAAACTGCCCCTCACATGAAGGAGGAATAACCAGGCGTGGTGTGGTGTGCTCACCGTAAGCATGACCAAAAGGGCTTACGTAAGCATTACATCATAAATGACATAAGTGCCGACACTAAAGATTACTTGACTAAATTTGACCCAAAAGCTTATGAAGGTATCTTTTTCGGATACTCCCCTAATAGCAAAAGCCTATAGGGTCCTAAACAAATCCACAATGGCTGTGGAGGAATCTTTCAATGCTACTCTTGATGAACCTCACCTACAAAGTCACCACCTTTGGTTGATGATGATGTATGTGAAGAAGAAGCTATAAGAAACATTCAAAATCAAAGCCTTAAGAAAACCAATCCCTTAGACAATATTCCTCCCATGGAGGATGATCAAACCTAAAACATTAAACATGCTATATATCACCCTATAGGTGATCAAATCGGGTTGGTCAAAGGAACCGGAACCGGTTCCATTAGTCAACATCACTGTTTAAACCGGTTCCATGGTCGAACCGGTTAGGGAACCGAACCGGTTCCCCAACCCTCGGACCCGGAACCGGTGGAACCGGTTCTGACCGGTTCCTAAATCGGTTCTTACACTGTAACCGGTTCCAACCGGTTACAGTGTAAAATATTTTTTTTTTTTCGTTTTTCGTTTCCGCTGCTTGTGTAGGTGATGATTTGTGTTCTTCTGATTTCTGAAGAGGCTCATGCTACTTTTGTATCGTGTTACATTTGTTGAGTTTGCTATGTATTATAGTCTTTTGGCTTACGCAAGTCAAATGTTGAATTATAATCAAGAGCGGTGTTATACGATTCGTATTTGTATAACATGTTAAATAAAAAAAACAATTAACATAAAATTCATTTTATTTACTTTAAGAAGTTCAAAAAAAAAGGTTACATGTTTTAAAATATTCAAAAACAAACTAACAAAACATTAAACTTATATTTTGTGACATATTATTTCTATAAAAGCCTTCTTGTTCGTCGTAATTATTGAGTGGCGACTTATTCATCAGAATTACTTGTAGAAACGCCTTCTTGTTCGTCGTGCACTCGAACATCAAGTGGTGTTTCGTCTTCCAGAGTGGTTACGTGTTGAACCCGATCGATTGAGTCCAAGTGATCCTTCAAGCAAATGCACATCTCCACCGACTCCGAATTCAGTCTTGTTCTTCTCACCGATATTACCCTGCCGCTAAGAGAAAAAGCAGATTCCGAAGCTACCGTAGAAGCTTGGGCGGTTAGTAAATCACGGGCCATGGTGGCAAGAATCGGAAACTCGGTTTCCTTTACCTTCCACCAAGCCAAAACATCAAAAGTGCCATATTCCTCTTCGGATAAACCGGTAGAGAAATCATATGCACTATACCTTCCTAGTTCGCTTGAAGGGGTGTTACCCCTTTGTTTTTTAGCCGTTACGTTGCGAACGGTGTTCATAAGGCTAATCATGGGGTCTCGTACTCTAGGAGCACTTGAACTTGATGAAGACCCCCCCGGCGTAGGCATGTGTATGTTTGACCCATATTTATTTATATAAAAGTCATACATAAATTTAAAATTCAAGTTAAAATCATTTTGTGCCTCTGTTGAAAAGTTTGGGTCAACTTCATGCATATCTAAGGCTGAAAAAATTTCGTCTATCACACATTCAACCCCCGTAACATTTAACATTGGGTTTAAAGCGGCGGCGCAAGTAAAAATCGGTGGCAATTCAAGAAAGTATTTTTTTAATTTAAACTTCATTGGTAATATGATGTTTGAAAACATTGGACTTTTATTTTCAAATTCTTTAAGATTGTTAACGATTAAAAATAACTCCGAAAGAACCAAGGGACTTGTCGGATAATACGTTCCCGATAGTTTCGTAGTTGATGTTTTAAAAACTTCAAGAAAAGTCGATAAGTCATTGATAATTTCCCATTTCTCATTTGAAAAGGGGATTGCCAAATCATTCTCGGCAAGACTAGAATGAAACATTTGTAAAGTGTCTCTTTGTTTCAAAGCACTTTGAAACATTATGCAAGTGGAATTCCATCGATGAGGTACATCCCAATTAGCTCCCAAAGCTTTTCTTCCCGTATCTTTACAAAATTTTCTATAATCCATTTGTCTTTTTTTACTTTTCTTAAAAACTTCATGTAGCATTACTCTAAAATCGTTTATAACCGATGTAACCTCATCCGAAGCAAGTCCGTCTTGCACGATTAAATTAATGATATGTGCAACACACCTTGAGTGAAAAAATACACCATTGCAAATCGGCGTATATTTTAATTTTAATTTATCAACCGCCGATGTATTATTCGACGCGTTATCAAATGCAATTGAAAATATTTTATTTTCTAGTTTATAAGTTTTTATAACATAATCTAAAATTTCAAACAAATTATCTCCCGTATGTGGATACTCAAAGAGTTCGAAAGCAATGGTGCGTTTCATCATTTCCCACGATGACGGGTCTACCCAATGAGCGGTGACACAAAGATAAGATTCGGGTAGACCATGTGGAGCCGACCAAACATCAGTAGTTAAGTTTATTCCCGTATTTATATTTTCAAAATATGCAATTAGTACCTCTTTGGCCTTCTTCCACAATTTTAAACAATAACGTTTAAGAGTATGACGACTTACGTGAGTGTATTGTGGTTGAAGCGTATCTCGAATCATGGCGGTTAAGCGAGGGTTGTCGAAGTGGCTAAACGGCAAAGCTTCTTGAATCACAAACTTCGCCATACGATCTTGAACTCGATCAATTTGGTATGTAAATATTCCGCCTTCACTATCCATTTGCGTTTGTTGCGACTCGACGTTCTGTTTCAACGCCCTGCAATACGGTCTTTCGATGTGTTTCTTCAAATTTGAATTCGAAAGTGGGTTTAAATAAATCCCACAAAACTTGCACCGAGCCTTCAATGAATGGTCACTCAATTCAACCAAATCCCAATTGCACCAAATCTCTTGATTACGATTATGAGGTACAATACGAACGAAACTTGGTCCGGCGGTGGAACCTTGACCAACCGATGATTGTGAGGCAGCCATAACAACAAATATGAATATAGAAGAAGAGAAAACAAGAGATTAGAGAACTCAGAACGTTGTAATAGCGTTTTTTTGTATTTTTTTGCGTTCGGGTTTGCGTTTTGAGTGTTGTGATGAACCCATTACACTAAATACCTATTTATACTAGTAGTGGGGTGTTTGGGGAGCCAAAAACGGCAATTTTTGACCCCAACGGTCAAAAAACGGCCATAAAACCGTTTCCCAACGGCTAGAACCACTCCAACGGCTATAACCGGTTCCGGTCTAACCGGTTCGGTTCCGGTTCGGTTCCGGTTCCTACCCGGTCCACCTCCAAACATGTCAAACCGGTCCCGGATCGTCGGGTTGAAACGGAACCGAACCGGTTCCTACGAAAAACGGGTAGGAACCGGTTCGGTTCCGGTTCGGTTCCGGTTCGGTTCCGCCGAACCGGTTCCAGGAACCGGTTTTGTTGTCCACCTCTATATCACCCTACCGAACAAGTCATAGGAATCTAAAACAAAGAGTTACCAGGTCAAAAATCCAAAGCCTTTTGTCTTTTGTAGCATTTCTATCCAAACTTGAACCCAAGAATGTAAATGTAGCTCTTAAGGATGAGAGTTGGGTTGTAGCAATGCAAGATGAGTTAAACCAATTCACTAGTGGTCATACCATTTTAGAAACCAAGTGGGGCTTTAGGAATAAGATGAATGAAAATGGCATTGGTACTAGAAACAAAGCTAGGTTAGTTGCTCAAGAATTTGATCAACAAGAAGACATTGACTATGAAGAGACGCTTGCTCCGGTTGTTAGATACTACTTGCTTTTGCTTATGAACCAAACAACACAATCATGAAGAGAATAATTAGGAAAAAGGCAAATAACCCAACGGAGCTCCTTTCCCTATTATTGCTAGATGGTCTTGTGCTAAAGGTTTAAACAAACAAATAAATAATATGCAAACTGTTGTTTGGCCAGTGCTTTTGTTTTTGTGGTGTATGCTTAGCATAATACCATCCTAGAATACAAATTTAGATTTTGTCAAAATATATTTAGAAAAGAAAAGAAAACATTCAAGAAGATTTGAAAATGAACTAGTATCTTTGTGGAATAATTGAACAAAGGTCTAAATGTGGTCACATGGGTCCAGTACTCAATAACGACTATCTCAATCAATAAAGTACCTTACAATTTAATGATCCAATAATGCCTTTATAGACTTATAGTTGAAGCTATTTGGCCGCTGATTTGGACTGTGTAACCATTTTTAAGTACAACAAATCTGTTGACATATTGTTAACTCCACCCCTTATTATTGTTCAATAGATAGACAATTCAGTCATTGTACACCAAAGTGCTATTTATGTAATTTCACAGTCAAATGTATACATAATTCTCAGTACTTTATAAAAAAAACTCAACTTCAGATGCAAATGTACTAGCTAAGTGCCAACATACGCTTTATCTTTCATAAAAGTAATATCAACTAAAAAGAAAAATCCACCAATTGGTGTAAATTATTCTAGTCCGCTACGCCGTCTTAAAACAGATTTACAAAAAAACATCGATATGATCGGTTGTCTAGCTTCAACACACGAAAACACGGGTTTTCAAAGGTACAATTATGGTTGAAAAACAGGTTTTCAAAATTATAGCCATGGTTAAGTTGGTGAACCATGGCCACTTAGCCAGTATCCTACATCTCAACACGGTCCCAATCAATTGGTTCGTCTTTTAAGCCGTATTCTGATAGCTGGAGCCTGTTACGACCCAACTTCCCCATTACCGAAAGACCTGAAGACAATTAATACGCGATTATGTGATTTTGAATCATACAAATCAGATAATTTAACAAACTATCAAAACTGGGGTTACTTATGAGCCAAGTCTCAGTGGATACAAGTACAACATGTGCCTTTACTGTAGGGCTGTAAACGAGTTGAGCTTGTTTATCTTAACAAGCTGAAAAGTTGAGCTCGAGTTTGGCTCATAAAAAGCTCTAGCCAGCCTGTGGCTCAATGAACGGGATCCTTTAAATCTTTTTACACATTGAGTCATTGATTTATTAAAATAATATTTTTTTTAACATACACATAATGTACATGTTTTTCGATACCGGCACTCGCTATAGCAATCAACTGAGAAACCTCAAAATAAACCAAGTCGTAATATACCCAAAAGGTATCGAAACATGCTCGGTTTGTTGTTTTCTTGATTATTTAACTAAAAAAATTAATGATTTTTTTTTGCTTTTATTAAGTAACTAAAACTATTATATAAAATTTAATCAATTTAAAAATAATAATAAAACAACATTATTGGAAAAAAAATAACAAAAAGAAAAAAAACAAAACTAAAAAGAATGAGAAACAAAAAAAAAAGGTAATATACGGGGTTTAATTTAAATGAGCTTGACAAGCCATTTAGCGAGCAAGCCATGGGCCGAGCTGGCCCTGATTCGACTCGTTTACAAACCGAGCCAGCTTGGCTACGCTTGTTTAAAAACAAGATTTTTTCAAGCGAGCCACAAGGTTTTTAAATAAACCTTATATGAGTGTAATATTACTGGTTCGTTTGTTTGTTACAAATTAATAAAACAAAGCGTACAATAACCAGCATACCTTCGACTACTTTATAAAGAGCAGACCACCATCTATCCTTGGGAACGTGGGCCCGTTCAAGTGACTCTTCAATATCTTTATCATGTTCACCTTTCAAAACACCCTGAAGAGTAAAAACTGCATCCTTTGTTTTCTTCAGGATATTATTATCATCTTCGGTTTCAATCTGCGTGAGATCGTTTTGAGATGAACTGAGGCTAGAGGCAAGTGCGAACCGAGCAGCAGCTGCCCACCGCGTGGAGGCCAGCCACCTCTTCTGGCCATCTATTGCCACCTTCTCTGCTTTCTCTCCTTCTGCCCCGAATGCTAAGTTTCTCAGATATTGCGCATTTGCAGCCCCTGTACTTTGCACCATTTTAAAGAAAGCAGTTTGTTCGTCTTGCAGAAGTTTGACCGGGGCATCGTACTCAACAACCTAGGATAACAAATAAACAAACAAGCATACTGACAGCTTACGATAACAAACAAACAAACATACTCAACAACCTAGGATAATAAAAAAAAACAAATAACTCCTCTTTCGGTTGTGAAGAAATGGATTGCGTAAAGGAACCGATTTCATCCCGTTCAATTACGAATCGGTCAAAAGTCACCTAAAAGCGTATTTAAATGCATAAAATTTCCTGAATAACTCTATATAAAAAAGTAGACTGTTATTGAAAAAATCAATGATATAAAATCTGTGATCATATGTGTAATCAACATTATTTATTAGTATCTACCAAAATCATGTGATATTAGTAGAAATGGTAATTGTAATTCAATAATGTGAACAAGGGTCAATGCTATTGATAAAAGGGTCAGATCGAATGAGCAAACTCTAATTTATTAGCAAAAGGTCAAAGAACATATACTCTTCTAAGATTTTATAATAGGTATATTAAGAAAAGTAAATAGCTTTATTAGTAGGCTTTCTAGTCACATCTAACATTTTAGTTGTATAGGAAAAGGGGAAATATTGTTTCGATGAATGCTTATATACCTGACCAGCATCGAGCAGAAGAATACGGTCACAATCAATAATCGTATTAAGACGGTGAGCAATAATAATCATAGTACACGACTTGAATTCTTCATGGATGGTCTTTTGGATAAGTGCGTCTGTTCTAACATCAACAGCAGCAGTTGCTTCATCAAGAACAAGAATCTTTGATCTCCTTAACAATGCACGCGAAAGACTTAACAACTGTCGTTGTCCAACACTGAAATTCTCTCCAGCCTCTGACACCTTTAACACAACAAAAACAAAATTATGATAAACTCAAATAAAACAGCTTGCTTAAAGTAAATGCAAGAAACGGGAAATAATCTTGTACCTCAGCATCTAAACCCAATGGATTCCTCCTAATAACATCCTTAAGATGGGCCCGCTCTAAAGATTCCCAAAGATCCGGATCATTGTGCTCGTTGAACGGATCGAAGTTAAATCTCACAGTCCCTATAATAAACAATTATATTAATCAAGAAGAAAAACTTAAAAATTCAGGGTACAGACAGTCAAAGACAACCCAAATTAGTTATAACAAGAAATACAATATTTTATTTTTTGATAAATTATCCTAATTTACTTTTTTGTCCACTAGCAAGCATTACTTGAATGAATATTTCCAATAATCTGGTATCTACCTTCCATTTAGTTCTAATACTATCAATTTTTATAATCATGTTTCACATGCTAAAATTTATGGAAAAAGTGTTTCGGGCTAACCCGAATTGATACAAAATAACCGTTTTAACCCGGACCATTTTACCCTTCCCAATAGGGGCCAGATGAACCAGGTGTTCAGTGTTTCGTTTATGTTTGTTTATTTAGTAAACAAACATGAACAATATTTTTGTTCGTTTGTTTACGTTCAATCTTGTTTGTTAGTTTATGAATCCATTAACTATCTTTTAGCTTTGTGAATTGAAGTATTGCCCAATACAATTTAGTCTACTTATATCAATTTTTTAGGCCTAGCTTATTAATTTTCACATTTACTTTTCATTGGTGTTTGCTAAATTGTGTTCATTTATATTTGTATGTCTGATCGTTTATAACCAGTTGTGTTTGTTTACATTTGTGAACCATTCATTTATACTTTTAGTGAACGAACATGAACAAGAAAACTCGTTCAATTAACTGTTCATGTTCGATTGTTTATTCAGATAAGTTAAGCAAACGAACGCAAACATGCCCCTTTTGTGTTCGTTCAGTTTCTTTACTATATTAGAAGATTCGATGTACCTGAGAAGAGAACAGGCGCTTGAGGTATGATACCAAGAACCTTGCGGAGATCGGTCAACCCAAACTTTGCAATATCACAATTATCAATAATAATCTTTCCTCTTTCCAATTCCACAATCCTAAACAAAGCATTAAGCATACTCGACTTCCCAGCCCCGGTTCTTCCAACTATTCCCATCTTATCACTCGGAGGAATAAAAAAAGTCAAACCATGCAACACAGGAGGAAGTTCGGGCCTATACCGCAAAACAACATCTTCAAACTTTATAGAACCTGATGAAGGCCAGCCAGGTGGTGGTCGGCTATCTTCAATTACAGGTGGAGCCTCAGAAGGCAATTCAATATAAGTCCCAACACGTTCAACCGCATTCAAACTGTTTTCAGCTAAACTTGCCAGTCGAAGGACAGCTGTCAGTAAACTTGTGATGTTTAATGCATAACTTAGAAGTAAACCCATGGTGGATGCAAATGCTTCTTGGTTTCTTGCTTTGCCATTTTGCATAACTGCAAAAGTGGCGGTTAGCCAGATCATGAGACCGCCAACGGTTTCTAATCGGATTGCGAGCCAGCGGTTTGCACTCATGTTGACTAACGTGAACCGGATGTTATTGTCCATGGAGTTTCCATTAATCTTGGCCATTCGATCGTAGGCTTTATATGCACGGATGGTGGATAGACCGTTTAGTGCTTCCCCAAATTGTGCATAGACGGGAGATCTTGTGATGGAATCCATTCGTTTTACTTCACGGGCCGTGCTCTGAAGAAACCAAAAATCGGTAAAATAAATATTAAAAAAATACTGGAAGAAATGGTCGATTCGGGTTGTATTTTATCTCTTAGGTAAAATACATATTAAAAAGTTACTGGAAGAAATGGGTCGATTTGGGTTGTATTTTATCTCTATCAAGTCACATATGCCACATAAAAAAACTTACTTAAAAAAGAAACGGATCAAAAGGGTGGATCTAGGGGTGTGCATGGGTTGGTTTTGGACTCAAACCAAAGCAAAAACCGAAATTTCAGTTTGAGTTTTTAAAAATCGTTAGGTTTTGGTTTGGTTTTCGGCTTGGGATTGGTTTTGTCATTCGGGCTTGAAAGATTTTGGTAAAAAATAATTAGCCAAAAATAAAGAATTGAACCTAAACTTTGGGCCTAAACCTTTTGTTAATTACTAACTAATTAGTTGTAAAACATTTGAGGCTACAAATATACTTGGGTTGCACTATTTATTAAATTCTTGTGAATTACTTAAAAAGTAAAAACAAAAAATGAAAATCCACAATTCGTTTTTTTTTGTTTTATTTACATGAAAAACAAAGCAAAAGTTTGTTTTATATGAAAACCAAAAACCAAACCCTCGGTTTTTGTCTCGGTTTGGTGTTTTCGGTTTCATGCACACTCGTGGATCACAAGTTACCTAAAGTGTATTTTTGTTGCATACAACCTCTTAAAGCTAGACGTGCACAAATTAGGTTTTTGGCCCAAATCGGTTTGGGTTGGGCCAAAGAAAATCAAACCCAGTTTTTGAAGAAAACGATTCTGGTTCCAACCTGGTTTCTTGAGAGGAAAAGAATCGGGTTTGACTGGTTTGAAACCGGGTTTTAAGTGGTTCGGTCAGGTTTAACAGGGTTTGGCCCGGTTTCAAAATCAGTTCAGATCGAGCATATACATGTAAAACTTACATACCTGATAGTACAGATAAGCTGCATAGAACAGCAACAGAAGTGGCAAGATAGCCCAAAGAGACATGTGTTAGGATTAAACGCACACACGAAACTGAACACGACACGAAAGCAATAAACGAACACGAGGATTTAACGTGGTTCGGTCTAAACTGACCTACGTCCACGGGTGGCAACTAGGTATATCTTTATTGAGTGACCTAATATTACAAGTACATAATGTTGTTTATATAGAGACTGAACTAGGGTTAGTAAATTATTATGCAAGAAATCTAAACCGGGCCGAGCCCGACTGCCCACACCCGTCTCCTCTTTTGACTTCATATAATAAACCGGGCCAACAAGGCCTACGAACCCAACAATCTCCCACTCGGAGGCCTTGAGTACTCTCGTCTGCACTCCTGATTGTACTTCTGTAATCCGAACATTAAACTTCTTCTAGTTGCCACCGCCTTCTCATCAATTAACCTGAAGGCCCGTTGAAGCTCCCCGGAGCTCCAACACGTCAGTCATGGCTGAAACTGCCCCTGACCCGTTCTCTGTCCCTACCGGCTCCCACTGTAACGAACTACCGGATCCTGAGATAACCTGAGAACAAACACTCTCCATATTCAGCAAGTAATTCATTGGAGAGACTTACAGCTGGAATACTGGTTTTCTTAATCCACTGTCGACCTGGAACTGTAACTGAAACACGACCTGTGCTCCCACTGTCACGATGTCCCCCAACTGATTTAACCTTCCTAGCTCGTTCATCCTGAATCTTCACTTTGGCTCTGGGTTTGTTACTTGCAAAACGAACCTTCTTCTGCCCACGAGATTCTGTGAACCGGACTTTGTCTTTCACCAAAACTGGATCCACTCCTTTCGGTGACATATCGACCATATACAACGAACCCATTTTCTTGCCACGAGCAACCACGAGATTCCCTTTGACTACTTTCCACTGCCCATTCCCGAACTTAATATCGTGCCCTTGGTCATCCAACTGCCCAACTGAAATCAAACGTTTCTTCAAACTTGGAATAACCCTCACGTCTTTCAAAGTCCAAGAAGTACCGGCTGAAGTTATCAAATCAACGTCTCCCATACCCGTAACCTCTAAAATATCATCATTCGCTAGTCGAACCTTTCCAAAATCCCCAAATTTAAGATTCTTCATCGTTTCACTACAGTGAGTGGCATGAAACGAAGCACCAGAATCCATCACCCAAGCATCAACGCTACTCTCAACACTACAAACCAAAGCCTCATCACTACTGACCCCGTCATCTGTGTCGTCTTCTGTAACGTTCACCTCTTTCTTACCATTCGGACACTGATTCCTGAAGTGTCCTTTCTCTTTACAACCCCAACATTCAATATCCTTACGAGTCTTAGACTGACTCCTCTTCCTGCTCCCACTGCCTCGCTGTTTTCCCCTACCTCTACCTTCTGTGACTAGCATATTGCCTGATGATTCACCTGAACTTCTGCGTCTTGAATCTTCTCCCAGAATCAGATCTCGAATCCCATCGAAAGTAATATTTGTAGACGAACTACAAACTGCAGTCACTGTTTGCGACCAACTGTCGGGCAAAGAGGATAATAACAAGAGGCCTTGAACTTCATCATCAAACTTAATGTCAACTGACACTAAGCGGGACAAGATCGAATTAAGATTATTGATATGAGTTGTAACTGATCCACCCTCTTTCATTCTTGTTGTCACTAGCTCTCGGATAAGATAGACTTTATTCGCTGCCGAAGGCTTCTCATACATGTTGGATAGTGCGTCCATCATACCACAGGCTGTGGTTTCTTTCATGATGTTAAACGCCACATCTTCCGACAATGACAATGTAATGCAAGCCCTAGCTTTTTTGTCTAACTTCTTCCAATCTGCTTCTGACAACTTTTCTGGTTTTTCATCCTCAAGCACTACATCCAAGTCTTTCTGACAAAGTAGTGCCTCAATCTGCATCTTCCACCAACCAAACTTCTGTCCGTCAAACTTCTGTATCGAAACCTTTCCGTCTTCTGCCATAACAATGACTAAAACGAAAAACTGGATAAAAAAAACAGAGACAGACACAGCAACACGAGCCTGAACTTAACGACTGTTCTACTGAACTCTGTTAAAAAATCAACCTATTTAAACCGCAGCGGAAATACGAACTGTAAATCAGAAACTGAAATTTTAAACTGAAACGATAAAACCTGACAAACGCGGTTGGCAACTGGTTATCCGTTTCTTTAACGCTTCTTCTGACTTGACAACTGTTTTTCAACAAAAATAGGATCTTGATTCAAACTTTCATGTCTCGTACTATGCTTCACCGGAGCTGATCAGAAATAACGAACCAGCAGCTGCGGAACCCTAATCAGCGGCGGCGGAACTGTAGCGGCGGCGGCGGTACTGTAGCAGCGACGGCGGTACTGTAGCGGCGGCGGTACTGTAGCAGCGGCGGATGGTTTGGCGGCGATTCGGCTGGTTTAACGTGTTCTTCGCGTGATCTGAACCTAAGCTCTAGATACCACTTGTTAGGATTAAACGCACACACGAAACTGAACACGACACGAAAGCAATAAACGAACACGAGGATTTAACGTGGTTCGGTCTAAACTGACCTACGTCCACGGGTGGCAACTAGGTATATCTTTATTGAGTGACCTAATATTACAAGTACATAATGTTGTTTATATAGAGACTGAACTAGGGTTAGTAAATTATTATGCAAGAAATCTAAACCGGGCCGGGCCCGACTGCCCACACCCGTCTCCTCTTTTGACTTCATATAATAAACCGGGCCAACAAGGCCTACGAACCCAACAACATGGTGCTCAATAACCCTATGAGAACAAAGGTTGACAAAAGTTGTGAAACTTGACCCAAAAACATGTTCACAAACGGGGCAACATTTCGATCTATATCACCAAGATCTTTTGCAAATCTGTTAATAATCCGTCCAAGTGGGTTGGTGTGGAAAAAGACCATAGGTGCCCTCAATATGGAGTTAAGCATAGCATTGTGCAGCTTTCGAGCTGCATAAAGACTTGTCATGATTAACCAATAAGAATTCCCTAATGTCACCATAACCTGAAAACCAAATTGTAAATACATAAGTTTTGAATAATATTGAATATTAACCCATGTAATTAACTAATAGTAAAAGGGATTAGATACACACTTGACCAAGTGATAGAAGTGCATAGACGATATTATAAAACAACGAGCTGTGTGTCTTTGGAGTGCTTTCATCTGTCCAAATACTTAACCATGTGCTACTCAATATTCTTAAAGTTTCGGTTGTGGTATAGCACCCGAATAGTATACCCACAACCCACCAGCCTCCTAATGCATCTTTATACCTGAAATAAGATAAAAGACAAAAAGAAAAACAAAATAAGTAATTTCTACATTATAGGGTGGTTTTGGGTTAAAACCGAACAAAAAACCAAAAATTCAGTTTTTGAGTTTTCGAAGACCGTTTGGTTTCAATTTTTTGGATTTCAGCTTGGATACAGTTCGGTTTTAAGGTTTGCCATTTAGGCTTGAAATTTTTGAGCAAAAACAAGTTGGCCAAAAATGATGAACTTGGGCTTAAAATTTTGGGACTAAGTTTTTTTTGGCTTAAAACAAGTTGGCAATAGTGAGGAGCAATGGCTGCTAGGGTTCTGCTGGCTGTGTTTCAAGCTTTTCCGGCGAGTTGAGGCTATATCTAGCAGGGAGGTGGCAATAAAACTAACGAAGTTAGTGCTCCGTTAGTTAGGGACTGACAAAAAAAACGAGGTGAAAGTTGGGAGTGGTGGGTAACAAATCGAAAGTTGGGAGTGTTATCAGCCAACGGGTGAAAGTTGGGAGTGTTAATAACCAATATCCCTTAATTAATTGATTGTTATACAATTGGGTAAGAATATTCGGGTAACACCCTTTATTAATATCTTATAATGGGTTGCATATTACTTAAAATTCAAAATTAAAAATGAAAATCCATCAACTCGGTTTGTCTTTCTGGGTATTTATTACACGGAAAACCGAAAGTTCAGTTGTTACGAAAAAATAAAACTAAACTGTCGGTTTTTGTTTGGGTTCAGTTTTTATGTTTGGTTTTTTCAGTTTCATGCACCAACTATAAATAGTCGAGATTTGCACAATAAACTTTAATAAGTGTCTTACCTCTTTAAAACATTGAAGCTCACAACACCTGTTTCCCTTTCCTCTTGTTTGATAAGAACAGATTTGGTTTCTTTCTTCTTCTCAGAATCTTTAACTAACTCACCATTAGCAACAGGTTTTGATGTCTTTGAATCAGAATCTCCTACTTCTTCTTGTTCTTCCACATATTCTTCCATTTTGCCTGCATTCTCCATTAACCTCTGAAAAAGTACACCGTTCTGTGAGAGTTCCTCATATGATCCCTCCTCTTTCACCATGCCTGCATGGACCAACATGATCCTATCTACCTGTGAAAGAAAATGTAACTGATTTGTAACTAGAACTCGTGTTTTTCCTTTTAATTCTTCTTTGATACATTTCTCAAAAACCTGGTAGTTACATGCACCATAAGCATAAAGAGAAGTTAATCATATGATCAAGTCATTAAAAGTAGCAGTAATTACATAATTTTACCTGTCTGCCCACGTGAGCATCGAGAGCACTTAAAGGATCATCAAACACATATACATCTGAGTTGGAGTATACAGCTCTAGCCATTGAAACTCTTTGCTTTTGTCCTCCACTAATATTCACCCCTCTTTCACCAATCTCAGTAAGATCACTGCCCTAATAAATATTTAATTTTAGACAAAAAAATAAAGTGAAAAAAACTTGAACATTGATGAAACACAGTGATACTTACAGGAAGCACTTCTAAGTCATGGTGCAAGGCTGTTACATCTAGTGTCTTCTCGTACTTATCACGTTCAAATGGGGATCCAAACAATATGTTGTCACGTACCTGGAAAATAATTGTATTATCAACCCGTTAGACCTAACTAGCACTTAATATTCATTATTGATGATTATAACTATAGTATTATACTAGAATATGAACTTACTGATTTGGGTTATGTTTTGTTTTGTTACTAGCAAGCCATTTTTTTAATTAAAAAAAAAGTAGCTAAAAGGGAAACGGGTCCGTTGAAAGTTGAACAAAGTGTATTTCGAATGCATACAAACTACTACATTGTTTTCTTTTTCTTTTCAAAATATTAGATTATTATTGCAACCATATACCATGCACAAACGTTTTATATAACATGGACAAGAGGACTTTAACTCAACCGTCCCCCAATGTGTTTCACCCTGTATACAGAAGGTTTGTGATTTGACCCAAACCCTTTTGACCCGTCTTTAGACGAACCGTTCGTAACTGTTCAGCGGGAAGTTCGTTTATGTTTGCTTATTTAATGAAAAAAAAACAAACATAAACATAATTTTTTGTTCATTTAGTTAAATGAGCGAACATGATCAAATGTCCAGTTTGTTCATTTATGTTCGTTAACATGCATTATCCGTTTACATACATTTGTGTTCGTTTGTTTGCATATTCAACAATATTTTAAGGTCGTTTTATTAAATTAAAATATCGCCATTCACAATTTAGTCTGATTTTTTTTATCTTTTAGGTCCAAGATATTGATGTTTGTTTGTCTATGTTAAGTTATATACTTATATATGTTCATGTATGTTAAGTTATACTCGTTTACATGGTGAATCGTTTTTATAATATCAAGAAACAAACACGAACAAGAAACTTCGTTCATTAATTGCTTGTGTTCAATCATTTATTCGGTTAAAGTTAAACGAACGAAGACAACCCTGCCTAGTCCGTGTTCGTTAGGCCTACCTGTTACCCAACACTGTCTATTTTGCAGTGTCTAAATTCAAAATAGATATGAAATTAACAAAATTCATCACATACCGTTGCATTGAAAATCCACGAGACTTGTGGGACGTAAGCAACCGTTCCTCTAATAACAACATGTGCATCACTAACGGGAGGAAGTTCCCCAAGCATAGCAGATACAAGCGATGTCTTTCCCTCCCCAGTACTTCCAACAATTGCCACTAGACTACCCGTTTGTATATCTAAGTTTATGTTTGACAATGTAGGTCTTTCCGACTGCAGCAAGTAAAAGAAAAGTAAATACACGCTCCATAGGCCTGTAAACGAACTGAACATTCAGTGAATCGTTCAAAGGGAAGTCCATTTATTTAATAAATGAGCGAACATGAACAAGAATTTGTGGTTATTTAGTTAAACGAATGAACATGAACACACGTGCTGTTCGTTCATTTACGCTCGTTTATGTTCATTAGTCTGTTTTATAAGTTCGTTAAGTAGCGTTCGCTTATTATTTTTTAGGTCCAACAGATTGATGTTCATGTTTACTTTTAATCGGTGTTCCCTCGGTTTTGTTTTGTTTATCTATGTTCAGTTATGTAGCTATGTTCGTTCGTTAACAGTTCGTTTATCCTCTTGGCATACGAACATGAAGGAGCACGAACACACTTGTTTTTTTTAACGAACAAACACACACAAAAAGAACGTTCGTTAAATTGTATGTGGCCGGTCGTTTGTTAAACGAACAAATACAAAAATGCCCAGTTTGTGTTCGTTCAGTTCTTTTACAAGCCTAACACTCTGAATTGTGAAACTTAAAAATGGTAAAGACAAGACCTTTGAATCCCATGAAAAGGATCCATTTTTAATCGAGATAGCAGGAACCCCTGGTTCTAGAGGTGGGTTTGGAAGAAGAATTCTCTCATCAGCTAGAAGTAGGTCTTCCAAACGTTTCAAATGACACATTGGCATTTACAACCTGCAAATAAAGTTATTTAAATATTGACACTTGAAATGAATATAAAAGTAATAATAATAATTGATTAACTAATTGCACAAAACCTAAGTAATCATATTTGGAAGCATGAAGAGTGGAAAACGTAGGACCGCAAACAAAGAAAGTGATGTGAAGGCTCTGGCAGGTGTCAACTCTCCTCCAAGTAATGTAAACAACCCGAATGAAACCACAATGACCACCACCGGTATACTATTTAATATAAATGTATTCAACTGCAATAATACAATAATTAACAATAACTCGGATCATAATATCAGGTAGAAATATTTAATGTGTACATGATATTTGCTCGGTAACATACCGCTCCTAACATCTGTACTTTTCGAAACCATGATAACTCTTCGGTTCTCACACTTTGAACCTTTTTTTGGAAACTATCCTCCCACGCATAGCATCTGAAACATAAATTAGATCAAACCAATATAATTTAGTTTTTCAAATTGTTTTCATTAACAAAGATGGTACTGTAAAGGAAAAATAAAAAAAAATTAAGAAAGAGACTTAAGCCTGTAAACGAGCTGAACGAACATAAACAGAGCATGTTCGTCTCTGTTTGTTTAACTTTAACCAAACAACAATTAAACGTATGGGGTCTTCTTGTTCGTGTACTTTCGTTAAGAAAATGAACGTGTTCGTTTATGTCCATTCGTTACTGTATAAATGAACGAACATAACTAAGCTATATTAGAACTAGAGTTAATTGTGATGTGGCTGAAAAGTTTAAATGGAAACATTAATGACCGTAAACTAACATAAATGAATGTAAATCAACAAGATTAAATGAACGAATGCTCACGAACATAAATGGAAAAAACGAGAGATGTATTCATGTTCGTTCGTTTGACTAAATGAACGAAAAGAAAATTGGTTCGTATTCGTTCATTTCTTAAAAAAGCGAACTTGTCGTCGAACGATTCATGATCAGTTTACAGAACATTCAGTTCATTTACAAGCTCTGTGTGTGAGTTCGTGTGTGTGTGTGTGTGAGAGAGAGAGAGAGAGAGACTTGACAGTGTCCATGGCAGCTAAGATTTCATTCATGAGACCGATTCTCTTGTCAGTTCGCTGCAGTCCTTCTTTAGACATTCTTTGCATATTGCTGATAACCAAGGTCTGTTTCCAAATAATAAACGTGTTTAAAATAAACTTTACATTCATATTATAATGTATGCATGTGTGAATATCTTTGTACAATTGTACCTGTGTGGGGAACATGAGAACTAGCAATAACGCACCAAGGATTGAAGCGACACCCAGTTGTTGGTAGAGAAGAACCAACGCGATAATGATACGGAAAGGGGCAGACCACAAAGTGTGGAGTGACTGGGATACTTGCTGTTGAAAACACGATAAAAATATTATTCTTCATAAACTAATTAAAATCAATACCCTTACACTCAATGAACCCTTTTATTACATATATAATTTTATCTCTGATTGGTCAAACTGGTAAAGTAACAAAATTAGCTAAAAAGGAAACATTAATGGGTCAAAATTCGCACAAAGTGCATTTCTAATGCACAAAACCTCCTAAATCTTTTGTAATTCAAAATATCATAATAGTTTTTATAATCATATTGGCACACTAATTGTTTATGAACACAAACTTTAAATATTGGACAAAAAGTGTGTATTTGTTTCAAAATATACGACTCAATAGGACACAAATGTTACTGCAACATGCCTGGAGGGATTCAGAATCAGTTGTCATCAAGTTGGTAATCTTCCCAGATGCAATCTTTCTGCGACTCTCATTAGTAAGCCTTAGTGTCTTCCGGAAAACTGCAGCAATCTTGAAAGAAATCACAGGTTCAAACAAAAAAGTATGAAAGATAGCATTTATAAATAGATGATAACAGAAGAAGCGCATGCAGGAATTAAAATGCAACACCTTCCCAAATTATTTTTTTGATATTTTGCATGTCAATTTCCCAAAACATTTCAAAAGAAACAAGCAGTTATGCACATGATGAGAGTCAAGTTGTTACCAGAGTAGAACGAAGGCGGTATCCAACACGCATCACATTCTGAAAATATTGAGCCTCACAGAGCACACCAAGTACCTAAATTGATAACCAGTATAAGTGTATAACTATCTTTAAAATTAAGTTAAAATGATTTAGTGGAAACAGAAGATACATTTCCTTAATTTTACAAAAGAAGCATACAGATCATTTAATTAGAAAAGAATGACACTAATATAAAAGAAAGTTATAGAACTTGTACCACTCCAACAAAAATTAAGAATGCATAGATGTAACCAATCTGAGCTGGAGCACGTTCTTGCATAGCCTGAAAAGTATAAACAGTTAGAACAGAAATTAGGGGAGCTAGTTAAAGATATGAAATGAAATTACAGCAGCTAATAAGTTAGATACAGAGATGCAAAAAAACCTAACTCACCAATTTACAGCAGCTAATAATTTAGACACAGAGATTCAAAAACACAAGCTATCTAACTCACCAATAACAGCTGGTTCAAAATCAGTGGCCCGACAAATTGCGAAAGATCATTGCCAATCTACAAAGAAAATCACCAAGTGTAAGCTAATTGTATTACATTCATAAAACCAAAGAAGAACCATTATTATTTTTATCATATCTAATGTTCATTGCTCGGTTCAATGATAAGGACTCGCGTGACACATTGAGTTCAAAAGATGTCCATATTGCACAAAACTCATCAGAGAGGCAAAATTCATGATATTCAACAATTTTTATTTTCATAGATTTATTTTATTAAGTCAACAATAAATATGTTTCTATATATATTAAAAACATATGAGATTCAAGACTATGAAAATATTCATATGATACCTTCCAAAAGCCTCCCCACCAAAACCTGTAATCAAACAAACATGAAATATTCAAACTTTCTCGATCTTATAAAAAAAATATGTAAAACGACCTACAAAACTTTGTAGCAAAATGTCATTATACAAACCTTCCTCCAAGACTACGATGTAAAGCCCTTAAAAGCCATGGTTTAGGTTTACGAAGCTCTTCTGCCCAATATATTTGGAATCTGAAGGCAAAAATATGTAAATTCATCATTAAGAATGAAAAATAGCATCAGTTAAAAAAAATGTAAGCAGAAACAATAGCATACCTGCTGTTTAGTGTTTCTGTCTGGTCCCATGTATCCAGTTTCCATATATCTTTTTCTGTAAGAGGTCTTTTGTATCCCAAAAGCATGAGTGGATCCATCCAAGAGAAGAAGATACCTAAAAAGAAACATGGAAATATATCATAAATAGATGCAATAAAGTATGTCATCAAAAGGCTAAATAAATGGTTTTGGTAGACAAATTTTTAACATGTAAACTTACTAGATATAATGTTGGTATGCCTCTCGGGACAAATTTGCTCCCTATCAGCAAGTTCTTCATATTCAGCATCATCCAAAGACTCGGCCCGTATCGGGGTATAACCCAGATAAGGATCCAAATTAGGAAGATAGACAAGCAAGCATAGTCCAAACAGAACCTACATCAAAGAATATATTATATATATGAGCTCTTGATAAACCAGTTTACAATCCAAACATACTACAATCATGTTGCATTCCATTATTGATATTGAAAATCAAAAATAGGCTTAAGTAGAAACTAAGTTATAAGAGTGAAATTCTTGATGCTTTTTTAGGGTTTTGATATTATGATGATTAGAAATGCACGTAATCGTGCTGCAACCAAAGAGTTTAACGCCATTATCGATGGTTTTAAATAAAAATTGAAGTTATAATAGTTAGAAATAAAATACAGAATGTTGGACACATATCTCATAAAACTCAAGTCTCTTATAATGGAACCTCCACTTTATTTTCATAAGGATATTATTAATCAATGTTTAGTGGAATTGCTATTTGAAATTAGAACCAAAGGACAATACAATAAGTTCAAAATTACATCAACGAAAGTAACAAAACAAAACAAAAATAACTACACAATATTAAGAACATCTAACCTGTATAGCAACCTCACTGAAAAAGAGATACAGAGCATCTCTGCAAAGAACAAGTTCAATCATGAAATGATGAGTCCACTATATAGTTCTTTGTTCTATTTGCAAGAAACTTCAAGTAATACAGAACATAGGGCAAACCTAGTGTAATATTTTCTCACAGAAAGCACAAGATTGAACAGCACTGCATCTCCAAGCAAAGCATAAACGACACCGAACCTCACAAACCAACGGACTTCATAAACATAAACCATTGTTTCAAGACCGATCATGATCAGCATACAGCACCATGTAAAAGCCTTAATAAGTAAGGTAACAATCTGCAATGATAGATGAAAACAGAAACATATAACTCACACTTGTATGTAATTTGAAGAAAATGTATACAAAAAGAAACAAACCTCATATGGAGCAAGACCAGTCTCTCCATCAACATTGAAAGCTGAAATGCCCATTATCAGTCTAAACAGAGGCTCAGCAGTACAGTACAAAGCCAACAACCCGAGCCAATAATTGTAGAGATTTGACCTCAGTTTAAACCTTCGCACTTTCAAATTCTTCTTTGTAACCCATATCCTGTATATGCAAACTCCCAAAAGAACCAAATGGGAAATACCAGTGACCAAAGAATCAGTTGCACAGGGTGTGTACGGTCCGAATTCATTTTCAATTGCTGTTGCCCACACACCATTTTCCACTGGTCGACAATATGAATCTAAGGGCTTAAAACCCATCTTCCTCTGCTTAAGATGAACCAACTGCCTCTAAATTGTCAGTTCATCTTTTGTTTTTTTCCCCTTCCCTGAAAATCAAGCATCATAAACCACTCAGATTCTTAAGTCTAAAGTTTTAGGTCGTCACATTTATGGGAACTTCAACTGCATGTTTGCAAAGATAAATGAAACTACAACAATAATCAGTTTCGAGAGTTTAGCAAGAACCAATTATGATTGTAATTTTCTAGTCATCTATGATCAAAGTAATTGCAATAGGAGACTCTGCAAGAAATCTGATTATTAAGATAAAATGTGCAATTACTAAACTAGCTATCCAATTGTGATACTTGTAATCCAATAAATCATTTTGAAAACATAAATCCAAACATAACTTTTACATGAGCTCAAATACCAAACTCACACACTCATATCATGCTTTTAGTTGAACATCAGGAAAGGAAAAACATGTGAAAACCACTATTAATTTCTATCTTTGTACTTAGATGAAATAATCCAGAGTAATCATGTGTTAATTCATCCTAACCCTATCTTAAACCCTATAACAATCCAATCTAATCCATTTAAAATTGGTCTTCAAACTATTGAACACCAAATTCAAAAACCACAACTAATTTCTATCTTAGCATCTTTGTATTCACGTTAAAAAAGAAAAACCGTGTAAATCACGTTTGAATTCATCCTAACCCCATATTAAGCCCTAGAACCATCCAATTCAATTAAAACTTAGTCTTCAAACACGTGAACAACACTAAACCGATTCCATTAAACAGTGCAAATCAGTAATAATAATAATAATAATAATAATAATAATAATAATAATAATAATAATCATGAAGGAAGAACAGCAATCGCGTTCAGTTGACGTGTCAAATCGTGTTCATCACCTGTTAATTCATCCTAAGCTTATATTAAACCCTAGACCAATCCAATTCAATTAAAATTTATCTTCAAACAACACTAAACAGCGCAGATCAACGATAATAATAATCATGAAGAAAGAAGAGTCATGGCGTTGAAACTAAGTAACAGACGAACATGAATACTGATGGTTAAGCGTTAGAGTGATTAGCGTAGATACGATACGATCAACAATGAATGAATTAATTACCTGCAAAATTGAGATCTGTGGAACAAGGAGTGACTGCCACAGAAAGAAAATAGATGATGATGATGATTAGGTTAAAAAGGTGAATTTATCGGCGAATATGATTGAATGAATGGACGGATGGAGTTGGAGGAAAGTGACAAACAAAAAGGAAGGTTTTAATCCACACTGATGCTTGCATCTTTTTCTTATCTTCTTTCTGCTCAGGAGTCAACTTCCCATAATATCATCGTCATTTTCATTTTCGCATTAATGTTTTAAACACACGTGACATCAACCTTTCATTTTTTATTTCACTTTACACTAAATGCTTGCTTAACTATCATAGGCTAACAAGTTATACACATAGACACCACTTAAAGTTCATGTGGGACCTTGGGGAAAAAAATGGTTATTACATGTTATACACATCGTATAAGCCACATAAGTTTATTTCCTTGTATGATATGGCGCATTAACACGAAAACAAAAGTGACTGATGTGATTATTAATAAAGTCATATGACTCGTTTGATCATTTTTGATTTGTCAAATACATTTTTACATGAGTGATAATAATACGTAAGTTGAACATGTGGTAGTTGATATGGCGCATAATGAAATCTTGTCATGTACGGGTTTTGCCCCTGTTACACTCTAGATGCCTTCATTATTGAAACTCTTAACTTAGTCACATGATTAGTTATACTTTAGCCATATTACTATATATACAGGGATTTGGATCTCAACATACAGAGGTCGAAATGTATAGCACAAAAAACATTTGCCTCTTTTCTTTTCCATCGTTTTTTTATAGTTTTCAAAGTTCAAATTTTAGAATATTACAACTTATAAATAATTAATAACATGCAAATATGAGCAAATAATTAAAAGTTACTAGTTAGTGCATTAGGTAAGATATTTAGTTAATTAACATTAGTTGTGATAAGGGACGTTTTACCTAAACATTCAATTTTAGATACAAAAACGTAAGAAACATATAATTTACTTCTCCATACTGCATTACAGATTTATTGATAGAGAGAAAGAGAGTGTGATAAGCACTTATAAAAGTGATTTAAAGATTATAGATAACAAAAAATATAATTGTTTATGTAATTCAGTTATGATAGTTATAAAAGTGATTTAAACATTACAGATAACAAAAGATATAATTGTTTATGTAATTCAGTTATGATAGTTTGCTATTTAAGCTTGGTTATTTAATGACTTTTTAGCTTGCGTATAATATTTTGATCCATTTAACTTTAGCAACAAATGGTTATTTTTGATTTTTGGCATATAACAACAATTAAAGTTGCACACCTAAGACCATAGGGCATGCATTCATGCTTCTTAACTTTATGTAGTCATCACATTATATAATTTATCTCATTTCACTCCACCTCACCCTAAGAAAATTGTGACCCCCCTTTACCTCTCTTTATTTTATGTAAATTTGATTCTTAAATTATTATGTGTGTATGTAGAGGATTTTAAAATCCGTTAATATTTTAGCCCACCATGCATTTCACTCTTTAACCCATGAAGGTAATTGTATGCCACTTGTTAGCCACATTAATAAGAGTGAATGTAGTGGGCGACATACTGTTGGTTTTTTAGGGCGATATAGGGTCGAGTTGTGGGTTCTATAATAAAATAAGTGTGTGTGGGGGGGGGGGGTGATTTTTGAGCTGCAAACTAATACACCCCTAAAATAAAAATAGCTCATTTGCTCGTATCAAAAATCTCTCATTTTATAGCCTTCCATAAATATAGAACTATGAATTAAAAACCAAACTTTCTTTCCCTCACACATTTACTATTTATTTTTGAGAGTTTTTATTAACCCAAATATTGGGGGGGTGATTTTTGAGCTGCAAACTAATACACTCCTAAAATAAAAATAGCTCATTTGCTCGTATCAAAAATCTCTCTCATTTTATAGCCTTCCATAAATATAGAACTATGAATTAAAAACCAAACTTTCTTTCCCTCACACATTTACTATTTATTTTTGAGAGTTTTTATTAACCCAAATATTTTTCTCTTCATTTTTTTCGTTCTTTTAACTTCTTTCAATGTACAAACAACATAAATTTCAGTACAACACCCTCGCCAACCGCCGCCTCCATCTTCGGCATTGCCGCACCACGTGGCAGACGGTGCGAGTGTTGGTTCAGAACGGTCGCTGGCCACCACACCACGGCTCGATCGCTAACTAGATTTGGGTCTTAATCTATCATTTTTATTCGTGAATTGATGGATAGGAGAAAAATACATACCACTGACACCACCACCACGTGCGGTCGCCATCACCACCACTGCCACCCATATATGTTTTGGTATAGTTTTTCTTTTATTTCATTTATTAGTGTGCCACAACTAGTGAGTTAACGTGGCCAACCCGTATGCGCGGTTTAACGCTTTCACGCATGTTTTATACGATTTTAACGGTTCTAGCGCAATTTGCAAGGCTCGAAAACTAGTTTTAGGCATAATAACGAGGTTAGTATTTGAACCACAATTAAAGTAGCACTCCAAAGCTGAATATGTACTCTTGACCTTTTCGACCATGACATGTTTTGAGAAAAATACCGAAACCAATTTATGATATTTGTGTAAATGAGCTTTTAACTCAACTATTATCAGAGGGAAAGTGAAGATTTGGACTGCAAATCGCAAGGTCTTAAGTTCGAATCCGACCTTAACCGTGTGTTATTGCATTGGGTCTTCGAACGAGTTTTTCCCGAAACAGAAGATGAAAGGATTAGACTACCAGCGTTGTTAGTGATCAGAAGCATATAAGATCACTTTTGCTATTGGATTACCTCGAATATATGGGTTTTATTTATTGGTCATTAAAAAAAATTGACAAGCACGATCAATCATGTGGGTGTGCATCACATAATCTTCTTATACGTGTCACGTGCACAAGTGACACACACGTATCACTTGATATTTTAAGTCAAAACCGCAAAAGTCACTAGATACGATGTGTGTGTGGTGCGTGGTCCTATCTAGATAAAAATGATTTTATGTAATCGTTTCTATAAATACTTTTAGTTTAATGAAGGGTGCCATATAAAATAAAAGGATTTAATTTGTTTTCACATATTAATCACATACCTTGATTTAATTTAATTAAAAGAACTAACGGAGGTAGCCATAGATGATGAAAAGTATGACCAGAGTGATTTTTTAAAATATTATGATGGAGCATAGCTGATATAAATATAAAACATGTTTTATGTAATTTTATCTTTATTTTCAAATAACACTCTACTTAGGCATACGTCTGACAAGAGGTGAGTGTCATCACGTAGACGTCATATAAGCAGACAAGTCAATAGATCACTCATCGTTATTATAGGGTGATATTTTTTATTATTTTTCTTTAACAGAAATAACTTTTATTATTTAATTGAAATGCCAATCTAATGCGTCAAACGACTCAAAAGTCAAACCTGTGAAAGTTGTTTACAAGATCAAAATATTGTATTTAGAGCAACTCGGTTTTTGTTAAAATTTATATTAGATGTTTAAAGAAAAATGAAGAGGTAGGTCCCAGCAGAGCCCAGTTGGTCCCGCAAGACTCACCTTGAACAGGGACGTCTGCGCAAAGGCCATCTGCTCCCGCAGGACCCACCATGCTCAGAGAACCTTACGCGCAGTACGCAAGCTGTACACGCAGGGAAAGCCTCCCAATGGTGAAGTACCCCGCCTGTTCCCGCAGTTGCGGATACAAGCCATCAGGGAAGGCTACCCGCAGACAGCAGGGCTACACGCACAAGACAATAGCTACTTCAGTAGTCACATGAAAGAATGAGCAAGGCGGGAACAATCCCGCCAAAATGAGCCAGTCCGTATGATTCTGAAAGATCTTTTGTACTATACCTACCAAGGTATGGATAGGACAGACAATCTGACCAGAACAGCCCATGAGCCAATCACAGGGTGACAGCTCACCGACAACAGTACGAGGAGGAGCACCCTCTAGTACTGTTTGTCACTATTAGCCGCTGCCTACTCACCAACTCTTACTGAGGGGCATGCGCAACCTACAGTTGGTAGAACAGTGTTACTGTTGGCCGTAACCTATTCACCAACCAGCATGGTCTGCGTATAATCCACAGTAGGTGGGACGTGCATAATCTACAGTTGGTGGAATAGTGCAGCCGACTTTGTTACTGTTGGCCGTAATCTATCCACCAACCAGTATGGCCTGTGCATAGTCCACTGTTGGTAGAACAGGAATACTATTCAGCCGGCTGTACCTTCTAGGAAACCTACCTTCGGCTATAAATACTCCAACATCTTGGAATGGTAAGGGCATCTGATATCTCAATCTTATCTAGCAATCTCTTAATATACTCTTATATTCAGAGCAACCTAGTCTGATTCTCACGCCGGAGGGTGGTCACAAGGAGGAACCCCCCCCCCTTTCTCAGTGACGAGCTTACGATGTCTGTTTTGCAGGTCTCCTGAAGAACAACCTTCTCAGCTAGATCTCATCCGTGGGAAACATTACCTAACCCCCAGATTATCTATAATCTGTCCAGGGTTCACTTAGTGTTTCTTCATTGGCGCCATCCGTGTATAAAAGCTAGAACTAATTTAGTTTTTTTAAATTTTCTGAAGAAATGGTTAACGTTACTCCGGTCCAAAGGCCAGTAACCGACCAAGAAACCCCGGTAACAACCCCAGCAACTGGGGGGAACACCGGCGGTTATACAATCCTTACGAACACTACCCCGACTACCCAAGCCGGGGCAAGTGCAGTAAATATTCCACTGGGGTTCACCGATACCCAGCTGGAAAAACGAACGAGGGTCCCTCGCCAAACACTAGATCAAGTGAAGGTGTGGGCCGAAGCACGTCAGAAAGAGTTCCAAGCTGAATTGGACGAACGCTTGCGTTCGGTTCAACAGGCTGACGAATTCGGCAGTACTCGCCAACACCTCATTATGAACAGCGAGGGCGAGTACTCAGACGACGAGAGGGAGGAGTCCGATACCGACGCAAACCCTCGCCATAAGGCGAAAGGGAAGCGTAAGGAAACGGACTCCCAGCCAAAAAGGAATTTTGGGGAAGCCTTTAAACCAACAAATGCGGAGAGAAACCCGCGTGACTTCTCCAAAACCTTTAGACCAACTGCTACGAATGCAGGAAAGTCAAAATTTGCAAGGGACATTGCGGAAGCAATCGCCCCGAGAAGTGCCAAACAAATGTCCAACATTGGCACTTATGATGGTCTATCCGACCCAGACGACCATTTGAATAGGTTCATTGCGGGGGCTACCGTCAGCAACTGGACGGAACCCACGTGGTGCTACATGTTCCAGATGACTCTGGTCGGAGCGGCCAGGGCATGGTTCGATCGTTTACCGATCCACCACATATATGACTGGGCGGACTTTCAGAACAAGTTCAGCCAGCACTTCAGCCAACAGAGGAAGTACACTGAAGAGCAGTGGACAATCCTCAACTGCGTGAGAGAGGAGGATGAATCCTTACTAGACTTCATCACCCGCTTCAACTCCAAAAAGCTAAGTCTCGGCAACATAAGTGAGGATCTGGTTCGCGCCGCCTTCATCCAAGGCGCCGAATACCCAGAACTTATCCGCACATTGACGGGTAAGGATGGCATGCCATCAACATGGGATGCCATCATGACGGCGGCAAAGCGCTTTGCCGAGACGGAAAAGCAACTGGGAAGGGATCTTCCCCAGAGTACACACCTCTACACGCAGAGGACAAGAGAGAACAATGTCCGGATCGCCCGGCAGAACAAAAAGAGGAGGCTAGGTATTTGGCAGTCAAGGGTAAACTTTGACACCTCATCCAGCTCTCGCCCTCTTGTTGGCGGAAGGGACAACACACACCCTTCAAACCGAAAACACCGGTGGACGCCACTCACCAAGAGCGTCACGGAGATATTTGCCACGGAAAAATTGCCATGGCCAAAAGCCCCATTGATCCGGCAGAAACCTAATGCGGATCAAAGCAAATCCTGTGATTTCCACGGGACAAAGGGTCATGGTACTGAAGAGTGCACATCCTTGAAGGATATTGTTGAGACATTTGTCAAGGATGGAAGACTTGCACATCTCGTGGCATCAATCAGGAAGGGAGGAAGGAATGACAACCGGTACAGAGGTAACGGACGAAAGCCCGTCGACATCAGCATCAACATGGTTCATGGCAAGGTCAGAGGAAGAAAAAGACGAGTGACAGAACCATGCGCGTGGAAGGAAGCTGAGGTGCGCTTCCCGCGAGTGCAAGGAGGCCCCAGCAAAGAAGGTCCCATCGTCATCAGAAGCCAGCTGGGGCATTACATCACTTCCCGCACTCTTGCTGACAACGGCGCTTCGTCGACAGTGATGTACAGGCAGTTCTTTGATAAGCTGGATGATGAAGACAAAGAACGCTTGGAAACGGTCTACGCTTCAATGGAAGGGTTTGACGGCAGTACAGAAACCCCCTGGGTATCCTATCTTTCCCCGTTACTCTTACCGATGGGAATCATTCACGCACAGAAGACGTGGATTTTGTCGTGATGAAAAAGCCACACCACACGTACGACATCCTATTCGGAAGAGACGGGATGGCAAGATTCAACGCCGTGGTATCTTCAGTCCACGGCATGATGGGATGGCCAACAGCTGAGGGTGTAGCGATGATCACTGGCATTCCCCAGGTATGCATCGCATCTGTCTCATCTAAACCCAAACCGAAAATGGCTAAACCAACCATCACCGAACCGGAAAAATGGGCCTTCAATGGCAAATACCCCGACCAGGCAGTTACCATTGGACCAACAATCGTTGATCCCACCCGCACCCTACTCAAACGCTTACTGCAGAAAAACGCTGACATCTTTGCGTGGGCACCAGCTGACATGACTGGTGTACCCCGAAGTAAGGCGGAGCATAAGCTCAAGTGCGATCCGGCTGTTACGCCAGTCGTACAAAAGCGCAGAGTAATGGGGCCTGAACAAACTAACGCGTGTAGAACCCAAGTCAAGGAACTCCTTGACGCAGGCATCGTACGCGTTAGTAGATATCAAACATGGGTTGCAAATCCCGTAATGGTACCGAAGAATGACAAACAATGGCGCATGTGCATAGATTTCAAAGATTTGAACAAAGCATGCCCCAAAGATTGTTATCCGTTACCAGAAATTGATCTTAAGGTGGACTCGTTGGCACCATTTCGCCTTAAATGCTTCTTGGATGCGTATAAGGGGTACCATCAAATCCACATGGCCGTAGATGACCAGGACAAAACCGCATTTCGGACACCCGATGGTACATTTTGTTATAAAATGATGCCATTCGGACTTAAGAATGCAGGGTCCACGTACCAACGACTGATGGACAAAGAGTTTCATGCCCAAATCGGGAGAAACTTGGAAGTCTATATGGATGATTTGGTCATCAAAAGCCCCGAGCCAGAAGCGATGTTGAAAGACATTGAAGAAACTTTCAACACGCTCAGAAAGATAAACATGAAGCTCAACCCGAGCAAGTGTTCATTTGGGATGGAAGAAGGGAAGTTCTTGGGAGTCATTGTTACTAAAGATGGCTTCAGAGCGAACCCTGAAAAGGTCGAAGCCATTGTTAAAATGGAATCACCTACCACCATCAAACAGGCTCAGACACTGAATGGACGACTAGTCGCACTTAATCGCTTTTTGGCAAACCATGCGGATAAGTCGTTTCCTTTCGTGTCAACATTGAGAAACTGCTTAAAGAAAACGCACTTCCGCTGGACACCAGAAGCGGAAGCAGCTTTTCAGGAGATTCGGTCACGCCTGATCGAACTCCCAACACTTACAGCACCACAAGCGGGAGAGGAGTTAATCCTATACCTTTCCGCAACAGATAGAGCAACCGGGGCAGTCCTGCTAATAGAACGAAAAGGCATCCAGATGCCAATCTATTATGTTAGCCGTGTACTAACAGACGTAGAAACCCGGTACTCTACCCTCGAAAAATTGGTCTTAGCACTTATACACGCTTCACGCAGGTTAAGACGATATTTCCAGGGCCACCCAATCACCATTCTCACAAACTTCAAACTCTCAAACGTTCTAGGCAAACCCGAATTATCGGGACGTCTAGCCAAATGGGCAATTGAATTGGGAGAATATGCAATTAAGTACAAGCCAAGACCAGCCATAAAAGGCCAGGTCCTGGCCGATTTTATTGCAGAAGTCCCCGCTTTGCGGGAGAAAGAGTGCCAGGAGGAGGCTCAACCTTCCCCAGCACAGGACATCAATGATGTCTGGCGACTCTACACTGATGGAGCAGCTAGTAACGAGGGTTCAGGCGCAGGGTTAAAATTAACCAACCCAGCAGGCAAAGAATATACTTACGCTATTCGGTTGGATTTTCCAAGTACGAATAACGAAGCCGAATATGAAGCATTCTTGGCCGGATTGAGAATTGCGCGTAAGATGGGAGTGAAAAACTTGGAAGCCCACGTGGATTCCATGCTGGTGGCCAACCAAATAAATGGGACGTACACGGCTGTGAACGACACAATGGCCCTGTACCTCGCCCAGGCAAAAACCCTTATGCGTGATTTTAATGATTGTAAAGTCATACACGTCAAGCGCAGCGAAAACAAATCTGCGGATGCGTTAAGCAAGCTTGCATCACTAGCCTTCACCCACTTGGGAAAGGACATCCGCAGTGAACTCCTCGAAGCACCATCAGTCCCGCACAAGGAAATTTGTGTCATCCAAACCGGTACAGAAACGTGGATGACACCAATAATAAATTACCTTGCAGCAGGAACACTACCAGAGTCAAAAACACAGGCAAGAAAACTACGCTGTAAAGCACTGAATTATCAACTCGTCAATGACATCCTTTACAGACGTAACTTTCTTGGCCCACTCTTAAGATGCGTGGACAACCAAGATGCTGACTACCTCCTAAGGGAAGTACACGAAGGCATCTGTGGAGTACACGCAGGTCCCCGCGCTGTTGTAGCCAAGCTAAACAACGCGGGATACTTTTGGCCGGGGATGCATACGGATGCACTGGCATACATCAGAAAATGCAGGTCTTGCCAGCTTTACGCACCCAACACGCACCGCCCGAAGAATGAACTTGTTCCAGTCACTTCTTCATGGCCATTTCAGAAGTGGGCCATCGATGTGACAGGCCCATTTCCTACAGCAGCAGGAAATGTTCAGTTCCTAGTGGTAGCCATCGACTACTTCACCAAGTGGATAGAAGCAAAACCTTTAGCCCAAACAACCGCGAAACATATCAAAAAATTTATTTGGGAATTTATTATTTGTCGTTTTGGACTTCCACAGAATTTGGTGAGCGATAACGGCACCAACTTTGCTGACAAGAAGCTACAACAGTGGCTAAAAGAACTTCAAATCACCCACACCTTTACCTCAGTGGCACACCCGCAAGGTAATGGTGAGGTGGAAAGAGCAAATAAGAGCATTGTCGAAGGCATCAAGAAGAGACTATCGGAACACAGATCCGGCTGGGTGGACGAGCTTCCGCACGTCCTTTGGGCGAACAGAACGCTGAAGAAGGCCAGTACGGGAGAAACCCCGTTCAGCCTCACTTATGGCACTGAAGCCATGGTCCCGGTCGAAATTGGTCTACCCTCACCAAGGGTCTTGAGTCAGCCAGAAGACAATGATGCGGAAAGACGGTTGGATCTTATGCTAACCGAGGAACGCAGAGACTTAGCCGCAGTGCGTGAAGAGAACTACAAACGACAAATGCAAAAGTACTACAACACGCGGGTAAAACTCTGCAACTTCAATATAGGAGACTACATACTGCGTAACAACGAGGCTTCAAACCAAGAGCGCCCGGGAAAGCTGGCCCCGGTCTGGGAAGGGCCATACATTATCAAAGAAGTCCTGGGAAAGGGCGCATACCGGCTCGAAAGGCTCGATGGCACTCCCATCCCAAGAACATGGAATGGAGCTCAATTACGCAAATGTTATATGTAGATCAATTCCAAAAATTGTAAAGAAAAGGCCTAGAGCCACTTCTAATGGAAATGATTCTCCTTTCATAATGTGTTTACCTTTATACTTATGAACTTCCCACCGGTGCCGGTATTTACCACATAAACGGGAAGAAGTAAGTCGTTACGTGTGGAAGGCGGCAAAACCCGCATAAACACAACGTTAAAAGGGAAACCTACACGCAGGTCAGATGTAAGTAAAGTTTAGCCATCCTTGTAAGTGCAAGTGACGGTCTTACCCGCACAATCACGAACAAGGAAGCAAAACTTCAACCTATCATCTACCACGTTCAAAGGTTATCCTAAAAAAAAAAAAAAAAAAAAAAGATGAGGAAAACCTACACGCAGGTCAGATATGGGTAAAGTTTAGCCATCCTACTAAGTGCAAGTGACGGTCATACCCGCACAATCACGAAAGAGGAAGCAAAACTTCACACCTATTATCTACCACGTTCAAAGGTTAACTTATCCTCAAAGATAAGGTAAACCTACACGCAGGTCAGATATGGGTAAAGTTTAGCCATCCTACTAAGTGCAAGTGACGGTCATACCCGCACAATCACGAAAGAGGAAGCAAAACTTCACACCTATTATCTACCACGTTCAAAGGTTAACTTATCCTCAAAGATAAGGTAAACCTACACGCAGGTCAGATGGTAAAGTTTAGCCATCCTACTACGTGCAAGTGACGGTCCTACCCGCACAATCACGGAAGAGGAAGCAAAACTTCACACCTATCTACCACGTTCAAAGGTTAACTTATTCTAAACACTTGGAAAATTGCTAATTTAAACTAAAGTATGTAAGTCATATAACGTTTATAAAGCAAGGAATCCAATGAATCAAGCGGTCTTAGCCGCGCAAAGATTTACATTTCATAAATATTCGTTACAAGAATGGCCGGGTAACTACCCGCCTACAAGAAAGTAAATCTATACAAACTAAATCTATCCTAGCAGCGGGAATGGGATCTTCAGGATCAGGCTTCAGGGCCACTTCCACTTGGACCAGCGCCGTCAGTAGAGCGTGGCTGTTCAAGGAAAGCCTTAAGGATAGGCAGCCCATCATCAGCAGCAGCAATTTCATTCACCTTCTCCACCACCGGATGCGGGAAGGCGGCGTATTGATTTACTGCTTGGTCATATATGGCTTCGGTATCTACATTGTACAAAGGGAAGTTGGATGGCGGGACGCCTTTCTCAACAAACCCTAGACCAAGCAGGAAGCCGACCCGTTCCCCATCCTCGTGAGAAGCGTTGAGGGCTGCGCTCATTGCATCGTCGTAAGATGTCTCTGAGAAGACCCGATGCACAACCTACAAAAGAAAATATAAGTGTCAACACCCTATTTACAAAGAAGAGCGTGAAGACATGAAGATAGACATACCTGAGACAACGCTTCTCGAAGAAGCCATTCCTTGGCAACCAGAGCTTCTTTAAGGGCGGCTTGAGCTTGGGTACAGGCGCGTTCGGCTTCGCTTTTGTTAAGGTTGGCAAGTAGCACTTCCTTTGCGGCAGCCTCTTCGACGCCCTTAAGCTTCCGCTCGGTATGGTCAAGCACGCCCCTAAGCTTCCGCTCGGTATGGTCCAAGATCTCCTGGAGCTTCTTGGCATCTTCCATCGCCAAGGCATCATGAGCACGTTGGAGAGCCTCTAATTTGGCCTTGAGCTCCTCGTTCTCCATGCGTAAAGGCTCAGCAACGGCTTCAGCCTTGGTGGCCCTCTCGGTCGCGTTCCTCGCAGTCTCCTTAGCTAGCCGAAGCTGTTCGTTAACAGCTTGGGCAGCCTTGGAGCGGGCCTCGAGTCGCGCTTGAACCTCAACCTCGAGGGCCTTGAAGGCCTTCTCCTTCTCCGCAGCCACTGCGGTTAGTTTTTGGTTCTCCTCCCGGAGAGCACGCGCCTGAGATACTTCTTTAACGCGAGCTGCTTTCAACTTGTCGTTTTCACGACAAAGCAGCTCGACGCGTGGCTGCATCCGGGCCAGGAGAACCCGAAGCTCGTTGGTTAGCCTACCCTCCTGGTAGCTAACCATGGCTTCCCCCAACGCACCATGGGGAGCAGCGTGGCGAGCCCAGTCCACGCACTCCACAGGTGTGCGAAGGGTTGTTCCTCGGCGAATGTTCCATCTTGGAACATACACTTCATTGGAATCCGACACTGCAAAAGAAAACAAGCAGTTAGGAAAAGATGATAAAAAATACATAAAGGCCAAAAGAACCCTACGCACCTGTAGGGTCGATCACAGGCCGATAACCACCGAACCCATCACCTGAACCTAAGGGAAATCCATCCAAAAGGTCAGGCAGATGGGAAGGTAACAAAGATTGGTGAGAAGCCCCGCGCATACCTGAAGGTCCGGCCGTCGAGGCCGATGGCGGGGCGGCATGGTTTCCGCCGCAGTCGATGGCGGAGGCATGGTGTCCGCCGCGGTCGCCACCGCAGAGTCAGCAGCAACAGTAACCGCCAGCTCGGTGAAGGATGCTGTAAAAATCGCACTCACCACCGGCGGTGACGTCATCTCGGCTGGAACAGTCGGCTCAAAGGAGTGAGCAACTGGACCAGCGGAAGCAGGCGCAGGCGCCTGGGTCGACGCCTCAGGTAGGCTGACCGAGCCTACCGTCATTGGCGGAGAGGTACTCCCCTGCGCTCCACCCTGGAATGCGTCAACATCCACGTCTGCACAAGAAGATAAGTGTCAATAAATTTATAAAGGGAAATCTACAAAGATAAGAATGTTTGTACTTACGGGTTTTCTTGAGCTTGAACGTACGGACGGGCGGGGACGAACCCGATGGAGCCGGTCTCTTGATGCCGGTCACCGTCGTCGTCATTGGTTCTCCGGAGGTAACAGTCGTGGCCTCCGGAACAGTGGTCTTCTCACCACCGGGGTTCCCCGCCACCTCTTCACTATCTGACTTAGTGTCAGATAGGAGCACTGGATCGGCTGTGGAGGCCGCCTTCTCCTTCCCTTTCCCGCCGGCAGCCCTCTTCTTCCGCACTAACGGAGGACCATCTGCGGATTCCTCAGAAGAAGACAGGATGTCAGGAATTCCAGCAGCGGGTACAGCACTGAGGGGTGGAGGAGAGAATAACGCCTTACCTGGCCGCCGGTGGCTCAGGATCTCGTGGCCCAGCGGATAGACCTCCACAAACCGATCCGCTGTTTGCTCCAGGATGGGTAACTCGTTCTCGTCAAGAGCACGAGTACCCACCCGCACAGGATCGTCAGCTTCCCGCGGGTACAGGAGCGACTCCAAATTGTTCCCCTCTGAAAGAAAAGAAACAGTTAGAAGACAAACTCATATCAGCAAGAAAGACAAGACATACCATAAGGAGTAGAGTTCAAATCGTATTCGAGAAGGATGGGAACCTGAGACGCCTCCTTCCATACCCGGCTCATCCCCAGCATCACCATCCCGGACTCCGCAAACCGGTAAACCGGAGATTGGACCCGGGATATCTTCGCAAACCATTCCGCCTCCTGGTAGTTGGTGGCGTGGTGGCTCGGAATTGCTTGGCCATTTTTAAACTTCATGGCAATGGGGATGGCGCAGGCAGAAATGTAGAAGAACTCCCGCTTCCACGATCGGAGACTGCGCTCGGTCGCGCAAATCTTCAAACCCTTGATCCGGGTTGTCAGGGTGTACCACCCCTGGATGCACCTCCAAGTATAGAAGGTCATCAGGCGGTCCACATAGGGCTCAATGCCCAGAATCCGGCACACCCACTCGAAATGGCGAATCTTGGCGATCGCCATGGGGTGCAACTCGGTCAGATGAACACCGTGCCTCTCAAGGACACGGTAAACAAACTTTGTCAATGGGAACCTAAGATTCCCATAGACAAAGAATGCTGCATAAACCCCGATCTTGCCTCTGGGGGCATCGTACACGGTCTGATGGGGTTCAGGAAACTCAGGCTCGAAAGGATCGAGCATGAACTTCCTAACAACATACCGGTACTGATCGCCGGGCAGAGCACACTGGCACTCACCAGCAGTACTCTTATCATCGGCCGAAGACTCAAGATCACGAGAAGACATTTTGCAGAAAGAAAGCGATTTCGGGAAAATGCTTGCCTGAAAAGGGGAGTATTTGCCGGAAATCGCTAAGAAGAAGAAGAGAAGGGTGAAGGTGTGGATTGCAAAGAGCCCTCTCCCCCTTTATATACTAATCGCAATTAATGCGATGAATTTAATGCGGAGGAGAGAGAAATCGAATGTGCAATGAAACTATGACACGTGGCAAAAAGCAGGCTGGCAACAGCTGTTGACAGGACGCGTACCATTAATTTCGCGGCCACGCGCCCGAAAAATCGCGCCCACGCGCCTGAAAAAGCGTCTAGAATGACCATGTACTGTCACGTCACCATAACTTCCTGCACGTCCTGACACAGTCAGAAGAAACCGTCGCACGACGTTTCAGATGTTTGGACTGTTCCTATCTTTCCACCAACTCTTCGAATTTCGAAATTCAAAATTCAAAATTCAAAAAAGATTCAAAAGTAAGCGGGAAAATACCCCTTACCTTGGCAACCAAGTAACCGTAAGACGGATGCGGGTACAGTGTTAAGGCAAAACCCTTCACATACCTAGCACCCGCAGGGAATTGAAGCCAAGAATAACTTGGCAACCAAGTAACCATAAGACGGATGCGGGTACAGTGTTAAGGCAAAACCCTTCACATACCTAGCACCCGCAGGGAATTGAAGCCAAGAATACCCCGGCAACAAAGTAACTATAAGACGGGTGCGGGTACAGTGTTAAGGCAAAACCCTTCACATACCTAGCACCCGCAGGGAATTGACGCCAGGGGTACCTTGAAAGTAAAGTAACTGTAAGACGAGCGCATGTACAGTGTTAAGGCAAAACCCTTCACATACCTAGCGCTCCGCAGGGAATTGAAACCAAGAAGGATCTTCTGGGCAATTCTTGTGGAAACGGAAATAACATCCCCGCATAGCGGGAACGTCGAGAACTACATTGTTTGAGGCTCCAGGATGGAATTGGTGGTTTTAACATAATTGATCACTATGTTCAAAACTACCAAAACCTCAGGGAGAATCCACACAAGTGGGACTCAACGCTCCTGACTTGCGAAGAGGTTACATACCTACCCGCATCATACCCAAAGATCAAGCAAAAAAATCGGGAATTTTTGCAAGTGACATTAGGAAACCCGCGGGAAGAATCTCCACGGAGAACCTTAAAACTAAAAACCTTTTTCAAAACCCCTTAAAGTCCAAAAGTTCACCTCACTTTATTAAACATTCATGAGAAGAACATTGGACTGGGGGGACTTGAAGAGGTAGGTCCCAGCAGAGCCCAGTTGGTCCCGCAAGACTCACCTTGAACAGGGACGTCTGCGCAAAGGCCATCTGCTCCCGCAGGACCCACCATGCTCAGAGAACCTTACGCGCAGTACGCAAGCTGTACACGCAGGGAAAGCCTCCCAATGGTGAAGTACCCCGCCTGTTCCCGCAGTTGCGGATACAAGCCATCAGGGAAGGCTACCCGCAGACAGCAGGGCTACACGCACAAGACAATAGCTACTTCAGTAGTCACATGAATGAATGAGCAAGGCGGGAACAATCCCGCCAAAATGAGCCAGTCCGTATGATTCTGAAAGATCTTTTGTACTATACCTACCAAGGTATGGATAGGACAGACAATCTGACCAGAACAGCCCATGAGCCAATCACAGGGTGACAGCTCACCGACAACAGTACGAGGAGGAGCACCCTCTAGTACTGTTTGTCACTATTAGCCGCTGCCTACTCACCAACTCTTACTGAGGGGCATGCGCAACCTACAGTTGGTAGAACAGTGTTACTGTTGGCCGTAACCTATTCACCAACCAGCATGGTCTGCGTATAATCCACAGTAGGTGGGACGTGCATAATCTACAGTTGGTGGAATAGTGCAGCCGACTTTGTTACTGTTGGCCGTAATCTATCCACCAACCAGTATGGCCTGTGCATAGTCCACTGTTGGTAGAACAGGAATACTATTCAGCCGGCTGTACCTTCTAGGAAACCTACCTTCGGCTATAAATACTCCAACATCTTGGAATGGTAAGGGCATCTGATATCTCAATCTTATCTAGCAATCTCTTAATATACTCTTATATTCAGAGCAACCTAGTCTGATTCTCACGCCGGAGGGTGGTCACAAGGAGGAACCCCCCCCTTCTCAGTGACGAGCTTACGGTGTCTGTTTTGTAGGTCTCCTGAAGAACAACCTTCTCAGCTAGATCTCATCCGTGGGAAACATTACCTAACCCCCAGATTATCTATAATCTGTCCAGGGTTCACTTAGTGTTTCTTCAGAAAAGCAAAATCTTACAATTTGTGTTTTTTAACTAACAAGTACAAATTATTTGATAAAAAAATTAAATTACATGTTCAAAGAAACATTATAATAAAATATAAAAAAAACAAATGCAAGGTGTCTTCAATTGATTGGCTATCTCGGTTGACATAGATGACTCACATTCGTAACGACACTCACAAGGTGTCAGCTCATGAACCACTCACACAAGACGGGTGTGGTTTTCTTGTGAATGTGAACTTATGCGACGCTATCACCCAAACCTTTCATGGACCATAACACTCGCCCTTATATATGGGTTTGATAGATTGAGTGGGTTGGCCGGTTTTACTGATTTTCGATTGAACCATTATTTTAGTTTTTTAATTAAATACATAGGGTTGTTCTTAAACTTTTAAAATAATGAAGTTAGCCTCTAATTATACTACACGTATAACTAATGATCCAAAAAACTTAATAATAACAACTAACAACAATAATACCAAAGGTTGAGACGATTGTCTTGGTTTACGTTGCCCATTGCCCATTTCAAATTTCAGATTGTCAGTCGAAATGTAATAAATCATTAAATTGTCAAAACTGAATCGTGAATTGTACTGTATAAATCTCAAACGTATTAATTTTTTTTGTTTAGATAATTCAGTTTGTTTCAACTATTTATAAATATCCCTAAATCAAAATATAACCATTAATGAATAATTCTACTATGTTAGGTTTTGATACTCGCTATACTTTTCGACTATGATATGTTTTGAGAAAAATCCCGAGAGCAAATTCTGATACATATTCCCGTATTATATAGGTGTCACACACGTGTCATTTGAGATGTGAGGCAAAACTCACTCACTAGGTACGATGTTGGTGTGTGTTGGCCCCTAGTCCCCCATCCAGTAATTTATCTCACTAGTGGTGTTTAATGTTTATTATTTGGTTTTAAACCATAATACTAAGGTTCAAAACTATTTAAAACCAAACCAAACTACATACTTGGTTTTCGGGGTCAAACAGAATTATGTATTTAGTTTTTGAGTTTAGAGATATGATTCTGGTTCGAATTGGATAATATATTACAGTCATAAGTTTTGTCATTCAGCTAAGGTCTCAACTTAGCTGGGTTTCATTTTGAACTCAGTCAAGAAGCAAATAATGTTATAACTACAACAACAAATAAATAAATAAAAGGTTATTTAGTTGAGGACCCAACTGAATTCAAACTTCGTTTTCAGTTTGCTTTTTAACTATCAAAATTCGATTGGGTTTTCAATTTTCGGTTTAGGCAAAAAAAAAAAAAAAGGAAAAAGAAAAAATTCAAAACCAAATAAACCAGAAATCAAAACTATAAATACCCAATACCTATAACTATGAGCTCATATTTTTAAGTATTAAAAATGAGAGTTTGGAATACGACTTGCCGACTTGGGGATAAATGCTTAAAAACTCCTCACATAAAATATTACTAGTTAATCTCATCATATTAAGCCATGCTTGGATAGTAAGTAAAAGATATATATATTTTATAATCTCATGTGACGAGTGAAGGTGAAATCTGAAACGTAAGACAGGATCTGACGGAGAATGTTAAGAGGATACGAGAGGTGAAAATTGATATTTAAAACTCCATAAGGTTGTATTAGTATTTAATATATAACCGTACAAATTTAGTATTAGTATAGTATATTAGTACTAAGTATTAGTTATATCATAGTTTTCAAGGATGAAATTTGATGTCAACTATAGAGACAACAAGACACAACTGGAATTGAGGAAATCAATTGCAAATTGCAATTATTAACTAGTCATTTTCAAGATATTCGTCAAACTACAAATCTATTTTGATTAAATAATAATATTATAATAATTTAATATTTGTTAAACTTAACATTAGTTTAAACTTTAAACTACTTAACAAAGTAACAACTATATATTGAATTCACGTATATTTAGAAAATTTTGATAAGAATAACTAAGAAACAAAGAAAAATACTTTGAATATACATGTTGAGGAATAATTAAACCAAGCGTTAAACGTATTTAAACTTCTTAATTTATCATGAAAACTACACATAAGGTTTTTAAAAATACCTTAATAAATATGCTAGGTTTAAACGAATTGTAAATAAAAATAGGAGAAGTGGCGGAACCAAACTTTTCAACCGGAAGGTCAGAATAAAATTTTAACCAAACAATCATTAATCAATTAACGCATAGCCTGACCACCAAAAGTTTCATTTTTATAAAACCCCGAAGCATCAACCCTTCTATAATTATTACAATTATTAGTATTTAGTATTTAATGAACTTAATAAAACCTTAGTGTTTGCTTAAAGTTCTTTTAATATACATTTTGTAAAATAACATTTGACATAATAAGAAAATACGCCCCAAGTCATATAATTTTTTAGAAATTCTAACGTGAACTATAATAAAATAATAAGCATTAAATAAAAATAATGACAAGTAAATGAAAATGTATAAAATATATAGTAAAGATACGTGAGTGAAAAAAATGATGTAACATAAAAAGTTAATAACATATTAATAAAAGTATAATATATTTTAAAGTTTTTTAATAGCGAGTGATATGTGGTAGTATTTTCAATTTTGTGTACCGTTCCATACTTTCACAACCTACTTTTTCACCTTTATTATATATTATTTTATTAATATTTAGTGCGTATTATGTATTTTATCTCCCTTTTTTTAACAACAAAAATATATTAAAAAGTTGTTGGTTAGAAACTAAGCAGTTAATGCGGAAAAATATCAGATATCGGTTATCGCAGTGAGATATCGGTAATTTTAATATCATGTAAAATTCATATATATAGCAAGTTAACACTAATAATTTAGTATAACCTCCTAGCAATAACAAATTAACCCTTTGTAAATTGCAAAACACTAACAATCGTAGCAAGTAAGAATTGATTAAGACTTAAAACAATAGCATTAACCACTAAAATTGATAATTAAGACTTAAAACATTGATATCCGGAATATTGGTGATATATCGGTCAATATCGCTGATATTATCGATACCGATATTCTGAAACGATATTCTGACTTATATATTGTCAAGGGACCGATACCCGATATATCATTGATATATCGGTGATATACATTTTCTATTTTCTATTCACTCAGGATCTGGCCTGGTCGACCCGATCATGATATTTCACTCAGGATCTGGCCTGAATCGACGATATCGACTGCATAGGTTAGAAAAAGGTAACCAAGCATCAAACAATTACATCAAAAGCACAGGGTTTTTTAACCACTCGGCCCAGAAAACTTTTAATATATTGTTCCGACTAACTATCCAAAAAAAAAAAGAAATGTGAAATCGAGTAAAAAATAAGATCGTCTTCAAATCGTTAGCCTTGAAAATAAACTAATTCCGAGTCTTCCAGATCACCCACCGTTACATAAAAATAATACCTTCCACCCTTTTTTTTTCTTTTAGAAAGCTTAAGGGAATCTAATCAGACTGACATATTTTTTGGCTTTAATACTAAGGGACCGTAAATATCTAGCCAATCCATAATCGATCTCCAAGCACGAGAAGCGATATAATAAGTGGCAAATAAGTGCTCCATGGTTTCTAACTCATTCGCACAAAAAGGGCACATAATAAAAGGTATATCTATACTCTTATTAGAAATATTCTTCAAGCGGTACGTTTTTCATCTTTTCCTTGTTTTTCTGCAAACGATACCAAAGGCCGAGTTCGTTGGCCGAAAAAACAAAAGACCATTCATATTAACCCGTCTACACTTCTATATCATGTAATTTGAAGGGTCAAATTCTAACAAAGTTTCTCCGTAAAATATCCCGATTAACAAAATTTCAATCGTTGGAGGGGCAACGGACCCAACCCCACCCCCCCCCCCCCCCACCCCTATATATTATTATAGGTTTTTTGAAACATATTTAAAGAACCTTATAGTAAGTTAAACATATGTTCCTAAAAGCACATGTGGTATGTCTATGTTCACCCGTCAAACAAGCGTAAGTTGAAGATTTAACTATGCTTCCAAAGAATTAGACGTTACATCTATTCTATAAGGAGTAAATATCTATACTTATATGTAGTCAAACATGACAAAATTTGGGTCACAACTTTAGTTGTAATATGTTATCCAACAATTGAACCAACAACATCACCGCTTATGCAATCATTATTGAACCTAAATTATTAATCTTATCGGGTTAGCATGTTTAATAAATAATTTACAATTGGCTTAAAAATATATCAACCATAAGCTAAATACACTTAAACAGTTGTGTTGTAGTTTTAGGTGTTGTTTGTTTTTCTAATAAAGGTCTGCGCAAGCTCTTTTGTCTGCGCTGCGCAGACCACACGCAGACATTGATATCAGAAGACTAAGACTGTTTGTTTTCTCAAAGGCATTTCAATATATCATTAAAAAACGTCTACACAAACTTTTCTTGGTGCAGACTTAACCCATCAACTTCTGAGATCTCCTAAGGTCTGCAAAGGGTAACACCCATTGTCCATCACCACCACCCACCGTTCGCCACCACCCAACACCACCGTCCCCCACCACCCACCGTCCATCACCACCACCAGTCCACCACCACTACCACTATCACCATCCAGCACCACCACCCACTACCCACTACCACAGTTTGTACACTACTAGCAGTTTATTTTATCAATCAACATACGTTAAAAAACAACAGTCTTCTTCTTGCAAATTGTAGAGGTTTTGTCCGCCTCTTCTTCTACATATATGGTTTACAGACTGCTGACATTTTATCTCTGAAAAAACAAAAAGACACCTTAGCCAACCCATTTACTGCTCATTTTCAAATATAAGCAGTTCCTGATAGTTTAGTAACAATTTAAATAACCAATAACTTCAATCTTGAGCTTAAAAGAATAAGTGGTATGCTTAACTGTTTATGCTCCTTGTTTAATTTTCATTTAACGAGTTTTATATATATATATATATATATATATATATATATATATATATATATATATATATATATAGCTTGAGATTAGGGCAACTGAATGAACAAAAATTAGAGAATGAATAGTCGAAAAGAATGAATTAAGTTGTTCAAATGAATAATTGATATACAATTTAAAAGAGAATACAAACTTCACTTCTGAAAAAGAAAACGAATAGTTAGTGAGAAAGCTATCAAAGTTGTCATTTAAGCTAAAAGCTACTTATTCTCGTATTCATTGGCTCATCGCGAATCAAGTATTACCACTTATAATAATAACATAACATAAATAATAATGAAAGGGTTGGTGAATTATTAAAAAGAACAAAAAAGATAATATAAACAATTAATCTTTGCTTTCATGCCGTGTGGAATTGAATATTGCCACTTTATAGAAACATTGAAAGGGTTGATGAATTTATTAAAAAAATAATAATAATAAGTTAATATAATATTTAGGGTCCACACTTTAAAAATGGCATTTAATGTATATTAACCGCTGAAGTGGATTGTTCACATAGATGGCAACCATAAAATGTTTTATACTAAGGATATAATTGTTGGTTCAAATCATGTGGGATGTGTAGGTGTGGTGACTGGTGATGCTAGATCGCTTTTACACTATACCAATTATAAGAAAAATATGAGATTTTTAAATTTGAACATATTTTACGGATGTATTCTTTTGCATTTTTAAGAATTTTGTTGTAATTGGTGTTTATGTTGTAATCTTCGTGTACTTGTATGATGACTAATGGCTTTGCTACCAGTCTTTTTGCTAATAAAATTTGTGTCGTTCGGAAAAAAAAAAGTGCATTTTAGGTAAATTACATTGATGAGGATACATATTCCATTGTGATTTGTGAATGCTTATCCCAATTCTCTCCCTCTCTCCTCCAAGTCTCCAAGTCCAACCCCTCACCCGTGTCATAAATGTAATAATTGCATTTTGAATCAGTTTGAATGATCATAAACTTTTATTTTATATGCTTGATGCATTTAAAACCGGAGCCTAAACTTGAGCTTATTTAATAAACGAGCTTGAGCCTGATCTTCATACATCAAACTTGACTGGACTCCATATATGAAATGAGCATGTTTTATATAAATATAGTAATATGTATTGCTCACTCATAACTTACTCCCTAATTCTCTCATATTTTATGAAAAAATGGATCAACTACCCAACAATTTATCTATAACGATGGTGGTGCTATATTCGAAAACAACTGATCTGATTTACCACCCGAAGATCGTGCTATATTCGATCAAAGGAAGTACAAAATCCATGATTAAATCATGCCAATGACAAGTGGTCATTTTTATAAAAGAAAATGTCTTTTTTTTTTTAACTCAAGTAACACTTGTTTTTTATTTTTATTTTTTATTTTCTTTGTTTCCAGTATCCTTTGTTTTTACTTCACAATCGCTCTCAAAAGAATAATAAGCACGCCAATAATTTGACACAAATCATGAAAAATAAAATATAATAAAAACCAAAGTTTGTATGCGACATTCATGGATACTATGTATAAAGCGTAAAAGATTCTTAAAGTCGACTAGATTAATGAACCAGCTAGATTTTGATTTTCTTATTGGATACGACCAGCTACATCTCTCTCCATTTTAATACATTGCCCAACTGAACCATTACCCACTAAAACAAGCAGAGCTTAGCTGAGCAAAATTCGGGTTGTATCAAGTAGCCCAAAATACCTGACCCGGGACCAACATAAAATTACCTATTAATCATTTTTGATTTGTTCTCCGTTTTAGAGGGTGTTTGGCTAAGCTTTTGGAAATTGTTTTATTTGCTTTTCATAAAACAATTTCCAAAAAAGCAAATAAAACAATTTCCAAAAGCTTAGCCAAACACACTCTTAATTTTGAGGTGATGAATTCAGGTATGGTCTAGTCTGGGTAAAAACTAAAAACCATATCGTGAAGCACTTTATCCGCCGTTCATAAACGTGAAGCATTTTAACCAAAAGATATCCATATTCAGTCTTGGTCAGACCGAAACTGACCCAACCCAAAAAAGACCGAAATCAAGCCACCCTACATCGGTTCGTTATTCGATTATATTTCTGGAAATTCGGGTTCTGGTTCCACCCAATAATTACTTGTTTTGCTGAATTAGGCAGGATAATATTAACTAATTCAAGAAACAAAACAAGATGAGAAAAGGTAAAATAATATGACAAGTTTTATTTTCTTTTATGCAAACAACATTATAAGATGATACAAACCAAACCAAGAAAAAGATATGCCAAGTTTGATATAACAATGTTTCTCTTGAAATGCAAGTCAATGCAACCTTGTCAACTCTTCAACTCTCTTCATAAGTTCTTCCACAGAAACATTCATACTCTTTGAAATTTCTTCCATTCTATTCCTTCCAAGATCAAGAAACGACTCGATTAAATCACCATCCAAGAAACTCCTGGACTCAACCGTCTTCTTCTCGTTATAAAACGACCTCCATTGCTCGTGACTCAACCCGCCAACGCCTTTAATAACCTTCCTTAAACTAGTTTGAAGTTTCTCCATAAAAATATATTGGTCTTGAGGGAGAGAAGCAATGACACCGATAACACCGTTAACAGTTCCAAATATTATGGTTGGGACGTGGCCCGCATCGGAATCAGCTAATCGCATCACGAGTGAACCGTGTCGGAACCGGTTCACAAATTCACCTAGGTGGTATTCACCAACTACTTCTAATCGGCCCCGTTCTTCATCAGTTGCACCTTCACTGTTTTTACGGACCGTAAAAAGATTGAAATTGTTTTCGGCACCAAGGTAAATGTCGTCATTGAGAATCTCGACAGCTGACATCCAGTTGGCGTTATAGTCACGTGCTCGTTCCTCTATAGCTCCTTCCTCATGCTGAGGTGGCAACAAAAGAAAGGGTTTAATAAGTGGTGGATGTAGCAATTTCAAACAATTCACTTTTAAACAAGTAAAGGCGGGCTATATTAAAATATTAAATCTTAAATGGGTCGAACTTAAAATTCAGCTAGAATGGGTCAATGGCGACTCATGTTAAACTTAAATGGTTATTGTAAATAATAATGAGATATTGTACCTAAAAGTAGAAGTGTAAACGAGCCAAGCTCGTGAAGTACTCGAGATCGGCTCGCTAAAAACTCGAAGCGTGCTTAAACAAGCTCGAGCCTAAAATTAAGCTTGTTTAATAAATGAGCTAGAGCCTCCGCTTCACTTATCAAGCTCGAGCCGACTTACGAGCCTATTATTTTTTATATAATATAATATAATATATAAAACTAGTATAATATATAAAATTATGATAAAAATTAACCAAATGCTATATATTATGTTATATATAAAACTACTATAAAAATTTGTGTGTGTATAATTTACAATACATATAAATTAATTAATAAATAATAACGAGCCGAGCTCGAGCTTAAAAACTACTCATGAGCCAAGCCATAGCTTTAGAAATACTAAAATAGAGCTAGAAACAAGCACAGCTCAAGCCAATGCGAACTCAGTTCGGCTCGTTTACACCCCTACCTATATTTAACAAAAATCAAGTGCCCGTTGGTCAACAAGACCGGACTGTTTAAATTAGTACTAAAGTTGAATTGTTTTGACCAGTTGCAGACCTGCCCTCCCTTCCCATCTTGAAAAGATAGTAGAATAACATGAGTTGGGTACCTTATAAATCAAGAGTGAAATTGATTTCATCAAATCACCAACAACGATGAAATCCCCACGAGTTTGTACATAGAGAGCAAGTATGTGACCGTGATGTCCACATTCAGACTGTAATTCACGTGTACCATCGTCACGAAGCATCCACTTGTACAACTGGATTTTTTGATTTATAGCTGCAAGGAGTTTACCATTGAAGGCATTCAAAGAGTAGACTGCACCTTTAGTTTCTTTCTCAGCTACTAGTTGTAGCTTCCCATCTTCAACTATGAAAACCAAAACACGACCCTGCGCGTGTTCATTATTTAATAAGGATAATATGTGAAAACATGATGTTATGTATCTTTGACTTATGATTTATGAACAGATCCACTCAGGTTATGTTTATTCTCTAATGGGTCAAACAAGTAAAATGAAAAGAGTAGCTTGAGTTAATATGTTTATTCACTCAGGCTACACAACAATTATATTAGTTTATTAAAAAAAGGTCAAAGTTTTCAGAGGACTTCGGGTTCAACCTATTCCAAAAGTATCCATTTAAACTGCTACCCGACCCACTCATTTTGCCACTTTATTTACTGTTCAAAACAAAAAAAAAAACTCTCTTTATTTAAGAATCCTCTTATAGCCTTTAAGTAAAAGATAGTATTAACAAACTAATAAAAAACATAAGCAAACTATCATGTCACTGTACCTGTTTTAAGTCAATGAGCTGATCAAGATCTAATCAAGATCAACTCGCTAAAAACTCTAATCGAGTGGAGCTTAAATGAAGTTAAGCCTAAAATAAGCTCGTTAAATTGCAAGCATGAGTTTCACTTATCAAGGTCAAGCTGGCTCTCGAGCGTAAAAGTAACTATATACTTTTGTAACAGTTATTATTATATATAAAACTATGATAAAAATAACATATGCTTATGTTATATACAAAATGAGTGGAGCTTAAATGAAGTTAAGCCTAAAATAAGCTTGTTTAAATTGCAAGCATGAGTTTCACTTATCAAGGTCAAGCTTTCTCGCCAGCCTAAAAGTAACTATATACTTTTGTAACAGTTATTATCATATATAAAACTATGATAAAAATATCATATGCATTATGTTATATACAAAATTATATTAAAATGTAAATAAAAAAATTTATAAATATATAAAAATTAATTAACAAATAATAAAAGAGCAAAGCTGAGACCAAGCCAAGCTTGAGTTTGAAAAACTGCCCACGAGCCAAGCTCGAGCTCAATCTCTTGTAAGTTAAACGAGCTGAGTTGAGCCTAGACGAGCTCCGCTTGGCTCGTTTACACCCCTGGTTAATGCTAAACTTTCAAAACCTAGATATTGCTCAAAGCAAAATATATAAAAGAAACAAATATAACTATATATTCATATGAAAACCACAAAAAAGAAAGGTAAAAAGATATGCACAATGTTTCAACATATTAGGAGCAACATACCTTTGTTGGTTCGTTCTCCTCTGGCATAACATAAGCAGTCCCGACACAGTAATACGCGTTGTTGTCATCTGAGAAAGAACAACTGAGTATGGAACAACCACACTCGAATTGGTCGAGTGAGTAAGTGGATATGAAGTCAAATGTTTGGTCATCTAACAACCGAATAAAATGTGATTCAGATTCTTCTGTGCTTGATTGGTTGTACTTTAAACTGCATATTGCAAGCGAGCGAGACTTTTCTTGATGACAGATACGCTTTGCATGTTCACCAAGAGAAATTGAACGGATGTGAAGCTTCTGAATATCATCAATTGTCCCAATTGTTAATTCACCTTCTTTAGCAATTGCAAGACTGCCACAAAATAAAAATCCCATCATAAAAAGATTATAATCTCCTCATAAAACATATTCTTAAAGATAATAAACATCATGTCTAATTCTATTTTTCAATTCATATTCAATTATGGATGTAAAGAGCCAAGCCGCTTGTGAGCTACTCAGATCGGCTAGCTAAAGGCTCGAATCGGGCGAGCTTAAATTAGCCCAAGCTTCAGCTTAAAATGCTCACTTAATAAATGATCCCCAGTTTCACTTATCGCGCTCAGTAGGTTCACGAGCCCAAACAAGCTTTTTAATTATATCAACAAAATGAACAGAGGTCAAGTTCGTTCAATGGTGTTTGTTTATGTTCATATCATTAATGTTTGTATGTTTACGTTAGTTCATGCTGATTTGTTTCGTCTGGTCATATGAAGGTTATATTTTTTTTTTATTTTAGTTCATTATGTCAAAGTATTTTCAGATAATTATGTCAAGTAATTAACCTTCATATTAATTTTGGGTGATTATGTCTATGCTTGAGTTTAAGAATGCTGATTTTTATTTGAAGTTAATGTATGCTGTCTGATGTGCTTGTTTATGAACTTAACAAATGAACACAAACACAAACAAAATCATTTTCTTAACAAACGAACACGCACAAGAGTTCATTCGGTTATGTGTCCGTGAACCGCCTGTTTGCACAATAAATTCTTACATAAGCAAGATCTGTTCGATTCGGTTTGTATACAGCACTACATGCCTTGTATTCTGATGAATTTTTATCTATAAACCATGACCATTTTATTCAATTTTTCAAATATCGTCTATCATCCTTGCTATTTTACTACATATGCTACATTAAGTTGTCTGTGTGACTAATTTAATTATTTATGAAAAGTTAAGGATGGAGAAATAAAACACCTGTCTGGAAAAGCAGCAGAATTGAAGGGGCACATGTAACTAACTTCTTTTAGGTTCACATTACTGTAGAGTAACTTTTTGTTACTGCTGTAAATAACCGTTGGCCTGTCGCGAGGCTGCAAAAACATGTGTGGTATTCTTCGATGAAAACGTTCGAAGGGTTATCGGTTGGGTCCCAAGTGAAACTTTTTTTCTCTCTGTTAACTTGCCAGTATCTGTGTCCAGTAAAAAGTTTAAAAGGTGACCGTCTCCAAGTGCACATAACAAGTACGATATCTGAAAATAAACATTAAACATTTAACTCATTTTTTAATGCATATGAATAAAGAAAAATTACAATCATACCCCTTCAAAGGCACATAGAAGAACAGATCGAGGAATAATTTCACCACCTATGTGTTCCTCAGTAATAGGTTCTAGGCTCGGCAGTGAAAATATTTTTACACTAATATCCGTCCACATACAACTGCAGCAAGGTTACGTTTATTGGATTTTCACCAATCGGATTTATGTCAAGCATGAAATATCATGTTTAGTTGAGCATGATTTTTTTCAAATAATTTTCCACCTTCATTTCAAGGTAAACAAGATGACCGCCTCTAGTGGCCAATAGAACCTGTCACAAAACTAATATTTTATAGAACATAACAACAAAACAGGAATTAAACATATACTTAGATGTTTGTAATTACCTGAGAAGCGTTAGCAGTGGCAACATTAATAGAAAAGCCTTTAGGTGCATGCCACTCGTG